>NC_137620.1:23087926-23270426 GCF_963280865.1 Gymnoscopelus braueri | reverse complement strand
TCTCTGTCTGCTGACAAACAGCTCTACTGTAACTGACTGAGCAAAAAGCTCCACAAACAATGACGTGTAGCTCCTGATCTTAACAGAAGATGGCGCCAAACCCACTTAAAACCAAGCACTCCAAATACTTGACAGACGTCTTAAAGAACCAATCACCGTGCACTGCCGTAATCCCGACGAATCAGTTACTCGCTAAGGCGGGCTTCGCCATCCTAGTTACTTCCTGGTCGCTAACGTGTGGGTTGCTCTGTGTGAAACAAACAGCTCCGATCGCAGATTCATATACTAGCTTCATGTAATTTATAATAACAACGAAACGTAGCTGGAGTCAGTTGATTGGTAGTGCTGCTTGTCGCCATGGGTCTGCTGACGATTCTTAAGAAAATGAAGCATAAGGAGCGAGAGATGAGACTGTTGATGCTGTATCCTTTCTGCTGTGTGTCGTGTCCATTCATAAAGCTAGCAATGTTTACATGTATGATATCATGCTCAGATCATGAGATGGTATATTATTGTATTATTGATTCAACTGTGTTGCTGTGGCCTATAGTTTGGTGCCACGATGCCATTTGTACCTCGATGGGTATTATTATTATGTAATGACAAAAAGAAGGCAATTGTCTGGACACACCCAAAACTACACAGCTATCGTGTAAGCTCATGATGCTCACACGATAGCTCGTGTATCGTGTGTTGTATCGTGTATGCTCACTTCAATGCTGAGCACTTTAACTATAAACTATAAAATATATAGTTTTAAAAATAGTTCTAAGTCATGTGGATGGCAGAGTTTACTTTAGCCTTGGATCAAGACTATCGTGTATTTTATCTATTATAGATATGCAAATGTCAAAATCGATAAAATACATCTATGATATTCTTGATCCTAGGCTAAGTTCACACAAACTATAAAAACAGTTACAATGGTGAAAGTAAAAATCCTCCTACTGTAGATTATCCTACACTACTGTAAAGTAATGATTGATTGACTTAATTAACAGTGTTGGTGAGGGTTTGTTAAAGGACTGTATAAGGGGTACTGGTTCTATGGGGTTATGCTTCATTCGCCCCCGGGGCGTCGTTCAGGACACAATTGGACAAGAGATTGAAGAGGGTATAATATGGCAGCTTTACTGAGGTTCAAGGCACAGGCATATACAGGCATGGCATGGGTTGCAGAATGATGTGGATGGGTACAGGCACTGAGTGCGCGTGACAATGGGTCACTGTAGTATGTGTGGTTAGTAATCAAAGACGCACACTGGCACTGTAGTGCTGTACAAATGAAAAAGGCAGTTTGTAGCAGGTGAACTGGACTGGATTCACCACTCCCTCTGCTGCTGCTACTAGAATGAATGGAACGCCCCACAATGCATTGCGCACTTAAAGTGGCAGGTACATGTTACTCTGAACACAGTTCTTAAAGTGGTACACACTAGTCAAATAATAGTCAGCTTAATATTATGCTTGGGAGCCTTTCTAACAGCCGCCCCCGAATGTACCGGGTACATTCGCTCCAAAGAAAGGCGATAGTCTCTAGTGTCTTACGAGGGGATGGCGGTGACGGTAGCGCTGTCCTCCTGCTCGCCGGTCAGGACAGCTGGCAGGGGGACCAGCCTGGCTACTGGTCGGGTGTAGTCGCGATCTCTGAGCCTCACCTCTGCTGAGCGGACTTGGCCATCAGCGCTGGGGTGGACCTTGGTGACATGGCCACTGGGCCACAGAGCCTGTGGAAGCTGAGGGTCCATCAGCATCACAACAGAGCCCTCTGTGAGGTCGACTGGTGTAGAGTGCCACTTCTGGTGAGTCTGCTGGCTCGGCAGATAGTTCAACAGGAAACTGGACCAGAAACGATCTGGCAGAACTTGGGCGTGCCTCCAGTGACGTCGGCTCAGTAGTTTAGTCTCTGGATACACGATCTGCGGTACGGATCCATCCGGCCGCCCCGTCAACAAGACATTGGGTGTCACGGGATCGAGGTCGGTGAGGCTGGACGAGACGTACTCCAATGGCTTGGAGCTGAGTATCCCTTCCACTTCAAGCAGCACGGTCCATAGTACTGCCTCTGGGACTGGCTGGGTTCCAAATGTGGTGTACAAGGCCGTCTTGACGGAAAAGATTTCCCTTTCCCTCACTCCTCCTAAGTGGGGTGCTGCAGGGGGGTTGAAGTAGAAGCTGATCTTCTGCTTGGGAAGCTGCTCTTGCAGATCCGGTGGTCTGGGAAGTCTGGCCTTCCAGAGCCAGCATTCTGTGCAGGTGTGTTGGTAGCGGTGTGTTGCTTCACAGACCTGCCGGATCCAGAACGAGCACCGCATCTCCGCAAACACCCTGTCTGGACCGGGGTGGTGCAGACGACTGTCAAAGTCTTGAATGAGGAGTCGGCCAGGATCCCACACGATAAGATGCACTGCTGTCTGCTCGAGGTCTTCGGCACGACGGAGTCTGCCGCCGACCCGAATGAGTCCCTCCTCTTCATCCATCTCGGGTGACATGGTGAGCAGTCTGCTGCTGGATGAGACAGGCTTGCCTGCCTTTAGGAGCCGCAGCTTGTCTGGGAAGCTCTCACGCTGGGCTTGCTTGAGTATGAGGACCTCTGCATTGCGGTAATCTTCAGCAGTACAGCTGCTGCTCTGATCTGCCGCCCCATGCAGCATCTGCGCTGTAGCTTCTAGCAGCTCGTTACAGGTGTCACACTGCTTTGCCTCTGTGTCTAGTGAGCTGGGTGTGGTCGAGGTGACACCACAGAAGGTTGACTTCTGCAGCTCAGAGGCGTCGTTGTCGTGTTCGACATTGGGCTCGACAGTCCACCCATCTGGGGATTGAAGGAGGAACGGAGGCCCTTGACTCCACCTGTTGGGCTTCACAAGGTCTTGCAGGGTCTTGTCCCTTGTGACATCGTCAGCGGGGTTCCTCGCTGACTCCACGGATTGCCAGGCATGTGGGCTGATTAGTTGCTGTATTTCTGCCACTCTGGTGGCGACGAAGAACTTGAAGCGGCAGGACTCTGACTGCAGCCACGTCAGCACCATTGTGGAATCTGTCCACAGGATGGTCTGATTGATCTTCGGCGTGAGCTCATTCTCTATGAACTTAGCCAGTTGGGCTCCAGTGACAGCTCTACACAGCTCGAATCTGGGTATGGAGAGGAGTCGCTTGGGTGCAACTCTGGACTGGGGCAGGGGGAAGGGCAGAAGGACTTGGCCTTGACTGTCCTCAGGGTTTAGCTTGGTGACGGAGCCTGCATCCACCAGCTCCTGGATCTCGGTGATGTAGGCTTTGGCCCGCTCCGAATCTTCAGCCAGTTGTCGTTCTGTGCTCGACAGACTCGGCATGACGGCTTCTTTGGGGGCATGAAGGAGAGGCATGTCTCCCTTGTGCGGAAGGGACGTGGCATAACGCAGGACCCCTGCTACCTCCACGTGGAGGGTCTTCTCTTCCAGCAGGGCTACCGCTGCGTGGTCTTGACTTTGTGCAAACTCACGTGGGTCCCGGTGGCTGAAGTTGGATACGGTCGGGCGTGGGCCCCTGTAGTTCTGTTCCGCTGTGGCTGCTGTGTCACGGCGCAGTGGAAAAGGAATCTGCTGGCCCTGTCCCTGCATCCATGAGGCTGGTGTCATGGAGACTGGAAGGTGCTCAGGCTGTTGAGGTGTATAGGTTGCTGCATAGGACAGGGCTCTAGGGGGTAGAGATTGGGCGTACACTGGCTGGCGGTAGTTCAGAGGCTGCTGAGGTGCATAAGTGGCTGCGTAGGACGTAGCCCTGATGGGTAGAGGCTGGGCCGCAGGCTGGTACGGGAGCTGCTGCGGTGTTGACACTGCGATGTAGTACGTAGGCCTCAGAGGTGGAGGCTGCACAGCTGGCTGAAAGTGGTGTAGAGGCTGCTGAGGTGGATAGCCTGCTGTGTAGGTTGAAGCCCTGTGTAGTGGAGGCTGTGAGGTAGGATCCTCTTGATGGCGCTGAGGCGAGGTGATGGTGGAAGCCATGTGGTGAGGATAAGGCTCTCTGCTTAGCTGCCGGGGTTGGCGGTGCGGTGGTTGACTGCCGCCCTTCATCGGTGACTGTTTGCAGCAGCTAGCTGACATGGCTTGGCTCTTCATCAGCTGTAGCTCCACCATCAGCTGATCTACTCGGTCCTCGATCGGTTGAGCTGACGGCTCTTCGAGGTCCGCTGTCTCTGGCCATGGCGGGGGGTCTGGCCAGTCCTCTTCGTCCTCCATGCGGACAGGATGGGGGTCACAGTGGCTGACGGAGTGTGGCGTAGCTTGTTGAGGGCTGACTACTGTGTTGGTTAGCCTCCTCATCTCAGCTTGAACTTCATGACTGAGTCTAGCCACATCACCGTGCATGACCTGCTGTGTCTGTTGTAACATGACGTGCTCTTGCTGTACGTCCCTGAGGTCATCTCTCAAGGTGCGTTGCTGGGGTGCATGATGGAGTGAAGGTGGTTCTCGAATCTCCTCCCTGGGCTCACTCTCTGGATACCGTAGGTGGGCTAGCTGGGTTTCCGGACTGTACCTCTGCCGCTCTGGGTAGTACAGGTCCGCCTCTTGTAGGACAGCATCCCACCTGTGGTGATCGGTGTAGGGAGTGGGAGGGGAGTAGAAGGGGGTCATCTTGGCTGCTTCCTCCTCGTGAGATGGCCACTCTTCCTCGTACCCATGCCTGTTTTGCTGCCTGTGCCAAATTAAGTAGTTGACTTGGTAGTTATTGAAGCAGCTTGGTGGGCGTGTCTGACGCCATGCTCTGTGGTCTTCAAACTCCATATTGTCCAGGGGTAAATGAAACATCCGGCTCGAGGGACCAAATGTTGGTGAGGGTTTGTTAAAGGACTGTATAAGGGGTACTGGTTCTATGGGGTTATGCTTCATTCGCCCCCGGGGCGTAGTTCAGGACACAATTGGACAAGAGATTGAAGAGGGTATAATATGGCAGCTTTACTGAGGTTCAAGGCACAGGCATATACAGGCATGGCATGGGTTGCAGAATGATGTGGATGGGTACAGGCACTGAGTGCGCGTGACAATGGGTCACTGTAGTATGTGTGGTTAGTAATCAAAGACGCACACTGGCACTGTAGTGCTGTACAAATGAAAAAGGCAGTTTGTAGCAGGTGAACTGGACTGGATTCACCACTCCCTCTGCTGCTGCTACTAGAATGAATGGAACGCCCCACAATGCATTGCGCACTTAAAGTGGCAGGTACATGTTACTCTGAACACAGTTCTTAAAGTGGTACACACTAGTCAAATAATAGTCAGCTTAATATTATGCTTGGGAGCCTTTCTAACAAACAGTTTGCAAATAGTACAGAGTATAAGAGTAAGTATAACACAAAAAGCCCCATGGGGCTTGTTTCCATTGTGGTCCTGTAAACTATCCTGCTACTGTAGAGTAACTGATGTTACATCCTCATACTGTACAAGCCTATGCTGTGAGCTTGTGTGTAGATCAAGTGAAAGTGGTCACGTGTGTCTGTGGGTTTTATAAATATTGAACCAATGAAAAGTATTAAAGGACGACTTCACCCATTTTATCTTCATATAATTGGTCCTCACTAATGCTCATGATAAAATGGTACTATTTTTTTCTACTCACTCTGTGTCTCAGAGGAGGGCTGGGGACAGTTCAGAAACCCGTCTACCAGTGACATCATCGATGGGGAATCCAAGCTAATAGAAACAGCAGGCTTTCTATTCCTGGAAAGTTGCAATGCAATAATAGAAGCCATTGTTCTCGCATTAACAAAATCTAAATACAAAAATTGAAATCTTGTTGGGAAAAAATATCCTGCCTAACGATGATGTCACTGGTAGACAGGTTTCTGGACTGTCCACAGTCCTCCTATGAGACACAGACCGAGTAGAAGAAAATGATACCTATAATAATAACTATCCTACATCCTCCAAGACCTCCATAAATAACTATAAAACACACACGCATGCACACGCTCAAACAAACAAACTATAACATTTCCCCAGATGTATACATCTCCTGCACCAGTACCCCATTCCTTAACCACGTATAATATTGTAGGGGTCTTGACAATGCCGGAAAGACGACCATTTTGAAGAAGTTCAACGGGGAAGACATCAGCACCATCTCTCCAACGCTTGGTTTTAACATCAAAACACTGGAGCATAGAGGGTTAGACTACTACACAGTAACACACACAGTCTACACTCCAGTTTTTGTCTTTTGTATGCATCAGTTCTGCAGTCTTTGAAATAAAGACTCATTAAGTCTTCTGTGTTGTACAACACAGAAGATTATGATGCCCAAAATAGGAATGTGAGGTTGAAAGTGTTTAAATCAGGGGTTTTCAACTGATTGTGAACCAGGGACCACCACCCTGACTAATAATCAACCTGGGGACCACTGTTGTGTTGGGTGGGGATATGTGGGCTAAGATTAGTTAAAGGTGGGTTGGGGGTGGCCCTGAAGATTGCTTGAAATATGCTAGTGGTCCAGAGCTCAAAACAGGTTGAGAACCACCCACTGATCTATTCCTTACTTTATACAACCTTCCATATTAAACTCATGTTATACTGATGATACTATGTAACATTTATGAGTGAGCAGACACATGCCATTAAATGGTATTAATAAGTATGACACTTTCCCTTCTTGAGATTCTAACTCCCCTTTCTGTGGAATTTCTTGACCTCAGACTTCCAAGTAACTGACCTCATTGACTCATCATCTTGGGTCACCAGGTCATTTAGTGCATTGCTTCTCAAGTAGTGTTCCATGGACCATTAGGTATGATTTGATTACAGGTGGTCCATGTCTGTCTCTTCTTGGCTATAGTGGTGTTCAGGGACAACTTTGCCCTGTACATAATACTGTTAATAATACTAATATTCTTCAGGTATGCCAGTGTGGCAATACCACTCTCACAGAGATACATTGTTACGAAAGGTAAAATTACATTTAGCTTTTACTGTCTGAAAACTCATCCAGAACTCCACAAGGGACTGTTTCATTTTTGTTCTGTGGACAATGAGCTGATCCTGTTCTGTAGTAAAGCTTGAAGTACTTTTGGTATTGAAACACTAGCCTCCTCCAATGACCACTGCTAATGTTTTTAATTTCACTGTCCTCATATCACACAAATACCAAATTACTAAGTTTCTCCTAAATAAAACAAAACACAATGATGAACAAAAATAACAATCTTCACTTTATACATTACTGAATGGATGACCAGAGGACCACATGAAATACCTTCACGGACCACCAGTTGAAAACCTCTGATTTAAATGATTGTGTCCAGATGTCCCATGTCGTTTAAATATTACTGTGATGTCTTTTCATTTACCACGGTGTGTTTATGTCTTTGCCCAGGTTCAAGCTGAACATATGGGACGTGGGAGGCCAGAAGTCACTGCGCTCCTACTGGAGGAACTACTTTGAGAGTACAGATGGCCTGGTGTGGGTGGTGGACAGCGCTGACAAACTCCGACTGGATGACTGCAAGAAGGAGCTCTCCGCACTGCTTATAGAGGAGGTACATACATAATACAGTGCAGATCAGCTCTGCACACTTTTTCTAGAGGAGGTACATACATGACATTGTACAGACTGTAAGATTGTAAGACTTCAATTTAAGTGCCAAATCAGTTTTAGAGGTGTAATGGGTGAAATTCTTTGTCATACGAGCTCCCAACATTTGTGGTGGAAAGAATTGAGAAAGAAATAAGCAAGGGGAAACAGGTCAGATTATGTCAAATATTCCTAATATGATGAGCGTTGTCAAGTACATACATAGACATTGTACAGACATCTAGAACGGTGGTTCTCAACCTTCGGGTCGGGACCCCCACATGATTTTTGGGGGGTCCCCAGATGACAGTGAAGTGACAATTGAAGGACTTTTATGACCTTTTTAATACCTCAAAAAAGAAAGAAAAGAAAAAAGACCATTACTGCATCAAAAGTAATCAACAAACTATATTATAAACTGGTCAAACATTGGCCAAATTGTCAAACATCATAAGAAAGACGCCAAAATTGTGAAAATAGCCAATCTACAAGCTCACAACGCCTCACAGCGCGAATCCTTGTGAGCTTGTAGATCTGCTATTTTCACAAGATGTATCTGTGGAACCGAGTCAAACAAAATGTAATGCCTCGCCCTCAACTCCTACATTCCAAGTGCTTGTCAGGGTGGGCGGTCCGCAGTTCAAATATGATTCTTTTGGGGGGGGGTCACGGCCTGAAAAGGTTGAGAACCACTGATCTAGAATACAATGCAGATCTGCAGAGCACGTCGCACTACTTCACAGGTGTGCATCCAAATTAGAATGTTACTACGATTCAGCAGAATCTAGCATGTCTACGGAAGGGTATCATTAGGATTTTATCGATTCCGATTCTGCCTATCGATTCCAGGTCTTATACATTCCCCTTTTCGGATCCATGATGTAAAAAAAAAGGAAAAGTCAAATGTTTAAATAAAAATTATCTTCATTCTTTTAAGCATTAACTGAAGTAAATAGTGTTTACTAGTACAAGCTGTTGTATAATAGTAGTGCCTAAGATAGAGCCAATGCTGAAACCTTTTGTCCTGGAAATACTGGTCCCTGCAAACTAAGTGTTACAAACTAATTGTCAACTTTAAGAAATGTAATGAGTAGTAACCTCTCATATGTTTATTTATGACAACACATTGAAAAGCAGTAGCAGTTAAAGCTTGTTGTACGCTTACTACTACTGGACCCATAATGATTAGGATTTTATTGATTCCGATTCGAATCCCTTAATTTTTATGGTTACCCAGCAATTTAGATTCGGTTCCTACTTGCAACCGATTTTCAATACCCAACCTGTCCTTCTATTATGAATCTAATTCCTAGTAAAGTGTGAACACATTGGCAGTAACCTAGACTTGAATTCTCTTTTGTGGTCATTCATATTGGAGAAACCCAACAGCATTACATTACAGTGGAGGAAATAAGAACGATATGGCCATATACTGTATATTAGTATCAAGTCAGTGATTATTTACATGATGAATGGTATTACATCTCGCTCTCTCCGTCCCTCCAGAGGTTAGCAGGTGCTACGCTACTGGTTTTTGCCAACAAACAGGACATACCGGGGGCCCTGTCTAAAGAGGACATACGAGAGGTGAGACTCAATCTTCTCTCTCACACACACACACACACACACACACAGTAGTGTGTATGCAAGTTCCCCTTCACTCAAACCTGAATACACTCACAAGATGAAAGCCAAATAAATGGTAACACAAAAAAAAGTCGTTTGTGCTGAACTAACGCATTTGTTACTATATGGATCAAGCTCTTAAGAAGTTTTCCCACAGATTTGTTTGATAACTATAATTGTTTGGTTATTAGTAATTGGCTAATTCTTGCAATTAAATTCAGTGTGGGAAATGCCTTTCCTCCATTTCTTTTGTTTACTGATTATTAATGCTGCTATGTTTTAGGAACCAAAACAATTTTTAGGCTTATGTACTTGTAAGACGTAATGATAAAAATCTTGAAAAGCAAGGGATTCCGACAGCCTTGAATCTAGAATATCCCCTTTTGCCACAGTCGTTTGAGGCTGCATTTTACTTAACAAATGTGTATCAGATGAGGTTATGTTTGTGTGTGTTCCTCCAGGCGCTGGCCTTGGATGAGATAAAGAGCCATCACTGGTGTATCATGGGTTGCAGTGCAGTAACAGGAGAGAACCTTTTAGCTGGAGTGGACTGGCTACTGGATGACATCGGCGCAAGAGTCTTTACCGCTGACTAAGGTGGAAGATGAGGCAGGCGTGGGTGCATCCCCAACTTGAAGGAACCTTTTTTTGTGTGTGTTTTTTTTTTCTCCAAAGCTATTCAATTAAATAGCTTAAATAGGAAACACCGACAATACAGGCACTTGAGTATATGTGCCAGGCTTTTGATGTTCTGACTGAACAGCCAAAACTGTGTACAGGCTGTGGGAATGGTAGCTTCTTAGGCCTTACAAACAGCAAGGCTATCAGAAGAGAGATGTCATCAGTTGGCTTCTTAAGTTTAGTGACCACAGCAATATACTGATGAGACAAGTCCCAGATCATTATTTTTTGCATCTGTATCGTTGTCTCCACTAGCCCTGTGGCTAGCTTATGCATGCTACTGGGCAGTATTATAGGCTCTGCTCTGTGCATAACTAGTTCTTGTGGTACACAAAAGGTCTCCTAAGTGGGTGCGGCCACGCCACTTCTACATTGGAATTCAGACTCCCACAGGTCTCACCCACGTGACACAAAAACAATAAATCAAGTTGACTAGTCTTCGTTTACCATTTTCTTTACTACATTTATGCACAGAGCCCATTACTGGCTCTTCACTTCTGTATAAGCACAGGTGTGTGAAAATAACGTTTAATTGGTTAAAGGGCAATTCTATGATGTGTACAGTAAAGTTGGATGCTATTGAAACATGGACAAGGCTTTTTAGTGTGCATGCGAGCACTAGCACAAACCGTAGCAATGCCCTGTACAAATTCAAATTGATCAGTTGACAAGCCACGTCACTTTTGTATAATAAACCTTTTCAACCAAAGTAAGTTTCCCTGTGTTCATTGCCTATATGTTATCGACGGTAATGTTTATCAGTGTACACCGAATGCTATTTATGGTGCATGTAAAAGGTCTTGGATGAGCTCTTTTCTGGTTGTCATTTGCATGCAGGAGTTGGCACAACTATAATGATGTTAAAATAACTTGGCGCAGTTTATATAATTTTTCCCTGTCACATTTATATTTTTAATGTCATGTCTGAGTCCATTTGCTCACATAGGTAAAGTATTGAAATGTACAAAGAGCCTGATATGGTGCATCTAGGAATCCCTAAAGGTCAAGGTATCAGTACCAAGCTTCAGAATATTGTACTTTGAAACATTGCATATGCTCTAACACACCTTTACACGTTTCCAGTTCTAATTTGCTGCTGAGCATAACAAATTAAGCCATGTGAAAATATGTTACAGTAAAGTGGCATGCCACCTTCTGAAAACAGGGAACAAATGAAGCCCCTGGACAAATGCTCATGACATGATACATTAAGTAGAACCATTTGAGTTCTGCTATATTTGATTAATAAGCCACAAATGACCTATACATACCCAAATAAAGAATGAAGACACTGCAGAGAGCATGTTTAACAATTTAATTAAACGGTAAAATGTCCAAACAACATTTCAGAGCAAAACATCCCAATTCCTGTTGTGGACCAATAAATGAACAAAGCAGCTCTGTGCAGAACCTTGAAACAAAATAAAAATAACTTTAGTGAGGAACATACAGGTATGTCACAAGTCTTCATACTGGGGCAATAACCATCTCATCTCTACACCGTGAAACCCATTTTTAAACTAGCCCATAAACAGTTTTGTGATCAGAGAAGAAACTATACCAGTCAGTCATGAGTTATCAGACCGGGGCGATACAAAGATCTCATCACTTCCATTAGGAGCCAAGTTTTCCATGATGTGGAGTGGATACTTGCTACTGCTGTACATAAAGTGAACAATATCATTGATGAAATCCAACCTACAATGCAGGTCTCATTGCGCATGTACACAGGAGGCCCAGATCACGTCCCTAGTACTTTCCGTTTCAGGTGTAAATATTAATTTTGAGGACATGGAATATGTGACATGTGGAAATGCTTTGTGTTCTCAACACTATGACCTTCAGACACCACACCACATCAGTCTTTCAACCACACTGCAAACAATAGCACCAAATATAAATTACATTTAATCTCCACACTAAATACCAACCTTAAGTTGGTATTTAAGGTAAGACCTTAAGCAGTCTGTTCATGAGATTAAAGTACAGTAAAGATTACACATTGCGACCACTTCTGTAGTAAACACCTGATTCCCATATTCAACGTGTCACTATATCACATGTGACTTGAATTAATAAACCGCAGAGATTTGCGTTTGGACATTGACGTCATGTGCACAAGATCACACATCGGCAGACCAATTTAACCGTTACCATGCTGGATGATGGAGGACAGGAGGCAGATAGTTTAGAATTGGGATCTGGCTTACGTGTAGTTCCTGGGATGTGATCAGATCAGGGTCCCAATAGATCACCTTGCACCTGACACAAAGTCAGGGTTATCAGTGCCATACTGGGTCAACAGGAGTGCAGTGCCTAACCAGAACAGGCAGGATGACTGCTGTGCCTCATCATCTACAGCATCCCAGATAGTTGTTGGAAGACTTTTAGAGTTGTACCGACCTTGCATAGCTGGCCGGAAGGATTCTTTGCAGGACTTGGAACCACTCGGAACAAGACAACTAGAGTTTAAAATAAACACAAACATATGAGCCATATATAAAAACGTGTAGGAATTACATTAGAAGTAAAACATCTAGGAATTACATTAGAAGTAAAACATTTAGGAATTACATTAGAAGAGCAATCAAGCAGTTTCTTAAAATCAGACCCCTTTTACATGTGGAATGCACTTACGTTTGTGTCCAAACATAAGTGCATGATTTCAGACTGACAAAAACTAATTTGGGATCAGAAGAAAATATACCAGTCAGTTTTCAGACTGGGGCGGTACAAAGATCTCATCACTTCCATTAGGAGGCTTCAGTGTGTTAAGTAGTAGGTCAAATAAAATACAAATACAGATATTTCAAATGTCAAATAATGTCCATACACCAGCCATATAGTTTTCGTAACCACATCTACTTCATTGACCCCCACGTACCAAAATCTCCTTATTTGCCCATTACAACATGGCCAGAATAGGGATACTATGGTTAAAATGACCAGCGGTATGTCACTTCTAGGCTCTACAGACAACATGTAAATACTCTGGGTTCTTGGGATGTGATCAGATAAAATCCTCAAACAGTCAATTTCACAACCACCTGACAGGATTCAGGGTTGTCAGTGTCATACTGGGCCAACAGGAGCGCAGTGGAGGGGGGAGGGGGGCTGGCAGAGTTAAATGATCTATCAATATCAGCACATACCAACTTTAAAGACAGCAGGGGTCAAACACGTCACCATCTTCAGCCAGCAGCTCTATGAGAATGTGGTGTTGGGAACTGTTGAGGAGATGAAAGCAAGGTCTGCAATAAACTGTGGCATTACCATGGCCAACATCATGTGGTTTTGGGGATATGATCAGAAATAGTTTTCAGTCAATTTCACAACCAGTTGCCACTCTCCATCAGGGTCCCAATAGATCACCTTACACCTGAAAGGATTCAGGGTTGTCAGTGTCATACTGGGTCAACAGGAGAGCAACAGGGGGGGTGAACTGGCAGGGTGACTGTTTAACTTTTGATTCATCATTCAATATCCTTGAGATAGTTGCAGCAAGACATTCAGAGTTGTACTGACCTTGCATGGTTGGCTGGAATGGTCCTTTACAACACAGCACTGACGACAACTAGAGATGGGATGGAAACAAAAACTATGTTGGGCCATATATAAACATTAAATTCCATTTTTGAAAGCCGGAAGACGTCAAGCCGTGTATGCACCACTGTGTATGGTCACAAACGAGAACCAACCATGTGTGAATATGGCACAACAAGTCTGATCAGAGGGGATACCAACATTTTCAGACTGGGGCGGTATAAATTTACCTCACCACATCGAGACTCAATTACTATTTTGAGGTTTACTTTCATTGAGTATTTCCATGTCTCTACATCTCCGGGCAAACACTGTACTTTTTACTCTACTACAATGATTTTACAGCTTTAGTTACCAGTCATGTTGTAGATTTAGATTATGAATTCAAAACCTACATTAACTGATAAATAATGCAGTATAGGTGTTAAGCCTTAATTAAAATCAGTATATATTGCCAAGGCAACACCAGGGACCTTTTCAGGTTCTGGCGTTGCTAAGGCATAAGACATGTGCGGGTGCCATCACAAAAGGAACCTGATGGAAAGTTCAGCTACTAAAGAATCCAAATTCAATCACTGTATGATCAGCAAACATTGAGATGTACCTTAATTTGTTGCATCTTGAGCAGTATTGGATGGCCTCAGCGTCACTGCTGGGTCATCTAGAACAGAAGAAAGCCAAATTCAGTACAGTGTAAATGATGCAAGTTTAGTCAGCAATGGCATCACCTACAGCCTCCGCTGACATCAGCAATTGTTTCTCAACAGCAGTTCAGACGAACGAGATTCCAAATTCTATCATCATTGTCTGGAAGGCAAGATTATTTACACCGTCAAAAAAATATATTCCTACCTGAACATTCTTGGTGGTCCTCTGGCCAGAGTCCATTCACAGCAATCATCTGCAACAGAACATATCAAGTTGGTGTGTGTGGTCTGAGAATGGTTTTGACATTGAAATTGCATTAAGTGATGCAGTTTCTCAGTTGTTTGTGTCGTTTCACATCGGTTCAAAGTGAGCTAAGTTCATCATCACAGAAACTGCACTTGCGTACAAGCACAAGACGGCAGTAGTTAATATGACTTACCTTTGGACACGATTGGCTACATTGACACTCCACTGATAAGAGTTCCCAGGCAGCAAATGTTCTGGAAAGACATCAAGTAATTAGAAATAAAATTGCAGCACCATTTGGCTTAAATAAATTGACAAGTGTTATGATCAGGGCTTTGGTGACAGACTGCCATGTGACATCAGTCGTCCAGAAGGTTTATGGGGTTTACCCCATTTCATCCTCTCAAAACACTGGTCAGAGAAGCCTTGCCCTTTTAACCGACATTATGTTTGTGCCCAATAGCACATACAAAGTCTAGTCAAATCTATGCCAGTAGATCCATAAGGGGTCAAGGGCAAGCAAAATGTCATAGCAACTTGCTTAAAGGGGTAGTTCACCCCCAAAATAACTTTTTTTCTATTGATTACTCACCCCATGGAGCCTTGAATTCATGGATATTTTTGTTTTTGTCGCATTCCTTCCTTTATTATTTGATTATAATAAATTTTGCCCCATTGATTCCGGTAGGAGACACAAATGCATTTGTGTCTCCTACCGGAATCAATGGAGACAAATTTATTATAATCAAATTATTGGCTTAGGAATGTGACAAAAACAAAAAAATATCTATGAATTCAAGGCTCCATGGGGTGAGTAATCAATAGAAAAAAAGTTATTTTGGGGGTGAACTACCCCTTTAATCTATTGAATGGTCTGCTTGATTAAAATAAAAATAAATTGCAGCTTTCCATGCCTACACTCCCCCACTAGCTTGCCCTAGGTGAGATAAGTATTAATATTACTTTGGTTGAATTAAGTAGAGACTCTGGCACTACACATTGCGCTGGAATCCGTTTGAGTTATGCTGAACAGGGAAGGCAGGTCTGAGCACTTACAGCCAAGTCATGAGCATTTAGTAGGCTTACCAGATAGCAATCACCATCCTTGCTTTCCTTGTACAAGAACCAGCCACCTATTCAAAACAAGAAGTCATTCAATACAGTCTAGCATCAGCTTAGCTACACAATTGCTTTTAATGCAAAGTGTAATCAGATTCAAGAGTGACATCAATGAATTCAGGCATATGCTTGTCTATCAAATCATCATTTTAAACCCCAAGGCCCATTTATTTATTAAACTAAAGCAGCCTGAAACTCACCTAGGCCAGCATTCCAGTGCATCCAAGGCATTCAGGGAACAGCCAGAAGATATGACAGTAAGCTCATCTACAGGATAAGTTAAATGTTAGCCACAAACCATGTTGTAGGGAAAAGAGTACCATCTTCAATAGGGTTACAGTTAAATGCTGTCATCACCAATATCAGGCATATGCTTGTATTAGAAAATTGTTTAATCATTTAGAAGAACCCATGTGAAACTCTACAATTTCAACATGTGGTTACTTACCAATCAGGGACAGGTGGCTCCTTAATAGCATCTCATATATCTATAGAGTACATGAGGTTAAATATATATGCAATATTTGTACAATTGCTAAATTGAAATCTGCTTCAGTTTCTTTGTGCTGAACTAAGCATTTGTTGTTGGCTAACTATAAGGATCAAGCTCTTAAGTTTTTCCCACAGATTTGACGAAGTGTATAATTGTTTGGTTAATAGTAATTGGTTAATTCGTGCAAATACATTCAGTGTGTGAAATTCCTTTCTCCAATTTTGTTTACAGTTTATTATTGTTGCAAAAAATGTTTCAGGAACCAAAACTAATGATTTTTTTAGGCTTATGTACTTGTATGTAAGCCGTAATGATAAATCTTGAAAGGCAAGGGATTCCGACAGCCTTGAATATTCCCCTTCTCCAGTGTTTCAGGCTGCATTTCACTTAACAAATGTGAATATCAGATGAGGTTGTGTGTGTGTGTGTGTGTGTGTGTGTGTGTGTGTGTGTGTGTGTGTGTGTGTGTGTGTGTGTGTGTGTGTGTGTGTGTGTGTGTGTGTGTCTCTGTCTGTTTTTGTTTGTTTGTGTCCTGCTCTCATTGCGTGTCTGAACTCTGAACACAAACAGCCGGTAGCGAATAAGACTCAAAGAAGTTGACCGTTTATACTATTGTCTGTTTTCTCACCAAAGTACAATTTCGGAAAACTGAAATACAAACATCAGCAAAAGGAAATATCTAAATAGATGTACAGTAAAACACTAACTCAAAATAAAGTGCAGTCAGCATGTACTGAATCAAGTAGCCTATGTAGTATGTAAGAGTCTATGCAAATAGACTCAGACATTCCTTGAATTAGCATTACCCAACAAAACAGGTATAAACTAGGATAGCAAATGGCTAGCATTTTAACATTCTTAATACAAACATGTATTGGCCAAATGAACTTACAAGTGATGAAACTCTTTCAGGCAGGAAAAGTCAAGGCTGGGTTGTGCTGAACAAGCATTTGACTGACCACATGTCCTCGGGCTAGGCTTTCTTAAAGGGTAAGACCACTTTGGTAGAGGTTTGGGTTGTGTAGTTACCTTGCCATGATGTAACTCCAAAGGTGGGCAGGAAATCAAAAATAATTGCTCCATCGATTAGAAATTGATAATTCAAAATATGCTCCTCATTGACTTTCATTGTACGGTAAAACAGCTCTCAAAGTCACTCTTTTAGCACATAAATGAACCCAAACATAGCTGATTCAGGCAATATAGAGCATCACCAAACCCAGTACTGTTTGTTTTTTTAATACAAATGTCAACTTCCTGTTGATTTTACTATTTGAAGATCCGGATCCGGATCCGCGGATCCAGTCCAGGTTTTCTACTTATTAAAAATGGCAAAATCAACAGGAAGTTGACATTTTTATTTAAAAAAAAAACAGTACTGGGTTCGGTGATGTTCCATATTGTCTGAATCAACTTTGTTTGCGTTCGTTTATGTGCTAAAAGAGTGACTTTGAGAGCTGTTTTACCGTACAATGTAAGTCAATGAGGAGCATATTTTGAATTATCAATTTCTAATCAATGGAGCAATAATTTTTTATTTCTTGCCCACCTTTGGAGTTATATCATGGCAAGGTAAATACACAACACAAACCTCTACCAAAGTGGTCTTGCCCTTTAAAGACTACACATAATTGTTATGGCAAACAGCTGTGTAATTGACAAAAGGCCATGTGCTTGGCAATTAGTAGAACATAACTGTAATATCTCAATATATCTCAAACAACCACTATGTGCGTAGGTGGGTACAGACTAAGCTGAGACAGAACCAGATAGTGTGTGTGTGGCGCGCGCGCAGACGTGGGTGCAACCCTAACTACTATATGTCTATGCTGTGGGATGATGCCTTCTTAGGTCTTACATGCAGGATACTGATGAGACAAGTCTCAGATCATAATTTTTTGCACCTGTATCGTTTGTCTCTAATAGCCCTGTGCCTGTGGTTAGATTATGCATGCTGCTGGGCAGTATTAAAACTCTGTGCATAACTAGTTTCCAGAAGGCAGTTTTGAACCTATCATGACACCTTCAACTCACGTGTCCAGTTCAAATCTGCTGCTGAACAAAGCAAGCTAAAGGAAAATTAAGTGGAAGAGATGCATCATGCTACATTGTGGTACGCAAATGGTCTCTATATGGTCATACCACTTCCATGGGAACAGACTCCCACAGGTCTCACCCACATGACAAGTTGACTTGTCTTAGGTTTCCCCATTTTCTTTGCTACATTTATACACAGAGGCAGAGCCCATTATTGGCTCTTCACTTTGTATCCACAAGTTTCCTAGGGCGTTGTGGGCATCACTTCCTGTCGATTTGATCAGGTATTAGTCTCGCGTGGCCATACTGTTGCCTCCCACAATTTTCAAAATGTGGAATAGTTGTCTGGCTACACAGACTAATCAGGTATCAAATCGTCAAGTGATGCCCACAACCTCTAAGATGTATATAAAATGTAATTGGTTAAAGGGCAATTTAAGTGTACAATAAAGTTGGATGCACTATTGAAACATGCACAAGGCTTTTAATGTACATGCGAGCACTAGCACAATTGACAGTTTATAGAACTGACTGCTTTCAAAAAATGCTGTACAAATTGATCTGTCCCTTCACTATTTTATAAACCTTTTCAACCAAAGTAAGTTTCCCTGTGTCCATTGCCAATATGATAACAGTAATGGTTTATCAGGATACACCTAATGCTACCGGTGTATCTGGTTGTAGTCATTTGCAATCAGGCATCAGTACCAAGCTTCAGGATATTTTATTTAAAAACGTTGCATATGCTCCACACTTTCCAGTTCTTATGTGCTGCAGAAAGTGTCACATTGTACAGTAATTTGTTATACACAGGACCAATGTAAAGAGCAGTATACAAATTTGACCCCAATACAAACACCCATGACAATCATTTGAGTTCTGCTATATTTGGTAAATGAGGCAAACAATGGAACAGGAGCGCACACCTGTAATAAGGAGGTGATGACCACGGGAAATAACTGTTCCAAAGAAAAGAGGCTGCACAGCTCGTAGTCACGAGGCAATTATTTGTTTATTAGTTAAGTTGTTATATTTTGGTTAAGCCAAATGACCTAGACATACCCAATAAAGAAAGACACTGCAGAGAACATGTTTAACAATTGTAATAAACAGCAAAATGTTCAAAAAGAAAAAACATTTCAGAGCAGAACAGCCCAATGCTGTTGTGGACCAATAAATGAACAAGGTCTTCCAAGTTCAAGGCAGCTCTGTGCAGAACCTTTAAAAAGAAAGAGATAACTTTAGTGAGGAACACTTACACAGGTATATCACAAGTCTTCACAATGCAATAACCATCTCATGTCTACACCGTGAAACCCATTTTTAAAATGGTCCATAAAACAGTTTTGGGATCAGAAAAGAAAATATACCAGTCAGTCATGAATTTTCAGACTGGGGCGGTACAAACATCTCATCACTTCTATTAGGAGGCTTCCGCAAGTTTTCCATGATGTGGACACTTGCCACTGCTGTACATCAAGTGAACAATATAATTGATGAACGACTTAGTTGTACTGACCTTGCATGGCTGGAAGGATTCTTTTCAGGACATGGAACCACTCGGAACTAGAGTTTGAGATAAAAACAAAAAACGCGAGCCATATAAAAAACATTTAGGAATTACATTAGTAGAAGTGCAATCAAGCAGTTTCTTAAAGTCAGACTCCTTTTACATGTGGAATTGAGGGCCAAACATGAGTGCATGATGTCAAACTGACCCAAAGATTTACAATTTTGGGATCAGAAAAGAAAATACCAGTCAGTCATGAATTTTCAGACTGGGGCGGTACAAACATCTCATCACTTCCATTAGCCCCCTAACATCATTTGTTAAATTTATTATCAGTGCATACCAACCTTGCTGAAGGTTTAAAAGCATCATCTTGGCAGGTTCATTTCAGCCAGTCACACAACCTCTGGTGTTGGAAACTCTGGTTTGAGTGTCGCACCAGGGAGCTCCCCATCTGTGTATAGACAAAAGCAAGGTAAAAAACACCATATAGACATTTAGGAATTACATTAGAAGAGCAATCAATCTTTTTCTTTAAGTCCGACCCATTTCACATGTGGAAACAAGGGCCAAACTTAAGTGCATGATGTCAGACAATTTTGGGATCAGAAGAAATTATACCAGTCAGTCATGAATTTTCAGACTGGGGCGGTAAAAACCTCATCACTTCCATCAGGCTTCTAGTCTGGTTCCTTATGCTTAGATTTACAATGTTGTCGGATTTTTTTGAAGATTTGCAAAACTATACATTTTTGGAAAGGTTATTGTCTAAGGAATCAGAAAATCAATGTTTGCATTTGCCCAGATGTGTATATGGCGGCCATATTGGCAATTACAAAATGGCCACCCTAAAATGTACGTTTTTTAATATCTCGGCCTCTAAATAAGCTGGAACATTGATTTTAACTCCTAAACCTACATTTTCAGTGTCGAGGAATCCAATGGTGGTAATTATAAAGCTACAAAACTTTACAATATTAACCCTTAGATGCATGACTGAGTCCAAAATGACCAGATGTGGTTGTTTTCTTGCAATATCTTTGTAATTAAAAAACATTTATCAATTCATATTGAAGATTTGCAAAACTATAAATTTTTGGAAAGGTTATTGTCTAAGGAATCATAAAATCAATGTTTGCATTTGCCCAGACGTCTGTGGCCATATTGGAATTGACAAAATGGCCGCCGTAAAATGTATGTCTTGTAATATCTTGGCTTCTAAATAAGATGGAACATTGTTTTTAATGGCTAAACCTACATTTTCAGGGTCAAGGAATCCAATGGTGCAAGTTATCATTTCATTTTTTGTATCATCCCATTGACATAATCCATCATATGGGTAAAAACAGCACAGCCCAGGCAGTCAGTCAGATACTAACCCAGTGTTCTTTTTATTTCTTTTAACTGTGAACTTTGGATGTTTGTGTAACCATCTTAAACATCATGACATGTGTAATCTTAGACAGTCTCTATGCATCATCATAATCATCATCATCACTTTCGTGCGTCACAGCTTGGGAATCGACATCGTTCTGACACTGGCTGCTGCAATGACACATTTCAGTACAGGCTAAGTCCTTAGCTTTGCAGGAACATCTGCCAGAAGAACAGTCAGATTTACACTTGCATTGAACCATCTCAAGGATGGCCTTTTGGGCTGGGAGGACCTCTGTGGTCGTTGGTTTCATCATGCCATCCAAGTGTTTGAAGTACCCATTTTGCAGGGGATGCAGCTGTGGATCCTGCATATTAATGGCTGCTTGTGCCCATGCCCTTGTTTGGACATGGATTCTCAAGATGTGCTGCTTCAGAGCTCCAGGTGTTGGAGGGAGCTTGTCACTTTCTGCCCTGTGTTTGCAGAACAGATGCCATCGCAGTTCAGGGATTGTCTTGATGTTGATACCCTTGGGTGAGTAAGCTGTAAGGACTCCAGCGTTGACAGCATTCCTTCCATCACTTCTGCTTCATCCAAAAGCATCTGTAGAGCATTGATAACATCTTCATCCGTTTTGAGGTAGACCTGCAGCCAGGTTGCCTTGCCTACCATCAAACACATCCCGATGAGCAGGTTCCTCTCCCATGACAAGACGAAGGCTGATCTGACTGACTATCTTGATACCAAAACACTAGAGTACAACAGGGGATCCTCCAAGCTGATCATCACGTCTGCTTCTAGATACACTAGGAGCAACAAAGACCTGGTCTTTGAAGAAAATAACCACGAAGAAGCAGACACACTGCTGATCCACCAGGCTGTGCTGGCTTCACAGCGAAACCCACCTGATGCACAGTTGGTATTTTTCTCCCCAGATACGGACGTTTTAGTGCTAGTCACAGCAAACTACGACCTCCTGCTGATGAACACGTCTATTTCTATGGCCTCTGGTGTTGTGCAGATTGAAGATTGTGGCGAGCTCTAGGTAAAGAAAGAGCAAAGGCTTTGCCAGCCTTCCATGCATTCACTGGGGCCGACAACACAGGGAGGTTCTCCCGTATAAGCAAGGCAACCTGGCTGCAGGTCTACCTCAAAACGGATGGAGATATTATCAAAGCTCTGCAGATGCTTTTGGATGAAGCAGAAGTGATGGAAGGAATGCTGTCAACGCTGGAGTCCTTACAGCTTACTCACCCAAGGGTATCAACATCAAGACAATCCCTGAACTGCGATGGCATCTGTTCTGCAAGCACAGGGCAGAAAGTGACAAGCTCCCTCCAACACCTGGAGCTCTGAAACAGCACATTTTGAGAGTCCATGTCCAAACAAGGGCATGGGCACAAGCAGCCATTGCTCTGCAGGATCCACAGCTGGATCCCCTGCAAAATGGGTACTTCAAACACTCGGGTGGCATGCTGAAACCAACGACCACAGAGGTCCTCCCAGCTCCAAAGGCCATCCTTGAGATGGTTCAATGCAAGTGCAAATCAGACTGTTCTTCTGGCAGATGTTCCTGCAAAGCTAAGGACTTAGTCTTACTGAAATGTGTCAGTGCAGCAGCCAGTGCCAGAACGATGATGATTCCCAAGCTGTGATGCACGAAAGTGATGATGATGATGATGATGATGGATAGAGACTGTCTAAGATTACACATGTCATGATGTTTAAGATGGTTACACAAACATCCAAAGTTCAGTTAAAAGAAATAAAAAGAACACTGAGTTAGTATCTGACTGACTGCCTGGGCTGTGCTGTTTTTACCCATATGATGGATTATGTCTGTCAATGGGATGATACAAAAAAATGAAATGATAACTTGCACCATTGGATTCCTTGACCCTGAAAATGTAGGTTTAGCCATTAAAAACAATGTTCCATCTTATTTAGAAGCCAAGATATTACAAAACATACATTTTACGGTGGCCATTTTGTCAATTCCAATATGGCCACAGACATCTGGGCAAATGCAAACATTGATTTTATGATTCCTTAGACAATAACCTTTCCAAAAATGTATAGTTTTGCAAATCTTCAATATGAATTGATAAATGTTTTTTTAATTACAAAGCTATTGCAAGAAAACAACCACATCTGGTCATTTTGGACTCAGTCATGCATCTAAGGGTTAATATTGTAAGGTTTTGTAGGTTTATAATTACCACCATTGGATTCCTCGACACTGAAAATGTAGGTTTAAGAGTTAAAATCAATGTTCCAGCTTATTTAGAGGCAGAGATATTAAAAAACGTACATTTTAGGGTGGCCATTTTGTAATTGCCAATATGGCCGCCATATACACATCTGGGCAAATGCAAACATTGATTTTCTGATTCCTTAGACAATAACCTTTCCAAAAATGTATAGTTTTGCAAATCTTCAAAAAAATCCGACAAAATTACATAGTGAACCAGACTATTCAGTAGTAGGTAAAATGTCACTGTCCATAAACCAGCCACACATTTTTCTTCACCACATCTACTTCAATGACCGGGGTCCGCACGTACCAAAATCTCATTATAACTGGCCAGAATAGGGATACTACAGTTAAAAGGACCAGCGGTATGTCACTTCTAGGCTCTACAGACATGTAAAAACTCGGTTCTTGGGACTATTCAGTCAATTTCCCAACCAGTTGCCACTCTCCATAAGGGTCCCAATAGGTCACCTAACAGGATTCAGTATCAGCACATACCAACCTTAAAGACAGCATGGGCCAAACACGTTGCCATTGTCTGCCAGCTGCAATATGTGGATGAGTGTTCAGAACTGTTGATGAGATTAAAGCAAGGTTTGCAATTAACAGTGGCATTACCATGGCCAACATAATTTTGTTTTGGGGATATGATCAGAAATAGTTTCAGTCAATTTCACAACCAGTTTCCACTCCCCATCAGGGTCCCAATAGATCACCTTACACCTGAAAGGATTCAGGGTTGTCAGTGTCATACTGGGTCAACAGGAGAGCAGCATTAAGGTAGAACTGGCAGGGTGACTGTGTATAATGTATATTTCATCATGCTACATCCTCGAGTTTAAGTTGTAGAAAGGCAGTCCGAGTAGGGCTGGGCAATACAGTGAAAATGCAGCAAAACTGACAATTTAAAAAGAAGTCTGTTTTTTCCGCTAAATGATATATATAAATAGCCAACTACAGGCTCACAACACATTGTGAACTTGTATATCGACCTTTTCACAAAAATCAAGGAACGAGTTTGAAATTATAGTTCCTGATTTAAGCCGTATTGCCCAGCCACAATTCAGAGTTATACTGACCTAGCAGTGCTGGCTTGGCAGGATTCTCTGGAACGCTCAGGACACCTAAAAATTGGAAACAAACGGCGCAGTACATAAAATTACAGCCCAACACTAGTTGTAAAACATAAAGCTTCTCAGGGCAAATAGCAGCACTGAGTTGAAAAATAAAAAGCACAATGTCAAACTGAAGGCCAGCTTAGTCAGAGCACACATTTGACAAAATACAATTTCAGGATCAGTGAACATACCAGTCAGTCATGAATTTTCAGACTGGGGCGGTAACAAGATCTCATCACTTCCAGGAGTAATGCATAACAATATTACCCAAGCCTACTTGTTAGGATCATTTAAATATTTACTCAACTAAACTAAACCATGGGCAATAGATGTTAGGTTATTTATATAATATCACTTAAATGTATACAAACCCAACATGAATTATAAATATTATCTGAATTGTCCCTCAAGAGATTGAAAGATAAATATCAGCTCATACCAACCTTAAACACAGCAGGGGTCAAACGCATAGCGATCTTCAGCCAGCAGCTCTATGAGGATGAGGTGTTGAGACCTGTTGATGAAATGAAAGCAAGGTCTGCAATAAACTGTGGCATTACCATGGCCAACATTAAGTGGTTTTGGGGATATGATCAGACGTGGTTTCAGTCAATTTCACAACTAGTTGCCACTCTCCATCAGGGTCCCAATAGATCACCTTACACCTGTAGTTTGCAGGGTTGTCAGTCATATACCGGGTCAACAGGAGAGCAACGGGGGGGGGGGTGAACTGGCAGGGTGACTGTGTCTTCATGAAATTCATCATTCAATATCCTAGAGATTAAGTTGTGGCAAGACATTCAGAGTTGTACTGACCTTGCATGGTTTGCTGGAATGGTCCTTTAGAACACAGCACTGACGAACACTAGAGATGGGATTGAAATAAAACTATGTTGGGTCACATAAACATTTAAATTCAATTTTGTTGTGTTGTTGTGAAAGAGAAGACGTCAAGCCGTTGTATCTTAAAGCACCACTGTGTATGGTCACAAACGAGAACCCATCATGGGTGTGAATATGACACAAGTCCAATCAGAGGGGATATTAATCAGTCATGCATTTTCAGACTGGGGCGGCAACTTCACGTCACCAGACTTTCCACCTTGGAAGAAAGCCTGGTATTCATTCTAAAACTAGCCGTGTGAGACGGTTTACAAAAAAAAAAGGGGGGGGGTGTTCCGGTGTCGCATACTTGTTCCCCACATGTTAATCAATTAGTTTAGTCTCGCTATGAGTTAGACATCCCAAACTAAACAAATTTTAAACTAGGGGAATCATTTTGGAGATTCACGATGCCTGTGGTTCCAGCCACCTGGTGATTTCCGCTCCTACCATCGAGCCCAGGATACTGGGGTGGTATAAATTTACATCACATCTAAGACTCAATTACAATTTTGAGGTTTACATGAGTCTTACATCTCAGGGGCATTTTTTTACTCAACTACAATTATTTTACAGCTTTAGTTAACAGTCATGTTGGAGATTTAGAATTCAAAACATACTAACTGATAAATCATGCATTATAGGTGTTAAAAGCTTTAATTAAAATCAGTACCAACCTGAAAGTGATGGTTCACCCGAGCTTCAGACTCCTGCAAGACAAAAAAACATTTCAGTTCCACAAGATGTCAGCCATTTTGCACCTCAATTGTCAGCCATTTTGCATCACAGCCACAAGTTGCCTTTCAGACTGTTGGTAACCCCAACAGGCTATCCCCTTATTGCCAAGGCAACACCAGTGGGTCCACCTTTTCAGGTTCTGCCGTTGCCAAGGCGTAAGACATGTGCGGGTGTCATCACAAAAGGAACCTGGTGGACAGTTCAGCAATCTCTTCGAAAGAATCCTAATTCAATCACTGTATGCTCAGCAAACATTGAGATTTACCTTAATTTCACATATTTGAGGTCATCCAACACTGTTCAAGATGCACTCAGGTCATCTAGAACAGAAGAAAGCCAAAATCAGTACAGTGTAAATGATCCAAGTTTAGTCAGAATCACCTACAGCCTCCGCTGACATCAGCAATTGTTTCTCAACAGCAGTTCAGACGAACGAGATTCCAAATTCTATCATCATTGTCTGGAAGGCAAGAATATTTACACTGCCAAAACAAGTCATGCGTACCTTTTTGAAAAGCCTTGGTGGTTCCCTGGCCATATTACAGTTGTAGCAATATGCAACAGGAGAGTCCATCCTACACTGCTCAAGATGCACAGATTCACTGCTAGGTCATCTAAAACAGAAGAAAGACAAATTCAGTATGGTGTAAATGATCCAAGTTTAGTCAGCATCACCTACACAGCCTCCACTGACATCAGCAATTGTTACTCAACAGCAGTTCAGACGAACGAGATTCCAAATTCTATCATCATTGTCTGGAAGGCAAAAATATTTACATGCCAAAAAGACATTCCCACCTGAAACTCTATGGTGGTCCTCTAGCCAGAGTCCACAGCAATCATCTGCAACAGGAGAACATATCAAGTTGGTGTGTGGTCTGAGAATAGTTTTGACATTGAAATTGCATTGAATGCAGTTTCTCAGTTGTTCGTGTCGTTTCACATCGGTTCAAAGTGAGCTAAGTTCATCATCACAGAAACTGCACTAGCATACAAGCACAAGACGGCAGTAGTTAATGTGGCTTACCTTTGGACACGGGAGAGACAGGTACAGACTGCAAGACCTTAAAGTGGTCGGGGGGTCATCTGATCGTTAAGCATAACACACTGCAGGAGTTTATTTCTTGAAATCGGCTGTCATAATATCGTTGTGGTCTTCACAACAGGATTGATCCCCGACAAGGGCTGACACACTGTAGGATAGTTCACTAGGATCTGGATCTCCAGAGTCAGACCCAATACATACATTTGTGTTTATTCCAATTCATTTTAATCGACGTATCCCGTGATATGCCTCTCTCCCTCTCCCCCTCTCCCTCTCTCTCTCTGGCACGTCAAGTGCGCTGAAGTCAGTGACAGCGTTGCCATGTCCGCTTATTATAAGCGACTTTGGGATTGTTTTTCTGTAAAGTTGCTTTTTTGGCCTTGTTTCCTAATATTGTTTGAACCAGTTGTTCTCAAACATGTTCATGGCAAGGCCCCCCAAATTAATAATAATAATTAATTGTCCGCAGAGGCGCATACCTCCCCCTTCTGAAAATATATTGTGCCATAGACCCCCATACAAGATCTGTGTGGATTTGGAAAATATTCCACAAATCCCCCCCCCCCCCCCCCAATTTCTTCTTTAAAAATAGCCTATCTACAACGTGAGCTTGTAGATCGTCTATTTTCAAGTATCCAATGTATTTGTATATAGGCTTAAAGTGCTCATAGTTGTTGGGCTTGTTTTCACAAACCTGGTTGCTTATTTCTCTCGCAAAATCTGGCAACAATGACACACACACACACACACACACACACACACACCGCTCGCTCTCTGTGTCTTTCTCTCTCTCTCTATCTCTGTGCAATAGTCTCAAATAAACAGCCCCCTTCGAGCATGCTCACTCACTCTCATTCTGTTTTATAATAATGTTTAACTTAATACAGGACTGTCTGGACGGTAACTATGAGGGGGATCTGTTTGTTGTGGTCAGGTTCCATAGCCACGGTGGCTGTAATGTGCTCTCATTGGCTGTAGCATTCATCTCTTTACAAGGTGGTCGCAGCTCCTTTCATACTGTACGATATTGTCTGCTGTCCTGTCTGGGACAGAGCTGAATATCTAACATGGTAGTTATCTGAAAACGGTCGGAAAGCCGTCGCAGAGCGGATAATCGCGGCCGCATCGTCTCGCGGAACCTTTCACACAGAGCGAGCATTATCTCGCAGATCAAATGCCGATCTGCGTCAGATCGGGAGGTTTTGTCGGCGAGCGCCAAAAAATGTCGGCGACAGCAATATCGGACCAAATCTCCTGCAATGTGTACGAGCCCTTAGCTGCACTGATTAGAGTTCCCGGGCAGCAAATGTACTGGAAAGACAATAATAATTAGAAGGGGAAAAGTGCAGCACAATATGGCTTTTAAAACGACAAGTGTTATGATCAGGGCTTTGGTGACAAACTGCCATGTGACATCAGTCGTCCAGAAGGTTTATGGGTTTTACCCCATTTCATCCTCTCAAAACACTAGTCAGAGAAGCCTTGCCCTTTTAACTAACATTTTGTGTGTAGTCGTAAATCCACAAGGGGTCAATGGTAAGAAAAGTTCATAGCAACTTAAGTCAGTGGTGACCAGGCCTCAAGAAAGTTAAGTCTTCTGAAGCCAGACCACGATTGAGTGAAAAATGTGTCGGCTTGATGAAAAGGCTAAATTTGCAGCCTTCCATGCCTACACTCCTTCACTAGCTTGCCCTTGGTGAGATAAGTAATGCTACTTGGTTGAATTAAGTGGAGACTCTGGCACTACACATTGCACTGGAATCAGTTTGAGTTATGTTGAACAGGGAAGGCAGGTCTGAGCACTTACTTACAGCCAAGTCATGAGCATTTATTAGGCTTACCAGTTTAGCAACCACCATCCTTGCTCTCCTTTCTCAAGAGCCAGCTACCTATTCAAAACAAAAAGTCATTCAATACAGGCTAGCACCAGCTACTAAATGGCTTTAAATGCAGTGTGTAATCAGATTCAAGAGTGACATCAACGAATTCAGGCATATGCTTGTCTATCAAATTATCATCATTTTAAACACCAATGTATTAATTATACTAAAGCAGCCATGAAACTCACCTAGGCCAGCATTCCAGAGGCATTCAGGAAACAGCCAGAAGATACCAAGTCATCGCGACAGTAAGCTCATCTACAGGGTAAGTTAATAGTTAGCCACAAACCATGTTGTAGGGAAATACTCAAAAAGTACCATCTTCAATAGGGTTCAAGTCAGGTAAAGGTTGTCATCACCAATATCAGGCATATGCTTGTCTTAAAAAAATGTTTCATCATTTAGAACCCATGTGAAACTATACATTTTAGCTTTAACATGTGGTTACTTACCAATCAGGGTGGCTCCTTAGTCCTTAGCATCTCATAGATGTCATCTATTGAGAGAGTACATGAGGTTAAACATATGCAATATTTGTACAATTGCAACATTGAAATCTGCTTCACTAGCGAGCATCTAAGCTACTCAGAATCTGGTAAAGAAGGGGTTTCTTCAAAGGCTCATTCAGTAAGAGAGAGTTCAGTTATCATCAATGTAGCATTGAGCTCTAAGCACCAGTAAAGCCACATTGGGTCAAATTAAGCATTTATCATCTGAAAAACAATCTTCCAGGACAAGTCACCTTTAGAGATGGTTCTCTCCCCATTTTCCAAACCTAAAAAAGAAAAAAAAAAGAGCAGCCATTCGCATTATCCAAAGTCAAATTTTATATTTTATCAACACTACCTGGATTCTGGCAGTTCAGGCTACTCAGCATTTGATTTAACATTTTCCTCAAATGATTTCAGTGAGAGAGTTCAAAAGACATCATCGTAGCCAGTGGTGGAAAAAGTCCTTACTTAAGTAAAAGTATCAACACAACAGTCCAGAATTCAAAATGTACTTGAGTAAAACTACTCATAATGCAGAATGTCCCATCTCAAGTCTTCAAATGTATAAAATCATTTTGAAAACAAATGAGTGGCTATTTTACATTGGCCGAAATGTATATAGGGCTTTAAGTGGTTATTGTATGTTGTGTAGTAGAGATAAGTAAAAAGTATGGAAAATGCTCCAGTTAAGGAAAAAAGTATCTTAGCTACTTTTACACCACTGAATCTGATCGTAGCAGTGCACCATTGCCCCCACGTGCCATAATAGTGTATCATGTTAGCCATAGAACACACATTAAAAACCATCACTCCTGTAGACTCAAAAATCTAATTACCATCAAGAGCAGTTTCGCCACATATCAGTGCCATCCAGCCTAACGGAAACAGGAGTAGAAACATTTTAGCCGCGGTGCAGCCGCTTTTTCTGTAAAGCTTACGTTAAACCAGTTAAACATTTCCATGTCAAGGACGCCCAAATTAATGAATTTCTCTGCAGACCCCCAACAACCCCCACATCTGTTTAATATATTCCCTCCAAATCTTTTAGAAAAAAGCAGAGCTACAAGTTGTGAGCTTGTAGCTCGGCATTTTCAAATAGTCAATAAAGCGCTCGTGTGGCTCTTGTGGCTTATTTTCATAGACCTGGCTGCTTAATTCCTCTCAAAATATGGCAACACTAGACGTCTCACATCAGAGATATATTTAGTGCAATCACAGTCATTCAGTACAGGTCTGTGTTTCTCATCATTGAGAGACGCTGCTGCACTGCTGCTGAGTAGAGCCAGTGCCATCTAAATGTTAAGGTACATTAACTAACCAGGTGGTCACAAATGTTAACAATACCAGCAGAAGAGTGTGAAATACACGTGTTGGTAACATATACACCACCTAGTTGGCTATGAAAAGACTTAAATTCCATTAGATGGTTGTGGATTGGAAACCGACCGAGGCCTGTTCCAATCCACAACCATCCAATGGAAAACCAGTGAAGAGGAGAACATCAAAACTGTATTTTATACCAAGTGTGCTGCAATACGATAGTTCCTGGAGTTAGCATTTGTCAAAGGTAAAACTAAACAATTTCACAACCAGTTGCCACTCTCCATCAGGGTCCCAATAGATCACCTTACACCTGAAAGGATTCAGGGTTGTCAGTGTCATACTGGGTCAACAGGAGAGCAACAGGGGGGGTGAACTGGCAGGGTGACTGTTTAACTTTTGATTCATCATTCAATATCCTTGAGATAGTTGCAGCAAGACATTCAGAGTTGTACTGACCTTGCATGGTTGGCTGAAATAGTCCTTTACAACACAGCACTGACGACAACTAGAGATGGGATGGAAACAAAAACTATGTTGGGCCATATATAAACATTAAATTCCATTTTTGAAAGCCAGAAAACGTCAAGCCGTGTATGCACCACTGTGTATGGTCACAAACGAGAACCAACCATGTGTGAATATGGCACAACAAGTCTGATCAGAGGGGATACCAGTCCTTCATGCATTTTCAGACTGGGGCGGTATAAATTTACCTCACCACATCCGAGACTACTATTACTATTTTGAGGTTTACTTTCATTGAGTATTTCCATGTCTCTACATCTCCGGGCAAACACTGTACTTTTTACTCTACTACAATCATTTTACAGCTTTAGTTACCAGTCATGTTGTAGATTTAGATTATGAATTCAAAACCTACATTAACTGATAAATAATGTTGTATAGGTGTTAAAAGCCTTAATTAAAATCAGTATATATTGCCAAGGCAACACCAGGGGTCCACCTTTTCAGGTTCTGGCGTTGCTAAGGCATAAGACATGTGCGGGTGCCATCACAAAAGGAACCTGATGGAAAGTTCAGCTACTAAAGAATCCCAATTCAATCACTGTATGATCAGCAAACATTGAGATATACCTTAATTTGCTATATTTGTTGCATCTTGAGCAGTATTGGATGACCTCAGCGTCACTGCTGGGTCATCTAGAACAGAAGAAAGCCAAATTCAGTACAGTGTAAATGACACAAGTTTAGTCAGCAATGGCATCACCTACAGCCTCCGCTGACATCAGCAATTGTTTCTCAACAGCAGTTCAGACGAACGAGATTCCAAATTCTATCATCATTGTCTGGAAGGCAAGATTATTTACACCGTCAAAAAAATATATTCCTACCTGAAAATTCTTGGTGGTCCTCTGGCCAGAGTCCATTCACAGCAATCATCTGCAACAGAACATATCAAGTTGGTGTGTGGTCTGAGAATGGTTTTGACATTGAAATTGCATTAAGTGATGCAGTTTCTCAGTTGTTTGTGTTGTTTCACATCGGTTCAAAGTGAGCTAAGTTCATCATCACAGAAACTGCACTTGCGTACAAGCGCAAGACGGCAGTAGTTAATATGACTTACCTTTGGACACGATTGGCTACATTGACACTCCACTGATAAGAGTTCCCAGGCAGCAAATGTTCTGGAAAAACATCAAGTAATTAGAAATAAAATTGCAGCACCATTTGGCTTAAATAAATTGACAAGTGTTATGATCAGGGCTTTGGTGACAGACTGCCATGTGACATCAGTCGTCCAGAAGGTTTATGGGGTTTACCCCATTTCATCCTCTCAAAACACTGGTCAGAGAAGCCTTGCCCTTTTAACCGACATTATGTTTGCCCAATAGCACATACAAAGTTTAGTCAAATCTATGCCAGTAGATCCATAAGGGGTCAAGGGCAAGCAAAATGTCATAGCAACTTGCTTAATCTATTGAATGGTCTGCTTGATTAAAATAAAAATAAATGGCAGCTTTCCATGCCTACACTCCCCTACTAGCTTGCCCTAGGTGAGATAAGTATCAATATTACTTTGGTTGAATTAAGTAGAGACTCTGGCACTACACATTGCGCTGGAATCAGTTTGAGTTATGCTGAACAGGGAAGGCAGGTCTGAGCACTTACAGCCAAGTCATGAGCATTTAGTAGGCTTACACATAGCAATCAACATCCTTGCTTTCCTTGTACAAGAACCAGCCACCTATTCAAAACAAGAAGTCATTCAATACAGTCTAGCATCAGCTTAGCTACACAATTGCTTTTAATGCAAAGTGTAATCAGATTCAAGAGTGACATCAATGAATTCAGGCATATGCTTGTCTATCAAAATCATTTTAAACCCCAAGGCCCATTTATTTATTAAACTAAAGCAGCCTGAAACTCACCTAGGCCAGCATTCCAGTGCATCCAAGGCATTCAGGGAACAGCCAGAAGATATGACAGTAAGCTCATCTACAGGATAAGTTAATTGTTAGCCACAAACCATGTTGTAGGGAAAAGAGTACCATCTTCAATAGGGTTTAAGTCAGTTAAAGGCTGTCATCACCAATATCAGGCATATGCTTGTCTTAGAAAATGTTTTCATCATTTAGAAGAACCCATGTGAAACTCTACAATTTCAACTTTAACATGTGGTTACTTACCAATCAGGGACAGGTGGCTCCTTAATAGCATCTCATAGATCTATAGAGTACATGAGGTTAAATATGTGCATGCAATATTTGTACAATTGCTAAATTGAAATCTGCTTCACAGTTTCTTTGTGCTGAACTAAGCATTTGTTGTTGGCTAACTATATGGATCAAGCTCTTAAGTTTTTCCCACAGAAGTCTATGTCTAATGATTTTTTTAGGCTTATGTACTTGTATGTAAGCCGTAATGATAAATCTTGAAAGGCAAGGGATTCCGACAGCCTTGAATATTCCCATTTCCAGTGTTTCAGGCTGCATTTCACTTAACAAAATGTGTTAATGTTAATTTAATGTGTATATCAGATGAGGTTGTGTGTGTGTATCTGTGTGTGTGTGTGTGTATCTGTGTGTGTGTGTGTGTGTGTGTCTGTTTTTGTTTGTTTGTGTCCTGCTCTCATTGCGTGTCTGAACACAAACAGGTAGCGAACAAGACTCGAAGAAGTTGACCGTTTATATACTATAGTCTGTTTTCTCACCAAAGTACAATTTCAGAAAACTGAAATACAAACATCAGCTAAAGGAAATATCTAAATAGATGTACAGTAAAACACTAACTCAAAATAAAGTGCAGTCAGCATACTGAATCAAGTAGCCTATGTAAATATGTAAGAGTCTATGCAAATAGACTCAGACATTCCTTGAATTAGCATTACCCAACAAAACAGGTATAAACTAAGATAGCAAATGGCTAGCATTTTAACATTCTTAATACAAACATGTATTGGCCAAATGAACTTACAAGTGATGAAACTCTTTCAGGCAGGAAAGTCAAGGCTGGGTTGTGCTGAACAAGCATTTGACTGACCACATGTCCTTGGGCTAGGCTTTCTTAAAGACTACACATAATTGTTATGGCAAACAGCTGTGTAATTGACAAAAGGCCATGTGCTTGGCAATTAGCCTGGGCACCATTCCTTTTCGGGTATATGATCCGGTCGGGAGCTCTACGTCATCCGCGTCATCAGCGACCGGATCGCGACAAACCGGAAACACGTCTCACCCCAAAATAGGTCCGTCCTATAAAATCCTTGATGCGGCGTAGTTTAGCTTATTTTTTAAATATAAATGTGAGTGTACTTTCCGGAGACTATTTAGCGTCTGTATTATCCGTATTATCCCACGGGGAAATTCTATTCCATTTAAATAGGGATTGGGGAACCAAAACAAAGCGGCACCGCAAAACCGGATCGCGACAATCCGGAAACAGGATTCTTTTTTCTTTTTTCTTTTTCAGTAGGCGTGGCCTAGACCGGATCATATGGGTCTTTAGTAACAGACACCAGGCTTTCCTCCGAGGTGGAAAGACTGGTGATGCGAGGTTACTTGGCAATTAGTAGAACATAACTGTAATATCTCAAACAACCACTAGGTGGGTACAGACTAAGCTGAGACAGAACAAGATTGTGTGTGTGTGTGTGTGTGTGTGTGTGTGTGTCGCACGCAGACGTGGGTGCAACCCTAACTATGTCTAGGCTGTGGGATGATGCCTTCTTAGGTCTTACATGCAGGCTACTGATGAGACAAGTCTCAGATCATAATTTTTTGCACCTGTATCGTTTCTCTCTAATAGCCCTGTGCCTGTGGTTAGATTATGCATGCTGCTGGGCAGTATTAAAACTCTGTGCATAACTAGTTTCCAGAAGGCAGTTTTGAACCTATCATGACACCTTCAACTCACATCCAGTTCAAATCTGCTGCTGAACAAAGCAAGCTAAGGGAAAATTAAGTGGAAGAGATGCCTTAGGTACACAAAATGGTCTCTATACGGTCATACCACTTCCATGGGAACAGACTCCCACAGGTCTCACCCACATGACAAGTTGACTTGTCTTAGTTTCCCATTTTCATTGCTACATTTATGCACAGAGCCCATTACTGGCTCTTCACTTTGTATCCACAAGTTTCCTAGGGCGTTGTGGGCATCACTTCCTGTCAATTTGATCAGGTATTAGTCTCGCATGGCCAGACTGTTGCCTCCCACAATTTTCAAAATGTGGAATAGTTGTCTGGCTACACGAGACTAATCAGGTATCAAATCGACAAGTGATGCCCACAATCTGGTGTGAATATAAAATGTAATTGGTTAAAGGGCAATTTAAGTGTACAATAAAGTTGGATGCACTATTGAAACATGCACAAGGCTTTTAATGTGCATACGAGCACTAGACAGTTTATAGAACTGACTTATACTTTAAAAAAATTCTGTACAAATTGATCTTAGATGGCAAGAAAGCCACATCTGTCCCTTCACTATTTTATAAAACTTCAACCAAATTCAGATTCCCTGTGTCCATTGCCAATATGATAACAGTAATGGTTTATCAGGATACACCTAATGCTACCAGTGTATCTGGTTGCAGTCATTTGCATTCAGGCATCAGTACCAAGATTCAGGATATTTTATTTAAAAATGTTGCATATGCTCCACACTTTCCAGTTCTTATGTGCTGCAGAAAGTGTCACATTATAGTAACTTTGTTATACACAGGACCAATGTAAAGAGCAGTATACAAATTTGACCCCAATACAAACACCCATGACAATCATTTGAGTTCTTCTATATTTGGTAAATGAGGCAAACAATGGAACTGGAGCGCACACCAGTAATAAGGGGGTGATGACCACGGGAAATAACTGTTCCAAAGAAAAGAGGCTGCACAGCTCGTAGTCACGAGGCAATTATTTGTTTATTAGTCAAGATGTTATATTTTGGTTATGCCAAATGACCTAGACATACCCAATAAAGAAAGACACTGCAGAGAACATGTTTAACAATTGTAATAAACAGCAAAATGTTCAAAAAGAAAAAACATTTCAGAGCAGAACATCCCAATGCTGTTGTGGACCAATAAATGAACACGGTCTTCCAAGTTCAAGGCAGCTCTGTGCAGAACCTTTAAAAAGAAAGAGAACTTTAGTGAGGAACACTTACACAGGTATATCACAAGCCTTCACAATGCAATAACCATCTCATGTCTACACCGTGAAACCCATTTTTAAAATGGTCCATAAAACAGTTTTGGGATCAGAAAAGAAAATATACCAGTCAGTCATGAATTTTCAGACTGGGGCGGTACAAACATCTCATCACTTCCATTAGGAGGCTTCCGCAAGTTTTCCATGATGTGGACACTTGCCACTGCTGTACATCAAGTGAACAATATAATTGATGAACGACTTAGTTGTACTGACCTTGCATGGCTGGAAGGATTCTTTGCAGGACATGGAACCACTCGGAACATCTAGAGTTTGAGAAAAAAAACACGAGCCATATAAAAAACATTTAGGAATTCCATTGGTAGAAGTGCAATCAAGCAGTTTCTTAAAGTCAAGACTCCTTTCTCATGTGGAATTGAGGGCCAAACATGAGTGCATGATGTCAAATTGAATCAGAAAATAAAATACCAGTCAGTCATGAATTTTCAGACTGGGGCGGTACAAACATCTCATCACTTCCATTAGGAGGAGTCTGTAGTTTCTCCCCCCCAAAAAAAATTGCCCCCTAACATCATTTGTTAAATTTATTATCAGTGCATACCAACCTTGCTGCAGGTTTAAAAGCATCATCTTGGCAGGTTCATTTCAGCCAGTCACATGACCTCTGGTGTTGGAAACTCTGGTTTGAGTGTCGCACCAGGGGGCTCCCCATCTGTGTATAGACAAAAGCAAGGTAAAAACACCATATAGACATTTAGGAATTACATTAGAAGAGCAATCAATCTTTTTCTTTAAGTCCGACCCATTTCACATGTGGAATCAAGGGCCAAACATAAGTGCATGATGTCAGACAATTTTGGGATCAGAAGAAATTATACCAGTCAGTCATGAATTTTCAGACTGGGGCGGTAAAAACCTCATCACTTCCATCAGGCTTCAGTAGTAGGTAAAATTGCATGTCCATAAACCAGCCATACATTTTTCTTCACCACATCTACTTCAATGACCGGGGTCCGCACGTACCAAAATCTCATTATAACTGGCCAGAATAGGGATACTACAGTTAAAAGGACCAGCGGTATGTCACTTCTAGGCTCTACAGACATGTAAAAACTCGGTTCTTGGGACGTGCAAATATTCAGTCAATTTCCCAACCAGTTGCCACTCTCCATAAGGGTCCCAATAAGTCACCTAACAGGATTCAGTATCAGCACATACCAACCTTAAAGACAGCATGGGCCAAACACGTTGCCATTGTCTGCCAGCTGCAATATGTGGATGAGTGTTCAGAACTGTTGATGAGATTAAAGCAAGGTTTGCAATTAACAGTGGCATTACCATGGCCAACATCATTTTGTTTTGGGGATATGATCAGAAATAGTTTCAGTCAATTTCACAACCAGTTGCCACTCCCCATCAGGGTCCCAATAGATCACCTTACACCTGAAAGGATTCAGGGTTGTCAGTGTCATACTGGGTCAACAGGAGAGCAGCATTAAGGTAGAACTGGCAGGGTGACTGTGTATAACTTGCTTCATCATGCAACATCCTAGAGTTAAGTTGTAAAAAGGCAGTCCGAGTAGGGCTGGGCAATAGTGAAAACGCAGGAAAACTGACAATTTAAAAATAAATCTGTTTTTTCCGCTAAATGATATAAATAAATAAATAGTCCAACTACAGGCTCACAACACGTTGTGAACTTGTATATCGACTTTTCCGCAAAAATCAAGGCACGAGTTTGAAACAATAGTTCCTGATTTAAGCCGTATTGCCCAGCCACAATTCAGAGTTATACTGACCTAGCAGTGCTGGCTTGACAGGATTCTCTGCAATGCTCAGGACACCTAAAAATTGGAAACAAGCGGCGCAGTACATAAAATTACAGCCCAACACTAGTTGTAAAACATAAAGCTTCTCAGGGCAAATAGCAGCACTGAGTTGAAAAATAAAAAGCACAATGTCAAACAATGGCCAGCTTAGTCAGAGCACACATTTAAAAAAATACAATTTCAGGATCAGTGAACATACCAGTCAGTCATGAATTTTCAGACTGGGGCGGTAACAAGATCTCATCACTTCCAGGAGTAATGCATAAAAATATTACCCAAGCCTACTTGTTAGGATCATTTAAATATTTACTAAACTAAACCGTGGGCAATAAATGTTTATATAATATCACTTAAATGTATACAAACCCAACATGAATTATAAATATTATCCCTCAAGAGATTGAAATATAAATATCAGCTCATACCAACCTTAAACACAGCAGGGGTCAAACGCATAGCCATCTTCAGCCAGCAGCTCTATGAGGACGAGGTGTTGAGACCTGTTGATGAAATGAAAGCAAGGTCTGCAATAAACTGTGGCATTACCATGGCCAACTATGTGGTTTTGGGGATATGATCAGACGTTGTTTCAGTCAATTTCACAACCAGTTGCCACTCTCCATCAGGGTCCCAATAGATCACCTTACACCTGTAGTTTGCAGGGTTGTCAGTGTCATACTGGGTCAACAGGAGAGCAACGGGGGGGGTGAACTGGCAGGATGACTGTGTTATCATGAAGTTCATCATTCAATATCCTAGAGATTAAGTTGTTGCAAGACATTCAGAGTTGTACTGACCTTGCATGGTTGGCTGGAATGGTCCTTCAGAACACAGCACTGACGAACACTAGAGATGGGATTGAAATAAAACTATGTTGGGCCATATATAAAAATTTAAATTGCATTTTTTAAAGCCAGTTGTGAAAGAGAAAACGTCAAGCCGTTGTATCTTAAAGCACCACTGTGTATGGTCACAAACGAGAACCCACCATAGGTGTGAATATGACACAAGTCCAATCAGAGGGGATATTAATCCGTCATGCATTTTCAGACTGGGGCGGCAACTTCACGTCATCAGACTTTCCACTTTGGAAGAAAGCCTGGTATTCATTCTAAAACTAGCCGTGTGAGACTGTTTACAAAAAAAGGGGGGGGGGGTCCGGTGTCGCATACTTGTTCCCCACATGTTAATCAATTAGTTTAGTCTCGCTATGTGTTAGACATCCCAAACTAAACAAGTTTTAAACTAGGGGAATCATTTTGGAGATGCACGACGCCTGTGGTTCCAGCCACCTGGTGATTTCCGCTCCTACCATCGAGCCCAGGATACTGGGGTGGTATAAATTTACCTCACATCTAAGACTCTACAATTTTGAGGTTTACATGAGTATTTCCATGTCTTACATCTCAGGGGCATTATTTTACTCTACAATTATTTTACAGCTTTAGTTAACAGTCATGTTGTAGATTTAGAATTCCAAACATACATTAACTGATAAATCATGCATTATAGGTGTTAAAAGCTTTAATTAAAATCAGTACCAACCTGAAAGTGATGGTTCACCCGAGCTTCAGACTCCTGCAAGACAAAAAAAAAACATTTCAGTTCCACAAGAATAAGTCTTCACATGTCAGCCATTTTGCACCTCAATTGTCAGCCATTTTGCATCACAGCCACAAGTTGCCTTTCAGACTGTTGGTAACCCCAACAGGCTATCCCCTTATTGCCAAGGCAACACCAGTGGGTCCACCTTTTCAGGTTCTGCCGTTGCCAAGGCGTAAGACATGTGCGGGTGTCATCACAAAAGGAACCTGGTGGACAGTTCAGCAATCTCTTCTAAAGAATCCTAACTTCAATCACTATGCTCAGCAAACATTGAGATTTACCTTAATTTCACATATTTGAGGTCATCCAACACTGTTGTAACAGTCAGGTCATCTAGAACAGAAGAAAGCCAAAATCAGTACGGTGTAAATGATCCAAGTTTAGTCAGAATCACCTACAGCCTCCGCTGACATCAGCAATTGTTTCTCAACAGTAGTTCAGACGAACGAGATTCCAAATTCTATCATCATTGTCTGGAAGGCAAGATTATTTACACCATCAAAAGAATATATTCCTACCTGAAAATTATTGGTGGTCCTCTGGCCAGAGTCCATTCACAGCAATCATCTGCAACAGAACATCAAGTTGGTGTGGGGTCTGAGAATGGTTTTGACATTGAAATTGCATTAAGTGATGCAGTTTCTCAGTTGTTTGTGTCGTTTCACATCGGTTCAAAGTGAGCTAAGTTCATCATCACAGAAACTGCACTTGCGTACAAGCACAAGACATGCCTACCTTTTTGAAAAGCCTTGGTGGTTCCCTGGCCATATTACAGTCACAGCAATATGCAACAGGAGAGTCCATCCTACACTGCTCAAGATGCACAGATTCATTGCTAGGTCATCTAAAACAGAAGAAAGCCAAATTCAGTATGGTGAAAATGATCCAAGTTTAGTCAACAGCACCTACAGCCTCCACTGACATCAGCAATTGTTACTCAACAGGAGTTCAGACGAACGAGATTCCAAATTCTATCATCATTGTCTGGAAGGCAAAAATATTTACACGCCAAGAAGACATTCCTACCTGAAAACTATGGTGGTCCTCTAGCCAGAGTCCATTCACAGCAATCATCTGCAACAGGAGAACATATCAAGTTGGTGTGTGGTCTGAGAATAGTTTTGACAGTGAAATTGCATTGAATGATGCAGTTTCTCAGTTGTTCGTTGTCGTTTCACATCGGTTCAAAGTGAGCTAAGTTCATCATCACAGAAACTGCACTAGCATACAAGCACAAGACGGCAGTAGTTAATGTGGCTTACCTTTGGACACGGTTAGCTGCACTGACTAGAGTTCCCGGGCAGCAAATGTTCTGGAAAGACAAAGTAATTAGAAGGGGAAAAGTGCAGCACAATATGGCTTTTAAAACTACAAGTGTTATGATCAGGGCTTTGGTGACAAACTGCCATGTGACATCAGTCGTCCAGAAGGTTTATGGGTTTTACCCCATTTCATCCACTCAAAACACTAGTCAGAGAAGCCTTGCCCTTTTAACCAACATTTTGTGTGAGCACAATAACATAAAAGCCTAGTCAAAGCTATGCCAGTAAATCCACAAGGGGTCAAGGGCAAGAAAAGTTCATAGCAACTTAAGTCAGTGGTGACCAGGCCTCAAGAAAAGTTAGTCTTCTGAAGCCAGACCACGATTGAGTGAAAAATCTATTTGTCGGCTTGATGAAAATGCTAAATTTGCAGCCTTCCATACCTACACACCCCCACTAGCTTGCCCTTGGTGAGATAAGTATCAATATTACTTGGTTGAATTAAGTAGAGACTCTGGCACTACACATTGCACTGGAATCAGTTTGAGTTATGTTGAACAGGAAAAGGCAGGTCTGAGCACTTACTTACAGACAAGTCATGAGCATTTAGTAGGCTTACCAGTGTAGCAACCACCATCCTTGCTCTCCCTTCTCAAGAGCCAGCTACCTATTCAAAACAAAAAGAATCATTCAATACAGGCTAGCATCAGCTACTAAATGGCTTTAAATGCAGTGTGTAATCAGATTCAAGAGTGACATCAACGAATTCAGGCATATGCTTGTCTATAAAATTATCATCATTTTAAACACCAATGTATTCATTAGACTAAAGCAGCCATGAAACTCACCTAGGCCAGCATTCCAGTGGCTCAAAGGCATTCCGGAAACAGCCGGAAGATACCAAGTCATCACGACAGTAAGCTCATCTACAGGGTAAGTTAATAGTTAGCCACAAACCATGTTGTAGGGAAATACTCAAATAGTACCATGTTCAAAAGGGTTCAAGTCAGGTAAAGGTTGTCATCACCAATATCAGGCATATGCTTGTCTTAAAAAAATGTTTCATCATTAAGAACCCATGTGAAACTATACATTTTAGCTTTAACATGTGGTTACTTACCAATCAGGGTGGCTCCTTAGCATCTCATAGATGTCATCTATTGAGAGAGTACATGAGGTTAAACATATGCAATATTTGTACAATCGCAACATTGAAATCTGCTTCACTAGCGAGCATCTAAGCTACTCAGAATCTGGTAAAGAAGGGGTTTCTTCAAAGGCTCATTCAGTAAGAGAGAGTTCCGTTATCATCAATGTAGCATTGAGCTCTAAGCACCAGTAAAGCCACATTGGGTCAAATTAAGCATTTATCATCTGAAAAACAATCTTCCAGGACAAGTCACCTTTAGAGATGGTTCTCTCCCCATTTTCCAAACCTAAAAAAGAAAAAAAATAGCAGTCATTAGCATTATCCAAAGTCAAATTTTATATTTTATCAACACTACCTGGATTCTGGCAGTTCAGGCTACTCAGCATTTGATATAACATTTTCCTCAAATGATTTCAGTGAGAGAGTTCAAAAGACATCATCGTAGCCAGTGGTGGAAAGTCCTTACTAAAGTAAAAGTATCAACAGTCCAGAAGTCAAAATGTACTTGAATAAAAGTACTCATTATGCAGACTGTCCCATCTCACAAGTTTTCAAATGTATAAAATCATTTTGAAAACAAATGTGTGGCTATTTTACATTGGCCGAAATGTATAGGGCTTGAAGTAGTTATTGTATGTTTTGTAATAATCAAAATCTACAAACGTATAAGTTCTCATATAGAGTAAAGTGTAGTATAGATAAGTAAAAAAGTATTGAAAATGCTCCAGTTAAGTAAAAAATATCTTAGTTACTTTTACACCACTGCATCTGATCGTAGCAGTGCACCATTGCCCCACGTGCCATAATGGTTTATCATCTTAGCCATAGAACACACATTAAAAACTATCACTCCTGTAGATTCAAAAATCTAATTACCTGCAAGAGCAGTTTCGCCGCATTTCGGTGCCATCCAGCCTAACGGAAACAGGAGTAGAAACATTTTAGCCGCGGTGCAGAAAAAGAGCATGGAATGCAACACGTGACCACTGGGGAATCAGGGGTGGGGTGGCATAAACCAGTGTTGCCATGTCGGCTTATTATAAGCAACGTTGGGCTTCTTTTCTGTAAAGCTTACGTTAAACCAGTTAAACATTTCCACGTCAAGGACGCCCAAATTAATGAATTTCTCTTCAGACCCCCAACAACCCCCACATCCGTTTAATATATTCCCTCCAAATCTTAAAAAAAAAGCAGAGCTACAAGTTGTGAGCTTGTAGCTCGGCCATTTTCAAATAGCCAATAAAGCGCTCGTGTGGCTTGTTTTCATAGACCTGGCTGCTTAATTCCTCTCAAAACCTGGCAACACTGGAATAAGCGTGTCTATGATAAGACTAAGTTCGCAGCAATAGTGCTTATATTAAACAGACGTCTCACATCAGAGATATATTTAGTGCAATCACAGTCATTCAGTACAGGTCTGTGTATTCTCATCATTGAGAGACGCTGCTGCAGAGTAGAGCCAGTGCCATCTAAATGTTAAGCTACATTAACTAACCAGGTGGTCACAAATGTTAACAATACCAGCAGAAGAGTGTGAAATACACGTGTTGGTAACATATACACCACCTAGTTGGCTATGAAAAGACTTCAATTCCATTAGATGGTTGTGGATTGGAAACCGACCGAGGCCTGTTCCAATCCACAGCCATCCAATGGAAAACCAGTGAAGAGGAGAACATCAACACTGTATTTTATACCAAGTGTGCTGCAATACGATAGTTCCCTGGAGTTAGCATTTGTCAAAGGTAAAACTAAACAATATATCCAAATGGTACAACAAATAAGACACATGTTTCTCCGACAACGAGCAGCTGCACAGCGCTTACCTCCAGACATGCCTGCGACACCACCAACAGACGAAGACGGAAGAGATCGAGGAGGTGGGTCCCACCGCCTTTTATGTCCCCGGATCTCTGGAGCACCGCCTCCTTCCGGCTCCTCACTGGTCTGGTTCCTGTGGTGTAAAGTAACTAAGTACATGTACTCAAATACAATTTTTGAGGTACTTTTACTACTGGAGTATTTCCAATTTCAGTACTTTTACTTCTACTCCAGAGGCAAATATTATACTTTTACTCTACTACAATTACTTGAAAACTTTAGTTACTAGTTACTTTGTAGATTTGGATTATTATTACAAAACATACAGTACCCACTTCAGCCATATGACACAATGTGAGCTTGTAGATCGGCTATTTTCAAAAGATTTTTTATACATTTTATAAATTTGAAAACTTGTGAAATGGGACATTCTACATAATGAGTACTTTCTACTTTGGTTCTTTAAGTACACTTTGATACCAATACTTGTGTACTTTTACTCAAAAAGTTTTTAATTCCGGACTTTTACTTGTAACAGAGTATTTCTACATTGCAGTGTTGATACTTTTACTTGAGTAAAATGTTTTAGTACTTTTCCCACCACTGCTTTGCAGGTTGCTGATCCGTGCTGAATGTAGAGCGGATACGGAAACGGTGAGTGCGTGAAAAAAAAAGAAACGGTGAGTGTGCGCGTGCGCGTTTATATGTGCGCGTGCGTGCGTGTAAGTGTGTGTGTGTGTGTGTGTGTGTGTGTGTGTGTGTGTGTGTGTGTGTGTGTGTGTGTGTGTGTGTGTGTGTGTGTGTGTGTGTGTGTGTGTGTGTGTGTGAGGCACGTCTGTAAAAAAAAAAAAAAAAAAAAAAAAAAACGTTACAAGTGTTCAACAGTTTGAGTAGAAGTACAAATAGTCTAGGACCTGGCTAAGATATGTTAGCCTGGTAAACCCTCCCTCCGGAAATCTCATTTCTATTTGATTCCTGGAGGAAATGAGATTTCCGGAGGGAGGGTTTACCAGGCTAAAGATATGTATGCATGCACTTCATTTAGGAGAGAATATCTCAACTGTTCTTGACTAATATGACCCCAAGGAACAACTTAGGAACGTTGACTAATTCTCTATCCGGGACGAAATACCCGAAAATGACCACGCCCTTTTAAAAGTGACCACACTCTGTGTGCGACCTCCAACATAGCTGTATTTTCTAAACCGTTTGAGCTACAGATTACCTGAGGTGCTCAAAATGTTCAGAAAACCCATGTCTAGAGGGGCATAGAAAACGGCCAAAAATTGCTAAAAATGTCCACTAATTACATAAAACTATCAACTGTCATAAGTGAGCATTTGATTAATATACATTTTATCAATTATCAATTGAGCATTTGATTAATATACATGTTATCATAAACAATTGAATGTTTGTTAACTTGAAATGCAAAATATAAAGCAAAAGTTGTTACTTTAGTTGACAGAAGTATCAAGGCAGCCTACATAATTGATTTCCAATTTCCAACAGCCAAAAATACACCACCACATTAATAGTATTTATGTCACATCTCTTTATTTATAGGGTTTTTACAATAATCACCTCCTTTGCATTTGCAGTACATGCTACAGCTACCCGACATGGACACCCATTCTTACGTGCACACTTGCCACATGTGCAGGGATCTGGCAGGTCTTCGGGTTTTGAGGTCTCTATATCAGGGACTAATACACTCGCCCTTCTCACAAACCCGTAAGACTCTGCATTAAGAATACTAGTGGCATCTCTAAATGGGGCTTGGACCCACAGCTGTTGCTGGTAAAATGCCCGCTTGATGTGTTTCTTTGCATTATTTGAGGTGCAAGGGGTTCTCTCAAAGTCAATCTTGAGGGCACTGCTAGAAAATGTGTCAAAGCGCAAGTCATCAAATGTCTCCAAGTCAGTTCTTTTGAGACACTTAACCAAAAAACGTTCTGCCATCCCTATAGAACTTTCTGCTAATTGTGGGCAGTCAAAGTTTTCGATCAAAGTTGAATAGTCTGCTTTGCGGACAGTGTTGAGGGCTGCGAGTTTGGTCGAAATCTTGCTCGTGGTATCACACCCGGTCAGCGCATGGAGTGCTGGGAGACATTTTGTGAGCTTATCTCCCAGGGCTTTGCATACATCATGCAGTGGCAATACTGACCTTTTCACCCCTGAGTTGCGGATCAGCCAGAGCTCTTGGAGGCCAAGATTTCTCCAGTTCACTGTGAAGTGGTACAACAGGCAAACAAAGACATCTGTGTCACCTGATGACAGCGTCAGTGATGTAGGTCCTGTCCGGTGACTAACAATGTCCTGCACATGGAACATCATCCTGTCATCAGCTTCCTCATGTGTGCAGTTGAGCCGAGGGAAGGGAGAAGCACACCCCTCTGACACAATCCATGCCTGTGGTGATATACCAAGGTATAGAGGTTTGGTGTTTTGATATTTGGTGGTCAGCCACTCAACATAGAATGCCTGGAAAGCAATTTTGCTGATGGAAGACGACCAAAAGTTCTCCAATACCACTGGCACATTTTGGTTTGGTGAAATCACATCAAGGTGTTTTTAGCTATTTTTGGCCATTTCTCATACAATATCAAATTATACATTTTACGCCTTTCTATGTCCCTCTAGACATGGATATTCTGAACATTTTGAGCACCTCAGGTAATCTGTAGCTCAAACGGTTTAGAAAATACAGCTATGTTGGAGGTAGCAAACAGAGTGTGGTCATTTTTAAAAGGGCGTGGTCATTTTCGGGTATTTCGTCCCGGATAGAGAATTAGTCAACGTTCCTAAGTTGTTCCTTGGGGTCATATTAGCCAAGAACAGTTGAGATATTCTCTCCTAAATGAAGTGCATACATATCTTAGCCAGGTCCTCTACTAAAAAGTACTGGCATCAAACTGTAATGTGATTGTTGTCAAATTTGATACAATTTCATTAATAGTTCTACCCAACCTCAGGAATTGATTTTTATTTATTTTTTAAATAGATTAATAGAAATCTACTGCATTCCAATGAATGATTATTAATGACATCATGTTAGGAAATACTGCATTACCAACATTTTGGTCCAGTGTTCTCTGCCATAAAATGTTAATGCAATTTTTCTTTGGGTTAATCAAAATCAAAATCAAAAATTAATTAAAGTTAAACTGCATTGCCATTATATGAAAAAACATGCATAGGCTACACAGTAAAATCCTCAGTGTTCATTTATCCATTTGTAAATCTGAAGGGCTGTTTGGTAATAATTCAGATGTATATGAACATTACTGTACCATAACAAAATTGTAATATTGATCTCTCCTTAACCACTTGCCCACTCCTTTTTCTGTCTACTCCAAATCTATTCGCCACAAATAGCCAATCTACAAACTCACAACTTTCTCATAAAAGTTCATCTGGAACAGCCTTTACATTGAACATAGCAAATCTGCTTTAGAACAATGGGAAACCAGCCTCCTATGGGTCTGTTTCCTACCTGTATATTAACATGAATCGTAACATCCCCATTCTGGGGTGAACATTCAGCGAAAATAGTCGATCTACAAAACCACAACGTGTAGCACCGTGACTGTGAGCTTGTAGATTGGCTATTTTCCCGCAAAGAGATTTGTTGAGGGGAAAAGGAGGGGGCCCATCGAAGTATTAGCTTTTAGAGGTTAATAACCTATTTTCCCATGATAATTACCTGCCGTCATCAGAGATATCAAATGTGTGCAAAAACGATACCAGATGATGTAATAGGCCTATGGTTAAAAAGAGTACAATCAATGAAAACAAAATCCATCAGCTGTAACAATGGTCAATAACCCATAATTCATAACGGTTTTATCACAGCACCATTCACGTCACTAGCAGGCACATTTTTGAAGCATTATGAGCAGAATGTCCCAGCTACTCATCTTCGTATCCTGAGACCGACCGCCCGCCAGCCAGCCAGCCAGCCAGCCAGCCAGCCAGCCAGCCAGCCAGCCAGCCAGCCAGCCAGCCAGCCAGCCAGCCAGCCAGCCAGACACACACACACACACACACACACACACACACACACACACACACACACACACACACACACACACACACACACACACACACACACACACACACACAGAGCACATGTCTACGGTGTAGCCTACATGTAATTTACAACTAATGTGCTTTTCTTATAAGCCACAAGATCTGTCCCTTCCTCAGTCCCCTGGTCTCTTTGACATACTCTTGTTTCTTAGGATGGGGTCTGCAGGCCGGGCATTGCAGTCTTGCACCTTGCATCCACAGGGTTGGGTTAAGTTAGTGGATGCAGTTACACCGTATAAAAAAAACTACAGAAAGATATGCCTGTCAATTGTTTTGACAATGAGCTGATAGTGAGATCATCCATAGTCATTTTGCCATGCTGGTTTTGGGTAAATAATATCGCCCCCTCTACACGTCTTCAGGATAGCGTGTGTCCCTGTTGCAAGCATAACAGCACTTATCAACCTTTTCCCCTTGATTTCACAATCTTAATTTTCGTGACTTTTTCAGGCAGGCAGGCTGCTGTGTCACATTGCGTGTCGCAGGAATTAGTAGCAACGGTTGTTAAGCACCGATTGGTGGATCACTATATGACGTCACCATGGCTAGAGAAAATTCTATTTTAGGTGGTATAAAGACTATATAATCATTTTATACATGAGTAGACCATGAGTGCATTAGAATCGTGAAGATTCAAGATTGCCTGATTAAGTTTAGAATAGTTTTTTCCCTTGGACATTACATTTCTCCCTGATACTAACAGAAGGCCATGCCACATTTGAGAAAGTTTAATTATGCTCAACCAATGTGGAAGACATTGGACATAAAGGCAAATAAATCTGGTCTACGAAGCACAGTGTACTCCTCCAATGGAAAACATGAATACAAAGGTGAATGGTTAGATAACAGGAAGCATGGAAAAGGACTTCAACTGTATAAGAAGGATGGGGCCATATGGGCCATATACGAGGGCCAATGGAAATATGGCAAACGTGATGGTTTTGGCACTTACAGCAAACTACTCCCAGAGCCGTCGATCACCGAAGAGTATGCAATAAAATACTCAGGTGACTGGAAAAATGACAAGAAACATGGTTTTGGGAAATTCTACTACAATGACTCAGCTTTCTATGAAGGAGATTGGTCTGAAGACAAAAGGAGTGGATGGGGGAAAATACAACATGACAATGGAGACATATATGAGGGAGAGTGGATGGATGACAAGTACCATGGACAGGGTACGTTACTACTTGCAGATGACACTAGTTATGAAGGAACCTGGGAAGATGGAAGGAAACATGGGTATGGGATATTCTTCTACAATGACTCGGCTTTCTATGAAGGAGATTGGTCTGAAGACAAAAGGAATGGATGGGGGAAAATGAAATATGACAATGGAGACATATATGACGGAGATTGGATGGATAACAAGTGCCATGGACAGGGCACGTTACTACTTGCAAATGGAAACCGTTATGAAGGTACCTGGAAAGATGGGAAGAAGAATGAGAATGGAAAGTTCTACTTTGTGAAGAAAGGTCAGCTTTATGAGGGCTTTTGGGTGGATGGATTTTCTAAAAGTGGAACTTTGACTGATTTTGGAAGAGATGAAGCATCAATGCCAACAATGTATCCAATTCCAAAGCTTCAGCCACAGCTTCATTCCACAGCATTATCTGTTAGCAAGCCTGTCAGCGAGCCTGCGAGTGAGCCTGTCAGCGAGCCTGTCAGCGAGCCCTTGGGCGAGCCTCTGGGCGAGCCTCTCAGCGAGCCCTCGGGCGAGCCTGTCAGCGAGCCCTCAGTCGAATGAGATGTTTTGAGTTGAGCAGTCAGGTTTTTATTTACTTATTGACCTATTTATTTATTGTAGAAGAGCGTGCAGAAGGCTGATGTTCTCAAGGAACCAAGGAACCGGGAAAGCAGACAGCAGTAAACCCTATACATGGAAGCTCTTCTGGAGCATTTTTTTTACAGCGTTTTTACTGCTGTCTAGACCAGCATTTGTCTATCTATCTTTCTCAATATGGGTTTTTTCCCAAATATGGAGATGACAGACATTATCAATACCACAGGCTCCACACTGGCCTGACTGCACTAGGGAAATTACATCGTTATTAGAACCTGTTGCGTTTTTACAGTGCAGCTCTAGGGGCGGCAGTATAGGGTAGAGGGGCTGCCTGGAAATCGGAAGGTCATCACCAGTTTTCTACTATGTTCCGCCCAGTCTCATGTGTTGTTGTGTGTGTGTACCCGGTCTCCTCAGCATGCGACCATCTGAGCCATCAGCTGGGTGAAACTGAAACTGAAATCATCCCAAGTGATCAGTAACGGTCTATCCTTACGGTCTATCCTCACCCCCTGTAGGAGGTGGAGAGTCATCTAGATCCTAGAACATGATCGGTCAGTGTGTCTGTGTTTGTTTGTTTGGCTTATCTCGGAAACCGCTGAACCGATCTGCGGCTAATTTCTTGTCCAGTGTGCACAAGAAACTTGGTGCTGCCAATGGGCCAAGCCAAGGAAGTACCGCCACACATTTCTTTTCACATTTTGAATTTTCTGAAATTTAACTTTAAATTAAATGTTTTGAAATAACTTTAATCTGATTATTTCATGTGTTATTAGACCCCTCTTGTTTTTAATAATAACTAATGGGTGTTTTAACATTGATTCTCTGGAAACCTTATACTACCTTTTTGTCACTTGAAATTACATTAAAAGGGGTTGTGACTCCTTTGGCTATTTGTGTTTTGTGTTAACCTACACGTGCCCACCAAGTGTTGTTGGAGCATTGGTTATTGTGACACCTAGGCCCATGTTTCCTGGGATATAAAGTTTTTCCATGAAGACAGAGACAGAGAGTGTGGGAACTGCTTCTTTGCGCCATGCTCCCCATCTTTGTTTGTTGTTTTGTTTTTCTACCATACAACACTGTTTACAATTTTATCATGCATGCATCTATGTACTGTACGTTAACACTACTAACTGCCACACCTCATATCTCTGTCTTCCCATGCATGAAAATAAACATAACTTTGCACAGGTCCAGTCCTATGCCAAACTTCCTCAACTGGCATGGTGGGCTAATAGTCCTAATGGTGGCAACTACAGCAACAAAACAGCGATTACCAACCTGTATATATAACTAATAATTAAGATAATATAATACTAATTTGAAAAAAAAGTATTCAGACCTTGAAAATAAGTATTCATTTTGATACACAAACAGCAACTTATGTTAGTTCCATTGATCCAAGTTGGAACACAATCGATTGATTGATCATTAATATAAACATGCTCTGAAAATGCACACGGCCGGCTGCGAAAAGGTTCAAGGTTTTCAAGTGGACCCTGATCCAGAAAAGGTTGGGGACCACTGACCTAAAGTTTAATACTGAACATGTTTAACACATCAGAGCTACAGTATGTGCTACCACTTTGTAACTTTCGAGAAAATGTAGGCCCACGTGAGCAGAAATGTTCAAATGCTTTGTCAGAAATTATGAAGTCAATCAATCAGTTATTCTGATTGACTGACGAAATAAATCTCTTCCGGAGCACCCACTGGCCTAGCGGTCCAGGCGCATACCACATATGCTGGTAATCCAGCACGACAGCATGTCGAGGATTTGGCTCTCGATCCCGACGACCTTTGCTGTGTGTCTCCCCCCATCTCTCTCCCCATTTCCCGTCAGCCTACTGTCCTATCAATAAAGGCATAAAAAAAGCCCAAAAATATATTTAAAAATAAATAAATCTCTTCCAACAGTTATTGTTCAATTGACACCAAACTGGCTACACAAATGATCCAGCAAGAATTTTGAATTATCAAAAGATTGAGCCCACAGGGCATCAAATGTTTTATTGTAAACAGTACTGAAAACATTTACTGCAAATGAACAACTCCAATGTTCATGAAATTAAATTAAAACATTTGGTCATGGATGTAGCCTGGTCAATTTCAGAATTGTATTTCAAAAACAGAATTTTCGCCAATATTTAGAATGTTATATCCTCATGCCAGTCAAAGCAAATAGAGCATCTTTAAGCTTGACTGCCAAGATGACTTGGGCTGGTTAATTTAGATGTTCTATTTATTTATTATGGAGAACAATTCAAAATAGTGAATGTGAAAATATCACTCTTGGTGTGTATTGTAGCCTAATATTTTATTTTCTGGTTTGTGTTTTATTTCTTACACAGACAAGGATCAATCTTAATGTGTTTTACTATTATGTGCTAACAAGAAAGAGGTCTTCACAGGAACCCCAACAAAAAGTTGAAGTAGTTCACCGCTCCGGGTCTGTTTATGTGTAATACTCTAGTGGATCCGAAAAGACCTGTGCTGTGTAACTTGCGTGATGATTAGGCTGAAAACAATAACAATACATAACATTGATGAATTTAATACACTTGACCCCAATCGAAACAAGCCATAGTGCTTTCTTGGGTTTATGCTTTTAGCATCCTTTTGTATGAAACTATACCTCTGTGCTTTTTTGCAAACTGTTAATAAAGTATTCAATCAATCAAAAAACAAGATACTGGGTATAGGGTTTAAGACAAAACAAGTACAACTTTTCATCCATACTTCAAATATTTAAATTGATGACAGTAACAATTCAAAGAACCACAGCCGCAACAGCAGCAGAAGCGTCCTGGTCCGTAGTTAGTTAGTGACGTAAGCGCAACGTAACAATATGTCATAGGTTTTGGGGCGATAACATATAAAGGCTATAGTTTATCATTCGGTATGTATCCCAGAGTGTCTTGGGCAACACAAGAATGGCTGAGAGTGTAGAGCTAGACACATTGTCTGAGAACAAGAAGGGGGTGAAGACAAAAAAAGACAAAGACCCCAAGCATGTATCCGTGGAGAGTATATACCAAAAGAAGACTCAGATTGAGCACATTCTGCTCAGACCCGACTCCTACATTGGTTCTGTGGAGCCTGTCACACAGCGAATGTGGGTGTATGATGAAGAGGTGGGACTGAACTGCCGTGATGTAACATTTGTACCAGGGCTCTACAAGATCTTCGATGAGATCCTTGTGAATGCTGCCGACAATAAGCAAAGGGATGTGAAAATGTCCTGCATCAAGATCAACATTGACACTGAGAACAACATTATCAGCGTGTGGAACAATGGGAATGGTATCCCTGTGGTGGAGCACAAGGAGGAGAAGGTCTATGTGCCAGCTCTCATTTTTGGACAGCTGCTCACCTCAAGTAACTTTAATGATGATGAGAAGAAAGTCACAGGTGGACGTAATGGATATGGTGCTAAGTTATGCAACATCTTTAGTACCAAATTTACCGTAGAGACTTCCTGCAAGCAATCCAAGAGGACTTTCAAGCAGACCTGGTACGACAACATGGGTCGTGCTGGGGAGTCTAAGATAAAACCTTTTGATGGGGAGGAGTACACCTGCATCACCTTCCAGCCTGATCTGCCCAAGTTCAAAATGTGTGTCCTGGAAAGTGACACAGTGGCCCTCATGACCAGGAGAGCCTATGACATTGCTGGCACCTGCAAAGGGGTGAGTATGTTCTTTAATGGCAAGCAACTGCCTGTGACAGGTTTCCGTAACTACGTAGACTTGTACGTAAAGGAGAAGGTGGATGAGCTCGGCGGGCCTCTCACCGTGATCCATGAGGTGGTCAATGCACGCTGGGAGGTGTGCCTCACCATGAGTGAGAAGGGCTTCCAGCAAGTCAGCTTTGTCAACAGTATCGCCACCACAAAGGGAGGGAGGCATATAGACTACTTGGCTGACCAGTTGGTGTCCATGCTCATGGAGGAGGTGACGAAGAAGAACAAAGCCGGTGTAGCCATCAAGCCTTTCCAAGTGAAGAACCACATGTGGCTGTTTGTCAACTGCCTGATTGATAACCCCACCTTTGACTCACAGACTAAGGAAAACATGACCCTTCAGCAGAAGAACTTTGGATCGACCTGTATATTGAGTGACAAGTTCGGAAAACAGGTTACATCCTCCGGGATTGTGGAGAGAATCATGAACTGGGTGAATTTCAAGGCTCGGTCACAACTCAATAAGAAATGCTCAACTGTCAAACACAACAAAATCAAGGGCGTGCCCAAGTTGGATGACGCCAACGATGCAGGGGGGAGAAACTCCATTGGCTGCACTCTGATCCTCACAGAGGGAGACTCGGCCAAGACACTGGCTGTGGCCGGGCTGGGCGTGGTGGGCAGGGACCACTACGGAGTCTTCCCTCTCAGGGGCAAAATGTTAAATGTTCGGGAGGCTACTCAAAAACAGATTTTGGAGAATGCAGAGGTCAACAACATCATCAAGATCCTGGGCCTCCAACACGAGAAGAATTACAGTGACCCGGAGTCTTTGAAGACCCTGCGCTATGGCAAGCTTATGATCATGACAGACCAGGATCAGGATGGATCCCACATCAAGGGTCTGGTCATCAACTTCTTCCATCATTACTGGCCTTCCCTGCTACGCCACAACTTCTTGGAAGAGTTCATCACCCCCATCATCAAGGCCTCTACCAAGAAATCACAACTACCTTTCTACAGTATCCCTGAATTCAATGAGTGGAAAGAGAAGCAGCCCAACATTAAATCTTGGAAAATCAAGTACTACAAAGGTTTGGGTACCAGCACAGCCAAAGAAGCGAAAGAGTATTTCTGTGACATGCAGAGGCATCGTATTCCATTCAAATATTCTGGGCTTGCAGACGACAAGGCAATCGCCCTGGCTTTTAGTAAGAAGATGGTGGAAGAGCGTAAAGAGTGGCTGACCCGCTTCATGAACAACAGGCGCAAGCTTAGGGAACAGAATCTGCCTGAGAACTACCTGTACGGTCATGTCACCAAGTCCCTCTCCTATAATGACTTTGTCAACAAGGAGCTTGTGCTCTTTTCTAACTCTGACAATGAGAGGTCAATCCCCTGCCTGGTTGATGGTTTGAAGCCAGGCCAGAGGAAGGTGCTATATTGCTGTTTCAAGAGGAATGACAAGCATGAGGTGAAGGTGGCGCAGTTGGCTGGTTCTATAGCTGAGAAATCAGCCTACCACCATGGCGAGGCCTCTCTGATGATGACCATTGTTGGCTTGGCTCAGAACTTTGTGGGAAGCAACAACCTGAACCTGTTGCAGCCCCTGGGTCAGTTTGGAACAAGGCTACATGGTGGTAAGGACTGTGCCAGCCCACGATACATATTTACCAAGCTCAGCACACTGGCCCGTCTCGCCTTCCCCGCTGTGGACGACAACTTGCTCAAGTACAACTATGACGACAATCAGCGCGTGGAGCCAGAATGGTATATTCCCATTATCCCCACCGTGCTGGTGAACGGAAGTGATGGCATTGGCACTGGCTGGGCCAGCCATATCCCCAATTATGACATCAGGGAGATCATCAACAACCTTCACCGCATGCTCAATGGAGATGAGCCACTGCCAATGCTTCCCAACTACAAGGGTTTCAAGGGGTCCATTCAACATTTGGATGCCAACCAGTACATGAACAGTGGAGAAGTGGCCATCATTGACTCCACCACCATTGAAATCTCTGAATTGCCAGTCAAAACATGGACACAGACCTATAAGGAGAACGTGTTGGAGGCCATGTTGAATGGCACAGAGAAGGTCCCGGCCCAGATCACAAACTACAAGGAGTACCACACCGACACCACGGTGCGCTTCGTGGTCAAGATGACGGAGGAGGAACTGAAGGAGGCGGTGCATGCTGGCCTCCACAAGGTCTTCAAGCTGCAAAGCACGTTCACCTGCAACTCCATGGTGCTGTTCGATCATGCTGGCAGCCTGAAAAAGTATGAGTCAGTGCAGGACATCATGAAGTCCTTCTTTGAATTGAGGATGAAGTATTATGTGCTGAGGAAGGAATGGCTGGTCGGCCTGTTGGGGGCAGAAAGTGCTCATCTCACCAACCAGGCACGCTTCATCCTGGAGAAGATCAAAGGCACCCTGGTCATCGAGAACAAGCCAAAGAAGGAGCTCATTTGCATGCTGCAGGAGATGGGCTATGACTCAGACCCGGTCAAGGCATGGAAAGTGAGCGAAGAAAAGAATCAGGAGGAAATGGAGGATGGTGAAGAAGACGAGAAGCCGGAAGACAAGAATGCCCCAGACTACAACTACCTGCTGAGCATGCCCATGTGGTGCCTGACCAAAGAAAAGAAACAGGAGCTGTGCAAACAGAGGGATGCCAAGATGACTGAGCTCAACGTCATAAAGAATAAGACTCCTCCTGCCTTGTGGAAGGAGGACCTTGATGCTTTCACTAAGGAACTGGAGCGTGTTGAGGAGCAGGAGAAGGAGAACGCTGCTATGCCCGCTGCAAAGAGTAAGGGTGGCAAGGGCAAAGCGGCAGAAGTGAAGAAGGAGTACCTGCCCGCACAACAGGGTCAACGCATAATCCCTCGCATTACCAGCGCCATGAAGGCAGACGCCAATCGAAAGGCCACCCTCCAGAAATCAGAAGGCAGCAGAAAGTCTTTAGTGCCAAAGACAGAGAGTAAGCTTTGGTCTGATGAGTCTGGATCAGACGGCGAGATGGAGGTAGCCATGGAGACTGATGACATGGTGGTGCCCAAGGCTAAGCTCAAACACAAAACCAAAAGCGCGGCCAATAAGTACAATATCTCAAGCAGCGAGGATGACGTTGACAACTTCAAGGCTAAAGCTCCAAAAAGGAAAGCCGCCATCAGTAATGAAGGCAGCAGCTTCACAGACAACAGCGACATGTCTGATAGCGAAGTTGACTCATATAAAGCCCCCAAAGCCACGAACAAAGTGATGACCAACAAAACTGGAAAATCCAGGAAAAACGGGAACAGGTCAAAACCTGTTGCCAAGAACTCTACCAAGAGCATCACTCCTTCAATGGATCATTCGATGCAGTCAAACGACTGCATCGAATGGAGCAGAAAATGGCAGAAGATTTTTGACGATAGTGACAGCAGCTCAGAGAACCTTATGGCCTCCATGGAGAACCAAGAGGTGGGATGAGAATGACAACTTTGAGGTTTACGAGCATAAAGCTGAGGGTCCTGTAGCATTGCACCGAGGCAAAAGGTGTCCTGTGCCAAGAAACCTGTCACATATACGGTATATACCCTGCACTCTGACTCCAGTAATTTCTAACTACTGACCAATCAGGTCAGTTTCGTTTTTTCTTACCACTCAAATTCCATTTAGTTATGACCTATAACACATAAAGCATGTAGCTCTTAGACTTAAATTGTCTTGATTGAGTAACTTGACATTGCTGTTTTATTACTGTTGGATTTTCTTCTGACGAATCAATTGTCAGAAAATAAATACTGAAAGAAAAAGACAAGTAAGGTCAAACCTTTTAGCAGTAATGGGGAGTATACAGAATATGAAGGGAGAATAATTTATATATAGAATATGCAGTGAAAAGTACATACTGTATATACATTGCACATTATGTGCAATGCACAATATGTGTAGGAGGTTTTGTTCCACAAAAGGCGAATAAAGACAGTATATGATCTGCTGTACAGATACAGCTTTTAATTTATTTATTTATTTTTTGTCTGTCTAGGAGGTTCAGGATAGCCTCAGGGAAAAACTATTGTTGAGTCTCTGGAGCCCTTGTGACATCTCAGGTGCTTGTTGTCCGCATCGGCACAGAGTCCATTGCTGGGACGATACTTGCAAAGTCCTATGGCTCTGTTCAAATACCTGATATTTTAAGAGCCCTGCAGGGGCGTGAGCTCTGTGTCTGTATATTGTTTATTGAGAATTACATACAATGTAGAAAATAGTGCATTATTCAACAAAGCTTTAAAGTCATTAAGAAACGTGTTAAAAGTTTTACCTTTAAGAATGATTATGGTCAATTTTTCTCCCTTTTCTCTCTGTGACCTTTCCGCTATTCCGGGTGAGGAAGGCTCCACCTGCTTCCTGGGACATGTGATGTTGTCACATTCTGGTCATCCATAAAGGCCGTAATGGGTGGTTGTCGGATACCGTACTTGGTGAGGGGCCCTGGCACTGAACTTCAGCAGACTTCACCAGCATGTTCATGTCGAGTGTGAAAAGGCTCACCGAAATGGTATCTCTAGTGATGATTCCCATCTCAAGCCTGTGCCACTTTCAGGTTGTAGAACCTGTCGTTTTTAAATGTTTAAATGTAATCGTCACAACCCAAAATGAATAGTAACAAACAATAGGTTGTTACTAGTTAACATATGGTGGCCAGTTACATGTACTTAGGATGGCTTCTTCCCCAGAACTGTCCAACTTCCAGCTATCTAACATGGCTATACCACCACTATTGCAAACAGCATTCCTTTCTAGCAAGATTTTTGTCATCAATAATCAATTCAACAATTTGTATAACACATTTAAATATAATACATTTTATATTAATTTGTCAACTAAATCTCTCTCCAGGTCGTAGTCTGACGAGCCCTCCAGCAGTGTCACCAGACATCTCGATCGTCCATACACATGTACATGTGGCTAGCTCGCCAGCCCTTTCTGTAGTATGTCCACGTAGGTAGGTGTGGACGCCCTCGTGATCGGTGCCCGTGTGTTGGTTCACAGCACAAGTTTGCTGGCTGGGAGCTCCTGGTGTCTATGGCAGTGACCAGCCAGTCTCATCCTCCTGGCTGCTTTCTTCTCACTCAACCGTGGTAGACCCCATACGGATGCTTGTTGGTAACATGCTCATCCTGGTTGATGTTTAGTACTGCACAGGACTTCTGTAGGGCAGGCTTCGTGGTCCAGCATTGACAGCCATAGAGGAAAACAAATTCTATAATCGCAGAGAAGCTGAAATTAATGTCAGGGGAGGTCGGACTTCCACACATTGGCCCTACCATTCAGAGCCCTCCATGTGAGTGCTTTCCTTACTTAGTTAAAGGTCTTGCTCTGTCAGGTCTTAAGTCTTTAATTATGTGAAAAAGAAAATATTAAAGAAAACATTTACATCCTGCCTCCATTAGAGGAAGTCTCAAACATTAGATTTTACTGCAGTTTGCTGCTGCAAGCTGAGCACCTTCCAGACAGGTTTGAATTTAAAGTATACATTATGTGCATGTATTGCCTTTATTACACTGCATTTATTATGTGAATTTAATTCTTAATATTAGATTAGCAAACTTGAAACCCATAAAAACATTGATTGCAGATGATCAATGTGCAATGAACCCCAAACCAACAGTGACGCTTGTGCAGCTGTTGAAAGCCGGGATGACACTCATCCGAAGGAAACCGAAGAACAAATACAATTAAATTCAGGCACAGACATGATTAAAACACCTCTTTATCGAAAAGAAAAAGTACAATATTTCTAAAAACAAAAAACAGCCCAGAGCGGGCAACACCAGTGCCTTTAATCCATCTTCAACCGCTTATCCGGAGTCGGGTCGCGGGGGCAACAGTTCCAGCAGAGAGCTCCAGACCTTCCTCTCCTGAGCAACATTAGCAACTTCCTCCTGGGGGATCCCGAGGCGTTCCCAGGCCAGTGTGGAGATGTAATCCGCCCATCTGGTCCTTGGTCTGCCCCGGGGTCTCCTCCCAGTGGGACGTGCAGCGAGGACCTCCCTAGGGAGACGCTCGGGAGGCATCCGTACTAGATGCCCGAACCACCTAAGCTGGCTCCTTTCCAAGCGAAGGAGCAGCGACTCTACTCCGAGTCTCTCCCGGGTGACCGAACTTCTCACCCTATCTCTAAGGGAGATGCCAGCCACCCGTCTGAGAAAACTCATTTCGGCCGCTTGTACCCGCGACCTTATTCTTTCGGTCATGACCCACACTTCATGACCATAGGTGAGAGTAGGAACGAAGATTGCTCGGAAGACCGAGAGCTTTGCCTTCTGGCTCAGCTCTCTTTTCGTCGCCACAGTGCGGTACAGCGACTGCAATACCGCTCCTGCTGCTCCGATTCTCCGGCTGATCTCCTGCTCCGTCCTCCCCTCACTCGTGAACAAGACCCCGAGATACTTAAACTCCTTCACCTGGGGCAAAGCCTCATTCCCTACCCGGACTGCACAATCCACCGGTGTCCTGTGTGTGTTTCCAGTGCCTTTAAGGTAAGGATATTTGAAATATGTATGGGAAGTAGGGTTGTTATAAATGGAGCTCTCAGTGGTTACGCGAATGAGATGAAAGATTGATATACAAATGTCAGAATCAGAAGAGATGAACAATCAATATGGATTTCCGTGACTTTCCAGCTAGGACCTCTCTCCAGCTCGATGATGTCACCGTGTCGCAGGAAGTAGAAGCAACCATTGCTTAGCACAGATTGGTGGATCGAGTCAAGTGAGTGACGTCAGCATGACATAAGAGAATACTAATGCTGGCGCTATACAAGTAGCGGACAGACATTCATTTTCAGTCATAGGCTACAGATAGATTGTACTCACTTTTGAGTTGACTTCTTAATACTCAAAGAAGCAATGCCACATTTGAAAAAGTTTGTGGTCTCACCACCGTGGAAAGTATGGGACATAAAGGCACAGAAATCTGGACTGCGAAGCAAAGTGTATTCCGTCAATGGAGATGAATACAAAGGAGAATGGTTGGATAACAAGAAGCACGGAAAAGGAATTCAAATTTATAGCAAGGATTCAGCCATTTATGAGGGAGAATGGAAATATGGCAAACGGGATGGATATGGTATTTACAGCAAACTACTCCCAGAAACCAAAGAGTATGTAAAGAAATACGTAGGTGACTGGAAAAATGGCAAGAAACACGGGTATGGGAAATTAACCTACAGTGACACAGCTTTCTATGAAGGGAATTTGATTGGAGACAAAAGGAGTGGATGGGGGAAAATGCAATATGACAGTGGAGACATATTTGAGGGAGATTGGCTGGATGACAAGTGCCATGGACAGGGTACGTTACTACTTGCAAATGAAAACTGTTACGACGGAACCTGGAAAGAGGGGAAGAAGCACGGATATGGAAAGTTCTACTATGTGAACAAAGGTGTTCTTTATGAGGGCTGTTGGTTGGATGGAGTTGCTAAAAGTGGCACTCTGTCTGATTTTGGAAGAGATGAAGCACCAATGCCTCCAGCATATCCAATTCCAAAGCTGCACCTGCTGGATAAAACTTCGGTTTCAATAGAAGTAGCCTAGGGCTGCCCTCTGAAAGGCGACAATTCGACTCATCTGTCATAAAGAGACCCCACAGTCGACTGAGTCTTTGTCGTGTTTTTATTTGAATTTTCTAAAGTTTGTGGAGAAGAGTCTTCTGGAGGAAACAGGAGAGGAGACGGCAGTAGACCCTTCCTACCTGGAAGAATTGCTGTCACATTCTTATCTCCGCCGGGCCAAAGGCCGGGCCCAGAGATTATGTTTTGTGTGTGTCTGTGTGTCCAGAGCTAATCTCGCAAAACAACACCGGTCAGCATCAAACCTTTTCCACCCTGCCAAGTAGGTCAAGGAACTACAGCCCTGAATAATTTTTGTATTCATAATTTCAGACTCACCATCCCTCCAGGCTATGGGATACGTATAGAGTACAGAGTGGAACTAGCCTGGGTGCAAGCTGTCCATCCGGTGTACGGAATCTTCTACGAGCAAAAGACAAAGAGTACAAAGAGTGTGTACCGTGCACCGTTTTACAATTCACAGAGACAGACAAGACAAGCAGGCAAAGACAGACAAACAGCGCACAGAACAGGCACCACACGGACGAAGACAAGACACACACAGAGAGGGACTGCAGGCACCTATGGCGCGGACACGTGCACGTGGCAACGCATAGAGACACAGAGAGACCGCCATACCTATGACTAACACATGCACGTGCACCCCACACAGACAGCAACGGACTGACAGAGACTGCCACACCTACTTCTATGCCATGTGCACATTGCACACGTCCCGCAACACAAGACAGACACAGAACCTAGTTTCACGTTACAGCATCAGATAATGAGTATTATTATTGTTTGTTTTTTAAGAAGAAAAAGAAAAGAAGAATGCGAGAAGACTGGTCTTCTGCAGCATTTTTTGTTTGTTTTTGTTCTTGTTTTTTGAAGAAAACGTGTTTTGTGGAGAAGACCGTTCTGGAGGAAATGGGAAAGCACACAGCAGTAGACCTCTGGAGCGTTTTTTTTACAGCGCGGCACTCTGGGAGCTGTCTAGAAGAGGGTCATCTCTGTCCAGAGCTAATCTACCATACCGCTGGTCTGATCAGCACAACAGAAATAACGACCCAAATCTTTTTCACGTTTTTAGATTTTTTTAAATATATACTTTTAAAAAGTATATATAAAATATGCTGGTAGGATCAGACTGAAAACTTGGAGTCATACATTATAGATAATGTATGTCATAGATGACTGATGTCATCATAGACTGGCCACATGAAGTCTGACATCTGCATGGCAGCCATGGCATGGCAGAAAACCCCTCGTTGAATTTTTACACTGTGACTTCTAGGGTGCAAGCTGTCTAGAAGAGGGGTCCTACAGAGAGGTCTGTCTGTCAGACGCACAGACGTCTGTCTGTGTAATCTCACAAACCGATCAGCGCCGATGTGCATGCTGCCAGTATTATCATTAATATTTTTCACAATTTGCGAATATATTTTTTGTGTGAATATTTTTCTCCTTTTGTGAATTCATAACCTCAGATCTACTGCCCTGCCATACATCATTATTTGGGCAATAGTAATGTCATTAACATGACCTCATCAATATGTCAGAGATCCACAGGGAAGCCACCCCGTTATTAATAGACGTGTAGTTTTATACAGAGCGGCCAAGCCATGTAGAAAAGGGTCTATGAGTCTGTGTGCATGTGTCAGGGTTTTTTCAGTCAAAACCGTTTGACTGACTCACTTTGCACACAAGGAATGAACTTCTGCGCATTTCATGAATATTTTACATTTTAGAAGTTGGATTTTATAGGCTACTGGAAATCAAATTTTTCCCAATGGTATAGATGAGTATATATATTAGACCCTGTCTTGTTATGATCTAACCATGTATTAGAGTGTCTATTTGTGTGTCTGTAGCCAAATTCCAATTCTAAAATGTGTCCTCTGTCCTCCAGCGTGGAAATTTGCTTTTGGAGGAGCCGAGAATGAGGAAAGAGGAGAGTCCCCCAACTGCACTTCGAGCAAAGATCAACGAAGATACATCAAGTGCATCGTCTGTTTCGTCCGAATGCGTGACGTACGTTTTCCTTTTTTTCTCCCATGAGAAAACTATGCGAAACCATGGCCAGGGAATCCCATTCATATACACAAGTGTTTGCAATTCCACCGAGGAGCTTTATTCACTGTGGTCTATACTTTTTGAAATATTGAACTTTAATTAATGGAAGTCAAATGGGCTTGGATTGTCCAAATTTGTGACACATCATGGATCACATACTGTTTCACTTATGATGTCATTGATACCTTAACTTATTTGACTGTCTACCATAACTTCAGTATCTAGTAAGTGTTAAGTGGAGTAATGCCTAATGTCTTCTGCTGGTCTCTTTCAGAACCAATTAAGCCATCTATAAGAGGGCCACCCCCATTATTAGCTAATCAATAATGGCTCAATCTCTACCCAGTCATACTGTATATGGAACCCTTTTGACCTAGACCTAGTATCTTTCCAGTGCTCTTGACAGACCCAGCATGTGCTGTTAACATCGATACATTTTGTAACAGTTGTAACTACATCAAAAGTGTACATTAATTGCTTTGCCTTATCGTTTCATTTATATAATAAAACAGACCCATGTCAACTACCCAAGCACATTATTTTGATGATGTTAATCTGACATCTGCGTTTACTCTTACCCAGTAATCTCAAGACAGTAACTAATTTATACCTTGAGAGTGATTGTTTTGACTACAACTTTGTGACTTTAATATGTATGTAATATAATGTCCTTAGAAGACACTTATCCTATATAATCTGTTTTCTTGGCCCCCTCCTTTTTCCCTCTACACCAAATCTCTGCTTATGGGCAATCCACAAGCCCACAGCGTGTTGCGACACATTGTGAGCTTGTAGATTGGTTATATTCGCCAAGTGTTCATGACCAGAATAGAGACGCTAGGATTCATGTGATTATGGCATATTTCAACTCAAAATTATTATTCCCAAGAATGATAATTTACGCATGTACGTAGTCGTTTCTGGAGACTATCGTCATGCTACCAGTGATGTTAGGGTGCCAGTCTTATGTTTTTGTGCTGTGTTGAATCTTATCTCTTTGTCCGTTTTTGAGTGGGCTTCGGTCAGGGCTGCTTTCTGCCACTTCAGTCGAGGTCTGTTTCCTCTTGGTGGGAGGAGCTGTGACCCTCTGTGTCCGGCAGACCCTCATCCTCTCAAAACACGCTGAAAAGCAATGAATCAATGAATTAATTTGTGACTTAATTAATCAACCACATAATCTATTTCACATCCAGTAGTCACTTCAGTACAGGCCAAAAAAACACAACTATTAACATACACTTACAGGGTGCTGTGGTGCCAGCTGTCCACCATGTGGCTCATGCTCACAAAAGGATGAAATACAACCTGGCTGGGTTTGATACTAGCATCCATTTGCAGCATTTGCAACAGCGATCCCTGAATTCGGCTGTCGTATCTTCATCCTTCAGACACTTGGACAGGTGGAAGTAGAACAATGAACAACATCTTAAATCGCTGTCCTGCTCCATATACTGTAGCGCTACAACCCTGTGAACAGATGTAACCAAAGTGTACACTTTCAGCTAAAAAATGAGACTTCATGGCAATTGCTTTGACTCCAAGACAACCTTGAGAAATATCCTCACATTCAAGTTCTAAGCCAGTATTTTAAGGCTATAGCACCATGAGAGCAGAAGTGTGTGTTTGTAGGCGCTGACTGTTTCTGCTGAAATATAAGCGTGTCTTAGCTTCAGCACCGAGTAAATAGTCTAGTGCTTGTCCCTGGGTCTCCACAATAAATCTCATCTTGAAATAACACAATATCAAATCATTCATAATGTTTATTCCATTCACTTTCACGTTACATTTTGACAGAGAGGCTCACAAATGACTAATAACGGCATGGCTCCCATATGGATCATATGTCTAGTGGACATCTGTCATCTATGATGTATCTGACGTATGATTCCATATTTGAGCAAGGTTTTGAGCAAGATAATTGTCAATCTTCGTCATTTTGTGTCTTCACGCCCACTCATCAATCATCATCTCATTCAATTCCAACCAATCAAGAGTGGACTGTCTATAACAGTGGTTCTCAATTTCAAGGACCCCCAATTTGATATGTACTAGGCCACAGACCCCCATTTGATACAATTTTCTATCTCTGGGACTGCAATCTATCCTATAAAATCCTAACTCTGCGTTACAGTCCCGTAACTCCTATTTAAGCTCTATTTATATATATATACCCGATATATATATATATATATATATATATATATATATATATATATATATATATATATATATATATATATATATATATATATATCGGGGGATCGATCATAGGGGGGATCAGGGGATCGATCATACTGGAGATAAATATTCTGTGACTACTTCAAAAGGTAAGAAAATCGCTGGCAGTGGGTGCACACAGCCAGAAATAAGTCTGGCAGTGAAAGAGTTAAGTGAACCAATAATTCTTGTGTAGCCTAAATTGATAGTGCACCAAACCTTTTCACACCAAGCATATTTGTTTATTATGGTAATAATGTGGCACATGCAGTTATACTATTTCATGTTTTCATATTTGGTGAATACATGAGTGGGACACTTTCTGATTTACCTTTTGCATTGGCCAAGTGGCCTTGCCCTAAAATGAGGAATTTGTATGATACATTATTGTAGCATATGTTTCATGTGTGACACACACAGTGATACATTTTCAGTAGTTGAATAAAGTGTTGTCCATGTATTGATTGATTTACTGAATACTTTATTAGTCAGAAATGTAAACAGCATGTGGTACAGTCAGACATTAAGGCTAAAAGGATAACACAAAAAAAGTCCTGGGGACTTGTTTCCATTGTGGTCCTATGTATTCAATTAATCAACAAAGCATAAAAAAATAACACAATAATACATGTCCTGAACAAATTAGATCACACGAATATATACAATATATACAACAAGCAATAATAAAATACAAAAATCACTGGGTGTCTCCGTGTTCTCTGAAGTTGAACTTTGGCTACTGTCTCACTTTTCAGACTGGTCTGCACCAACATGCACCAGCTCCAGTTTATAGGGCAGAGCCAACACCTTGATATCGGTGGCTACTAGGGTAGTCCCTTGTATTCTTGGACAATTCAGTCACTAAATCCTCAAAGTATTGAGGATAAGGCTGTTTGAAGTGAAGTTGGCTAAGCATGCCGGTCCGTCCTGTTGTTGTCACGGCTCTGACAGTGATGTCAGGGTGGCAGTCAGTCTTGTGCTCCTGTCCTGTGTTCACTTCCTCCTCTTTCGGTCCGGGCTGCTTTCTGCTGCTTCAGATGAGGTCCGTTTCCTCTCTGTGGGAGCTGTGACCCTCTGTGTCTGGCAGACGCTCATCTTGTCATAACAAGACCTCACACTGAAAAGAAACAATGAATTAATTAGTTAATGACTTGATTAATCACATGGAATAATGCGAAAATAAAATCTCGCGACTGAAAATGTAATGATTATGTTTAGGTATCATCATTCTAAACCGTATGTTGCTGCTGTTCTACATACTGCCAATTAGTTGAAAAAAATACAGATTGAGGCTTTAAACTTTGCTTTTATGACATTTCTGAGACCATTCATGTTTATGGAAGATGCTTCTAAACTTTAATTCTATTGCTAGTTTGACCACTTCAAAAACTCATTCATCTTAGTACAACTAATGACTGAAAATAGCCGATCTACAAGCTCACAACACGTCACGCTGTGACGTGTTGTGAGCTTGAAGATCTGCTATTTTCGGTGCGCGACATGCTTTCATAGAAGACATGCTGGCTGGAATCCAAATAACAGAAATCAGTGGTGTGGCGACTGAGCACTTTGATCCATGTAATCAACCACGAAACCAATTTCATATCCAGACACTTCAGCACATAGGCCAAAAACAACAACTAATCACACACTTACAAGGAGCTGTGGTGCAGGCTGTCCACCAGGTGGCTCATGGTCACAAATGGATGCTGCAGTACCTGGTCGGGTTCAAACCGTTTGCCTGCATCCATTTGGAGCATTTGCTTCAACAGGTCCACAAAGTGACGGCGATCTTTCGCTCTCAGGTATTTACCCTTCAGCTCCGTGGACAGATGGATCTGTAAATGAAAAAAAAGAAAACATTTCATGGACTACTTGGACCCATAAAGGTAGATACATTTATTTTTACTTTTAATTAAGTCCGTTTCAAGAAAACCTTGAGAAAGGTCCTCACATTCAAGTGCTAAATGATTAATATGAATGTAAAATGAAAGACTGCTTACATCTTTGATTGCATCTAGGGAGCATACATTGTACATCCTGGTCCCTACAGACCGGACCCTTGCCTCCACCGGTGTCTAAAAAGCAAAAAAAAAATTACAATTATGTTTTACATCACATATACAGTAGCCTGTATTGTAAGAATATACTGTAGTACCATGAGGGCAGAAGTGTGTTTGTACCTTGAGCCTCCTGATACCCGTCTGGTCTCTTGTAAAATACAAGTCAGTCTTGGATGAAGCATGGAGTAGACGTGCTGGTAGCGGTCCCTGAGTCTCTGTGATGAATCGCATCTAGAAACAACACAACATCAAGTCATTCATAATGTTTAATCCATGAAATTTCACATTGCATTTGCATACGAAAGCTTACTGAAATGAGTTCTACGCAGTAGAATATATTAACCACTTACACCCTATATAATTTAGTTTGTTGTACATCGAATAATAAAAATAGCCGATCTACAAGCTTGACTATTTTCGCCGAATGTTAAACCATTTCTGTTGAATGTTCACCTAATTGCAGCGCAATTAGGCAAAAATGTTCGCCTATTATGACATTCACAGAATAGGGACGCTAGGGTTCATGAGGTTAACTCCAGTAACATGTGAGCAGTGAGCTTATGTATGTTTTCTATACTTACCATATCGTATTCACTCCCTCCAGGATACAGTGCAGCGCCAAGGAAAAGTTCTGCTGCCACACATCCCAGAGACCACATGTCAATGGCCTCTGTGAAGGAGAGTCCCAACAGGATCTCTGGAGACCTGAGAGAAGAGAAACATCACGCATGAAAAGTCTAATCTCAAGCCTGTCAATGATCCTAATGTTACTAACCACTTACATCCTATATACTTCATTGACTATAGTCCCCCAGGGGTCTATGCATATTACATGCCCCCCTTTTTTCCCTTCTACACCAAATCCCTTTTCCTAAAAATAGCACATCTACAATCTCACAATGTGTTGCGACACGTTGTGAGATTGAAGATCTGCTACTTTCGCTGAATGTTTGGCAATTATTACATGCCCAGAATAGGGATGCAAGATGCATGTGGGAAGTAATAATAATAACAACAATAACAATAATAATACAAAATTATAAACATGTATGTATGCTGTATTTTTCCTAAACAAGAGTTTACAAAGTGCTGAATGGGAAAATATTATACAATGGAGCGATAAAATGAAACATTCACTCACCTGTACCAGCGTGTCTGAACATAGGTGCCACACTTGACTTCAGACGTGCTACACGCACATCCAAAGTCAATGACCTTTACCCTGAGGGGCTGATGATGGTGGTCCACCAACATAATGTTGTCAGGCTTCAGGTCAGTGTGGACGATTCCAGCTCTCTTCAGCATCTTTAACGCTGTGGCCACCTGCAACATAGGGGACAGCAACACAAATGTGTTGGGGACAGAGAGGTTCCAAAACCTTTCCATGCAAACAACCCCAAAATAGCCTCTGGCTGCACCCCCATTGAAAAACGGCTTTAGAAAAAGAAAACAAAATAGCAGATCTGCAAGCTCACAATGCGTCGCAATGTGTCACTTATTTTTGATGAAGTCAGTATTAAGTTCCATCAACATTACGATTCAAACTTTCAACAGATTACAAATAGTAGAACATACCTGCTGTACTATTGGCCGTATCACTCCCAGAGACAGCGGCTGGAAGCGGGACACAAATTCACTGAGACTCATGTGTAGCCTTTCAAATACCAGACAGTAAAATCCACTGAAGTTGAAGAAGTGGAAGCAACGTACAAAGTTGTGTTCGTCTGGATCGAAACACAGCTTCTGCAGCCTCTTGAAGATCTCAAACTGCGGAGAGAGAAAGAGAGTTTAGATGATTTGAGAAAAGATTATATCACATTGGTTTACATAGCACACAAATAATTCAAATATTATATAATTAAAGACATAATTATGCCATTGTCTATAATAATAATCATCATCACGTTGACAAAATTATAAATGTAAACATTCCACAGCAACTATTTGTACACATAGGTAGATGAAACTGATTAACTTGATGGCACTCTTTAAAAATGTAAACATTACATTGTAACCACCTTGTTTATGCAACTTTTTCTTAGTTGTTTATAGTTGGGGGGAGGGGGGTCTTTGTTTTGAATTTTATTCATTTCATTGTTTTAAATGTTGTATATCTTTGCTCGATTATTATTATTATTATTATTATTATTATTATTATTATTATTATTATTATTATTATTATTATTGTGTAATAGAGGTCTTGCACAGAATGTTTGGACCTGTTTTCCAGAAGGCTGCCTGTAACCGTTGGTAACCACTTTTAAAAAAAAAAGCCTGATGTCTGTGCAGGTAAAAGTTTGGAAATTAAATTACTGTTCAAAAATGTGAAAAAATAAAGAATACATGTAAGCCTTGGAAAATGGTAAGAAATAATGTAAAGCATACATTATTTTAACATGCACGGTACACCATTATCAGATCAAATTTACACTTCAACTTCTTGTTTAACCCCAAAATGACTGGCTATCACAGGTTTTGTAGCAATTTGTAGCATTTGTAATATTGGGCCTTAAATTTAATACAAAACATATATTATAAGTATTTGTCTCCTTAAATAAATGTAGATATAAAATGAAATATAAATAATAAAATATATATTTAAAAAAATTGTGCCAGGTGTTCTCACTGTTCCGGTTACACTTGAAAAGGCCTGGTGAACTTGAAGATAAACTATAAACGTAAATTGCCATAGCAACCGCCTTGTTTAGCCTACTGTCTGGTAGATTCTCGTTTCCATATTTGGTATTGGTAAACAGTTTATAAAAACAACAGGCCATGGTATATATGACATAATCATATTGCAGCTATAAACATTTTTTTAATTTAAGCTACTACTCCATCATGAAGAGTCCCATTAATAATGATACCAAACACTATAATATAAAACTGAAAATTGAAATATGTCCTCCTGAACATGAGCCAATACCAAAATATGCACCTGCGTCTAAAATGCCAATTTCAATGGGGGAGGGTAACTTTAGCAGCTGATAACACTAATTTAGCTGTGACTCAGGAAGGGTTATCATACCATACCACAATGGTCGCGATGCCACCATTGTGAGCTTGTAGATCTGCTATTTTCCCAAAAAAAATTATACATTTTATACATTTGAAAACGTGTGAAACGGGACTTTTTGCATAACGAATGCTTTTACGTTTGGAACTTTAAGTGGGTAGGCCTACATTTATACCAATACTTTTGTACTTTTTCCGGACTTTTACTTGTAACACAGTATTTCTAGATTGCAGTATAAAAATTTAGTACTTTTTCCACCACTGGGTGTCAGACTGTGTCAGATGTTGATGTATGTGTAGGGTACCTTACCTCACGTTTGGCTCCTGGGATGCTGCTCTTCACCATCTTAATGGCCACGGTCCGTTTGGTGTCCGTGTTCTTACAACTGACCACCTTGCCAAACGATCCTTGACCCAGGACGGACATCACCTCGTAGGAGCCTTTGGTGGAAGTCAGAACCAACGGCGGACGGCGTCCCAGTCCTGTGGAGTCCATCACTGACCTCTTACCTTGACGTTGACGTTGAAAAGCCATGCTGAAATGTAGACAGAAAAACATCCATGTTTCATTGAACTGGTTGCTGGAAAACTAACGTTAAAAGTTTCAACGTTTTTAAATCAAACCTTGGCTTAACTTTAACTAGACATACGGTGAGAACGTCATTTTGCTGTAAATAATGTAGACAGAAACATCAACATTAAAACTGGTTGATGGAAATCCAATAACGTTTAAAGTTTTAACGTTTTAAATTAAAACCTTATAAGCTTAACTAGACGATAACGTCATTGCTGTAATGTAGACAGAAACAGGATGTTAAAACTGGTTGATGGAAATCCAACTAAACTTTAAAAGTCAAGTCAAGTCAATTTTATTTATAAAGCACGTTTAAAAACAACCAGGTTGACCAACGTGCTGTAGTACAACATCATAAAACCTCAAGTGTAAACAAACAAATAAACAGTTTAAAAGGTTTTTACGTTTTAAATTAAACATTTTAAAAGTTTAACTAAACATGGCCTACTGTGAGGTCTTCATTGCTGTCATCAATGCTACAATTTTAAGTTTAAGAAGATAACGTCTGTTCTAACATGAGCTTCTTACCTGTTCGCTGTTCAAAGATGAAATGATGGTGAATTCAAATCAAATCACTGCTTACATACGTCGGTATTTTATTTAAAATACGCACGTTCCATAGAGACACACGGGGACTACAAATTTCACGCCCACTTTTGAGACAGCGCCGCTACTCGAGGTCCGTTAGAACGATGAACTGCAGCTGCCAATGCAATCCCTATGAGAGGATATGAGAATTAGCCTACTTTTGAAATATTCGTACATTAACTGGAGACGATATTGATTTAAATAAAAATATGTTTCCAAATGTATGGAGTGTCTTTGTCAACATATCTTCTTGTTTTCTTAATAGTTGATGTGTTTCACATTTAATTTGCCACTTTAACGAGTTACCCATAATGCTAACACAGCAGAGGGTAGACAGCAGACGGGCATTTCAGTGACATCACTGTCTTTACGAGCGCCGAGCGCCGACCGACAGCGTACCCACTGTAGAGGCAGGAGAGGCGGTCGCCTGCCCAACTAAGATCTCGCCTCCCCTAAAAAAAAAAATAACCCGAAAATGTGTCATTGTGTGCTTAATGTCCTCAAAGTCACGCATCCAACAAGCTTTGAACTGAGCAGATTGGACCTTCTGTTCCAGAGATAATGACCAAAACCTATTGAAAACGTCCACTTTCGCCAGTTTTCTGGGTATTGAAAACCTCAAGGGATGCGTCCGTGATGCGACCACTTAAAGTCTGGATCTCCGATGCTAGCGGTTTTGACATACTGATGGAGTATATTATAGTATATTGTGGGTAGTATATCGAGATGAAAGATATGGGACATTAAAAAGGACAAATTAAACAAATGGGACAGATTATTAGAACACAAAAAAAATCGCTACAGCCTCAGTAGTTAACCAGTGAAATGACGGTATTTTACAATGCCTCTCATAGAGATTGCATTGAGAGCTGCAGTTCATCGTTCTAACGGACCCCGAGTGTCAAAAGTGGGCGTGGATTTGTAGGCCTTCCGCTTCCGGCCGTGTGTCTCTATTGATTGGTTAAGAGGAAATGGCGTCAAGGTCAATGCTCACATTCCATTGGTTCTCACAGGACGTGACGTAGCAAGCTAGGAGTTCTGCGTTAACGGCTCTTTAAACAGGTGCCTGGTGGCCGCACGCGTGACAATAAACACTAGGCTAGGCTGTACGTGTGTGTTATATTGTAGGCTACGTACTTTACTCAAGTACGTACAATTTTTAGGTAGGCCTACTTTTATTTTCTGGAGTATTTCCAGTTTTTACTTCTTACTCCACTACATCTCAGAGACAAATATTGTATTTTTTACTCCTCTACTACAATTATTTGAAAACTTTAGTTACTATACCTACTTAATTCCTTTCCTTGCCAAAAAGAACAGATATAGCCTACAAGCTGACACAGACCTGGCCTTCTTTCTGCATTCTCGAGAATCATGAAAAATATCGTTATAATGTTCTAGTGTTCAACGCTAGAACATTATAACACTAAGTGTTGTCAAGACAAATTGCCATATGCAAATATTTCCAAACATGATACTGATTATAATGTTCGTGTTCCATTGGTTATTATAGAAAATGACGTGTGCACCTGCCTCGTGCTCAAGTCAACAGAACAAAATCATAGAGTTAAAAATAATAGAGAGGGCACCGGATATCGCCTCCCATCCACTTGCATTGGGTTGCTCACCCAGCGCATGTGCCTATTTGAAGTTTTGAACCCTTCTTCCGGGTTGGAAACGTATTGGAAAATGTGATGGGCGAGGCCTATTTGGGGCCTCGAACGCGTCACTGAAGATTCTCGAAGCCCCATGGCCTCGTTCACATACATTGGCCACACCTGCAATACCTCAAATGGCCAGCATGTTCAATTGGCTTCAATGAAACCACTGGGTTCTGGGGGCTTTGAACAAAATACATTTCGTTTGCCGTCCATCGGTTGTCAAGGTACTGTACACTGCGACGTTGTGACGTAACGTAGCTTCCAATATTGTAGGTAAGCTCACGTGATTAGCTGAGCCGTAGCCTACGTCACGCCTTGGCGGACAGGCGACGGGTATTTAAACCGTAACATTCTCAACATAACACTATCACTTCTGAACAAACTACTGAATTGAAAGCATCAGCAGTTTTTTTTTGCCAGCTTATCTTACATTATGGCCAAACAAAGACGATGCCATCCATCTGGTAGGCGTGTGTCCTACATCAAGAATATTCCTTGTAATTATGAGACGCAGACAGCCTGTCCGCGGCGATCTTGCCCATTCCGTCATCGGAAAGAGTTGGACGGTGTCCAACTGCGTTGCCGCAGCAATCGTGGTAAAAAGGATCAAGACTGCCAGCAGCAGCAGCCTAAGCAGCATGTTCTTCTCCCCATAGCTGTGGTGAGGCTGAAGAGGCTGAACCTGGACCAGATCTCCCTGGGCTCTGGGAGGACCTCACTGGTCTCCTTGGGCTCTGGGAGGACCTCACCGGTTTCCCTTGACTCTGGGAGGACCTCAGCATCATCAACTCCAGAGGAGTCAGCCTGCCCTGCAGGTCCAGATCTTAGGAACCCCATAGCTCAATAAAGAACCTCTCACTCCGCTATACAGCTCCGAGATGAGGTTCTATGTGGTTACCTTCCAGAATCGGGTGAACGTCCGCCAAGGCTCCGCTGTTTACCCTTTTGTATATGTTGTATCCCAAAACTAAATGGTAGTTTCCAAGCCGCACGGATGTTTAAAGTTTGGAACGGAGCATAATATTTTAGGTCCGAAGCGAAACTACCCGTTTAAATCGCTTATTTAGTCAGCCTGTGGCCATGTTTCCCATTGTAGCCAAACCGGGAGCAGTACTGGCAGCGGACGTAGGGGGGTTTTCCGGGTTGAATGGGAAACATGGCCACAGGCTGACTAAATAAGCGATTTAAACGGGTAGTTTCGCTTCGGACCTAAAATATTATGCTCCGTTCCAAACTTTAAACATCCGTGCGGCTTGGAATCTACCATTAGTTTTGGGATACAACATATACAAAAGGGTAAACAGCGGAGCCTTGGCGGACGTTCACCCGATTCTGGAAGGTAACCACATAGAACCTCATCTCGGAGCTGTATAGCGGAGTGAGAGGTTCTTTATTGAGCTAGGAACCCCACTGTTTTTGAAGCGCTCTTGAGTGACTTCCTTAAAGCAGAATTTGGAGTGTTCCTTAGCAACTGCCAGGATGAGGAAGAGGATGGTGATGGATTGGACATCATGGAAGTGATCTCGAAGCTGTTGGAAGATCTGACCGAACATTAAGGACAAAAAACGTCATCATCTAACACCATCTTACCATGAAATGGACCGAGGTCAAGAAGCAGCTTGTTGAAGCTTTCTGAACATTTAAAAGACAAAACAATCATATCATCTTGATATGACAGATGCTAGGCTCTTGGTTTTCCTGTGATCCTAGTTTCCTGACATTCTCTGTATATGTGATTGACTTGCTTGCAAGTCGCTCTGGATGATTGTCTGCTTAAATGCCAAAATTTTGAAATTGTAATAAAATGTAATAATTGTAATAAATAAACAGCACTTTAATATAAACCTAACAGCAAAGTTATGTCTTTCTTTTTTAGTGGTGTCTAGTTGAACTTAAGACGATGTACTGTATAATGAATCGCATCACATTGATGGCACAACACATGGAAGCTGTAGTCCACACAAATCATAAACAAAATGTACAACTTCTATCATAAAATTGATTCGGATCATATCAGTTTGTAAAGTATTACATAGATGGACAGGTAGTATCGACTACACATACAATCTGTCATAAAATATATCCATATGCATCTTACGTTTGTAGATATTACATAAATCGACTACAAACACTTAACTACATTGACCATAAGGTGTATATGGCAGCAATCCTGTCATAGAAAATGATTGTAAACTTGAAGCACATCACAATTGTTGGAATTATTCAGCAGTTATGGCCACAGAGTCATAGATTACTGGTACTTATTACAGGTACACAACAAAACACCTTATGACAGCTTCATCTGTTTAACCACTTTCAACCTCTGGCCTCCCTATTGTGGGTTTGTTTAAGTATAAAATAAGGCTTAAGAGAGTTGAAACAATAACTGAAGACGTACTCAACTCCACTCAACTCCAGCCATACATTGACAACATGAAATCAAATCACCAATACAGTACCATATATGTGACAGATGACCATCATCTCATTATAAAATGCCTCTCATTACACAATCACTTAGCAAAATCAGTAATTGGACATGACACACTGACATGAAAAATATTTTATTAGATTACAAGCTTTTGCTTACATAACATTAACAGAGGCAGACACCAATGTGCCTCATACGAACTCACCCATCACTGTACATAGCTCAGTACTTGGTCACATAGTTTTGCAATCCACCACTTGAGGGGTGTGCTGGGGCAAATAGAGGCATTTTTTTGCGTAAGACTTAGATCATAGCTTAGATCAAAGTATAGTTGGCAAGGTTGGACTTGTCAACAATACAATTTGACATTTTTATCTGTAAACATACAAAAGAAACATTTGGTTGAATGTTTAAGAGTTGAAAATAAACTATACCTCGGTACACTTTAATACAGAGAAAGTAGCCTGACATCATGGTGAAGAAAAGTCATTCAATCAGGATGCCTTGGTTCAATATTTTGAACAAACTGGTAGTATGAATCTGTCCTTCATACAGAAAAACTAAATGCAAAAACAGGCAAACAAAATATTAAATATATGCACTTTGTCAGAACACTGCATATTCACTGCTATATTTTAACTGATTGAAAAGCATCAATTTGAAGAGCAACATAAACTAATGTCATCTCGTCATTGCATGTTTCTAGAAGGGATAACAATAGATAGTCAGCTGCAAAATAAAAATACATTGTTTAAAAAATAAAATAAATACATCAGATCTATAAGAAATTAATTGTGCCTTTCACATGAACCAAACACTCCAGGCACCACTTCAGTCAATGTCAGCCAGGCGTCTGTCCACCAGAGGTAAGTGGACCAGCTCTCCATTCTCATCATACAGCAGAACTGTCAGTTCTGGCTCTCTGGCCTGGAAAGTTGTACGGGAGGAAAGAAAGGACAAAAACAGCCATTAACTAGCTAAGTATTTAACATACTCAGAACATATTTACAGATGTTCTGAGTAGGGATACATACAAGACCGACTGTGATTGAACATGGTGTGACAATGAGCGACAGAAACCAATGGAAGCAGCATGTCTCAGATCTTGATCGCACTCGAAGGATGATGATTATCATCATACAGTATCATCAAGAATCAAGGGGTTTAATTTATCACATACACAGGTACAAGCGACAAATTGTTGGTGTGGCAGTAAACTGGTAAATGTATTTGGTAAAGCGTTGAGTTTCTAAATTTAGTCTCGGCTCAGCAAAGATTTAGTGTAGAGAGAATACGGGAGGGGGCCTAGTATAGATCCCTGGGAAACCACGGTCAATGAAGTATATAGGCTTTATGTGGTTGAAATGCCTAATCACCACAGACCTTTCAACAAGAAGCAGACAAAAGTCAGCTTGAGCCCTTTAGTGATGTTTGCACATGTTGCACCTAGTGTGTGCATCAATGAAACATTGAGTGTGTGCCCACCACGACTGAAGCAGTGATCTTTCCGTGCAGCAGCTCGATCATGACCTGTGCGGCCTTGACGCTCCACTCAGGTCTGTAGGGCAGCATCTCCATCTCCCGGTTGACCCTTGGAGGCTTGAACCCACACAAACGCACCTTCAGAGCACTGGCAGGAAACTTCAGCAGCTCAGCAGGCATCTGACGCAGCCTTGGGAAGAAGGTACAGACGGACACGCACAAGACAACAGTCATAGTAAATGAGTAGTAAACTGTACAAACAAAAAAATATACCTTAAAGAGGAACTAAACAAAGCCATGCTAGTGGTTTATGGACATCCATCTGCTTGCTGTCAGTGTTTGTTCACAGGAGGTTCTTACTGGCTGGTGAGCATGATGTCGTCCGATCCAAAGTCTACATGTTGCACCAACAATGCTGGTGGATTCATGCCGACAAACTCCATCATCGTAGCCCGGTAATACCTCCCATCACGGTACTCTGCCAGACACACACCTCCTGGATGCACACACACACATTAAACAACTTGTCAATTACCTGAATGGTATGCGCGCGTGCACACACACACACATGAATTGAACCTGAATTAGATTTTTTTTAAACTTCAAGAATTAGAAATAACAATTTATGTAGTGGGCCAACAGGACATAGCAGAGGGGGCATCCAGACAATAGTCAACACAACAGAGGTGAATTGTAAACAAGGTGTTTTACCCAAGGGGTAGTTGGAGAGGCGTGGCAGACTGTCTATATCTGCATTAACTCTGTTTATTGCTTCCTCCAGAGTCTCTTCATTCACCAACACAGGACCAGCGTCTTCCACAGGCACCAGGAACACCTGCATCATGATACAGTACATTTGTTGTTTTACTGCCCTTTTCTCCTTTTGTCGTGACAGACTATGCTGAATTCACATCAGTAGTAGTCTCACGAGCATATGGAAGCTCGGAAAATGATCAAGCGATAAAGCGGATGTGACGCCTCCTCCCCACTTCCGTTTCATCTTTACAGTCGCACAAATGTATCAGAATATGAATCAAAATCATCTAAGCATACATAGCTTGCTGCTTAGCAGAAATGGAAATTAAAGATACAATGTAAAGATATTTTAAGATATATTTTTGTGAACGGAAATGACGAACAGCTTCCTGTCTCGGATTTCAGGAGGTGTAGTTCCACACTCTATATAGCATTCGGAGATGGTGGAATAGTTGTCTGGCTACTCGAGACGACATCAGTAGAGGTATTTTTGCTGCAGCGTTCAGAGAAAGCAGTAAGGTTCAATGGATTGTCTATGGTGAAGAGTGACTGCCACTTTCCCCACCGAGGTAGGAGGTGAGGCCAGCAAAAGGTGAAGCGTCAAAGAAAAAGAAAAGTTCAACTTTGACGGCGCTGCTCTGTGGCAAGACAGAGTGGCAGAACAACAAGAAGCGTGCTGTGCTCTGAAGTAGCTCTGAAGTCTAGGTGTACACACTCAACACCACAGAAACTGACTACTGTATGGAAGTAGTGAATATTGATAACATTTTAAACAGCTGTAGGTGTGCAATTATTAAGCAACTATGGACATTCACTCACAGCTGTTAAGTGTGAATTCAGCGTATGGTTCTCCTTGAAGTAAATGTATAATGTCACGTCATAATAACAGTGTTGTCTGGTACGGTACCTCATTGGGGGTGTAGAGGTGTTTGACTCTGACCCTGAAGTGCTCTCCCTCCTCTGGCAGGCTGGGGTAGGAGAAGGGACCCAGCACTGGTTCATTTGCCACCTCCAGACCCTGTATGTTCAACAGCATCACTATCCCTTCTCTTTTCACCACAAGCAGTGTGTTCAATATCTTGTTCTCTTTTCAAATGAAAGGTTTCTCTGATGACTGCAGTGCAGCAGACTTTAAAGGGTTAGTTCAGATTTTTTGAGTATTTTCAGTAGGAAATACTTACCATTAATGTAGTGGTTGCAAAGGTATTAATTGATTGCCCGAGTCCCGTGGTCAGAGTTTTTTTTTTTTTTTGTGATCAAGTTTTTATTTTATTTTTTGTTCACACAGCTGGAGGATTGAACAAGCATGTCCTGCACAGTACAACTGTGCAGCTGATTCCAATATACATTTGAACTGCCCAACAAGGGGTTCTTATTTGTCCCTCCAGTTAAGAATTTCCCCTAGTCCCCACCCCCACCCTACCTGGCCCACAGGTTGAACAGACATAGACAGGGCAGATGTATTAATATATAAAATAAATACAGCAAAAGAAACAAAAAAAACGAGAAAAATAACATAAGCAAAGCAAATACAGATGCACGACTGCATAAAAAGGGGAAAATAAAGGAAAAAGATAATAATCAATAGTTATGTATGGTGTTAATAGCATGATTTAAGTTTCTCCAGTGCTATGGCTAAGGTAACAAGCATGTTTTCTTTTGCCCCATTGGTTCGAGCTATAGAGAGTTCCAGGGAGATCATGTCCATTAGTGCGAGTATCCATTGTGAAGCTTCTATTTTATGGGGAGGTTTCCATCTTAGGACCAGCAGCTTTTTCGCAGCTGTCAGCCCCAAGAGTAGAAGTCTTCTTTGTGGCATTGTCAACCCGATCGTTGAATCATCATTCAACATTAAAATATTAGGTAAGAGGGGGATAGGAATTCCCATTACCTCAGATAATACTTGTGAAACTCTGAACCAAAAATAATTCACATCTGGGCACTCCCACATCATGTGCATATATGTTCCTAATTTGTTGTTGTTACATAGTATGCAAATGTGTGTTGTACAGAGCTGGAGTTGAAAACGTTTCCTTGGAGTCAAATAGAATCTATGGATAAATTTGAAATTCAACATTTGATAGTTATAATTTCGTGATGAGAGAGAGACATTTTCCCAAACTCTTTTCCAATTGACCGACTGCTGCCAATTTTTTAAGTCAACATTCCAGACGGTAGACACACCCATTGGTGGGCATGTGGATTCTCTCAATTTCTTATACAAATAGGACACAATACCCTCACATTTAGGAACATTAGTTAAGTGGTTAAGGAGTGTATGTACAGGTAGAGCATTTTTCCACGGGATCCCCTGTGCTTGAATGACTGCCCTTAATTGTAAATAAAAAAAGAAGGAAAATGATGGTAAGCCATAGCTGTTCTTGAGATCTTCAAATGATCTTAAACCCTCATTATTAAATATATCAGAAATTTTTTCGGCTTGCTGCCATATGTGAATAGAGTGAGATATGATAGGACCAAATTTTAACTGGCAGTATTTGTTGGACAAACCACTGAACAGAACTTCATTTAATTTATAAGGGGTAATTATACTTCGTTCCATCATAAGCCATGGGATATTCTCTTCTTGGGAAAACCATCTCTCAAGTGAGCGAATGGCAAAGGATATGTGATATAACTCAAAGTTTGGTAATTCGAATCCACCTTTTTGTTTACTCTGGTAAAGAATTGTGTTTTTTAACCTTGGTCGTTCCCCCTTCCAAATAAATTTTGTAACAAGGCCCTGTATCTGACTCCAATAACGGGGAGGGGTAGGTAATGGGAGCATACTGGAAATAAAATTAACTCTTGGTAATATGTTCATATTTATGATGGATATTCGACTGCTTAATGACAATTTTTGATTGAACCATCTGTCCAGGTCGTTGCAAACAGAGTGACGTAATGTTTTGTAATTGGCAGTGGCAATTCTGTCAATAGATGAAAAAATATTTATTCCTAGGTATTTAAATGTAGAGACCTGAGGTATTTCTGTTTGCAGTCCTGGACAGATAGATGCCTTACCTAGGGGTAAAAGAGCGCATTTCTTCAAATTAATTTTATAACCTGAAAAGTTACTGTATGAAGAAAAGATTTCCATAATCTGTGGTAAGTCGCATGGTGCATTCCCTAGGTATAGTAAAATATCATCTGCATACATAGATATATGATTGCAAATATTCGCCACCATTATCGGGGTTATTGTTTGTAACTGACGTATTTTCTGTGCTAATGGTTCGAGTGAAATCGCGAATAGGAGCGATGAGACCGGACAACCTTGGGGAGAACCTCTGCTAACTGAAAATAGGGATGATAAGTGGTTACCAGTCAGTACCTGAGCAAGTGGGTTTTTGTATAACGTTTTTAACATACTTAAAAATTGATTGCCAAAACCCATGCGCTTTAATGTAAACCACAGAAAGTTCCATTCCAAGCGGTCAAAAGCCTTGTCTCCATCAATCGATGCAACTGCCGGGGATAGAGGGGAATTAGCTGCGGAGGATATTATATGTAACAATCTTCTGACATTGTCAGTCGCTAGTCTGCTTTTTACAAAACCTGTTTGGTCAGGGTGCACTAATTTAGGAATGATGTCATCTAATCTGAGAGCTAAAGTTTTTGCGAATAATTTCTTGTCTGAGTTTAATAAGGATATTGGTCTATAACTTGCACAAAGTGTGGGGTCTTTACCAGATTTACATAGAAGTGATATGATGGCTGTCTTAACATCTCTGTTAAAAGAACCTTCCTGAAGAGCTTTATGGAACATATCAAGTATTAGAGGACCAAGTTCATCCCAAAATGTGAGATAGAATTCTGGCGGGATGCCGTCCAGTCCAGGTGATTTGCCCTTTTTCATTCGTTTTAATGAAAGGAGTATTTCCTCTGTTGTAATTTGAGTGTCGAGATTGTTTTTCTCCTCAGCTGACAGGGTTGGTAGCTCTAAATCCCTAAAAAATGAATTCATTCTTTCTGAAGAGTCATTAATTTCACTTTCATATAAAGTTTGATAATATTTTTCAAATTGTTTGTTAATTAATAAGGGGTCATGTAAAAGGGAGCCATCTTCTGCCTGTATTGAAGGTATATCTGCCAAACGGTCGTTATTGCGCAATTTACTAGCTAATAAAAAACTTGGTTTACTTCCATCGAGATAATGAGATTGTCTTGATCTGTGAATTAAAAACTCTGTCCTCTTTGCAATGATTCCATTTAACTGGACTTTAACCATTAATATTTCCCTATTTCTTTCGGCTGAGAATCTAGCATGTTGCTGGTGAATTAATAAAGCATAGGTTTGTTCCAGATTAGTGATTTCTTTTAGTCGTGCTCAATTTTGTGCTGATGCGAACGATATTGAATTATTCCTTATAAATCCCTTCGTGGCATCCCACAAAATCCGGACATCAGAAACAGAGTCTTTGTTAAAACGTAGGAATTCTTTCAGGGAGTTTCTAAACTGATCGCAAAATAAGGAATTCTGCAGAAGAGTGGTGTTAAACCTCCATCGGGTTGCACGATTGGGGTTTTTATCGAGCATTATAGTGCATAAATTAGCATGGTGGTCAGATAATGACATATATACTATTTCTGCCTTGGAGGTCATGTGTGTTATTTTAGAAGAAACAAGCACAAAGTCAATTCTAGAGAAAGAACGGTGTCTTCCGGAGTAGTAGGTATAGTCCTTTTTATGAGGATTATACTTGCGCCATATATCTACAAGAGCATAATGGTGCATCAAATTTTTCACCGCACGGGTGCTTGGTGAATTAACATTGGTAGATGTTCTATCTATGCCTTCCATGGCTGCATTAAAGTCGGCTCCCAAAATTATTTGAAATTCATTCATTTCGTTAATGATAGAACACAGAGATGAAAAAAATAAGCCATCATATGTATTGGGCGTGTACACTGAAATAAATGCAATTTTTTCTCCATTAATAACTGTTTTTACATAAGCAATTCTTCCCTCTTGGTCTTTTCCCTTTTTAATAATGCTGATCTTAAGGTTTGACCGAAGTAGAATAATAACTCCTTTTGTTCTGTTTTTAGCTGCAGAAAAGGCTGCTACCTTAAAGTCAGCATAGTTAAATTTACAGATATCTTGGTATAGCAGATGTGTTTCCTGCAATAGTGCAATATCTACAGCCTTTTCTCTTAAAATGTCCAAGCATCCACGGCGTTTTTTACCATCGTTGATGCCCTGAACATTCCACGAGAATACATTCAATCTAACCATAATTCGTATTTATGATAGTATTTAAACAGGTAATATTCAAAGTAGGTAAGAGCACAACAATAGTCATGATAGAAAAAAGAACAAAACGAGGTGAATATAAGAACATTTTTAAATTGCTAAACAAAAACCAGCTCAAAGTAAAAAAACAATGAAAAAATAAATCCCCAATCCATTCACTGTTCAACCTGCCCTCCCCGTTTCCCTCCCTCCCTCCTAACCCCGAATAGGACAAATAAGCTGCTATTTTAAGAGCAGAAAATATATTGCAAAGATAAATTATTGTCCTGCATTGACTCTTATAACTCCGCCTCATCTATGCGGAGGTGCAACACGTCAGTAGTGAGAACGGGAAGCGCTTTTCCGCACCGCTTCATTAATTAATTGAATGATTCCCCACATTAACCATATTACATTTAAGTATATATAAAAATATTCGTTTACTGAGTAGTTATGGCGTAATGGCCTGCTAAATGCAGTTTCAAGGGGGAACATCATTACAAAAAGAAAAAGAAAGAAATTTAAACATTATAATTTAGGTGTGTCTGTCATACCCAGTTAGCTGTGTGGATTCATTTATTTAGGTCCCTGGCCGGATTGTTCAGTTGGGTTGTTTAGCGAGGGTTTCACCTGCTGCTCATAGAACTCCATCGCCTCCGTTGCTGTAGCAAAGGAGTGTGTTTTGTCGTTGAAGGTTACCAGTAGTTTAACGGCAGGGAAGGCGACGCCATTTCTCAGGTTGGCTGATGCTAGAAGAGCCCTTACGTCCTTGAACTTGGCCTGTAGTTTCCTCTGTTCTGCTGGGACGTCTGGGTAGATTCGTATGTCTTGTCCATGGTATTGTAGTTTGCCCTTCATGGCTCCCACCAGGCGCTGAATGGTACGTTTCGCCTCGAAGCTGTATAGCCGGGCGATCATGCAGCGGCTCCCGTCTGGAGCGGCCGGTCCTGTGCGGTGGGCTATGCTCACCAGCGGGTGTGGTCCCAGCTCCTCTTCTCCGAACAGCTCATACAAAAGTTTGGTGACAAAGGCGGTTGGTTTACCTGCCTCTGTTGCTCGTTGTAGGCCAAGGATGCGCAGGTTGTATTTTCTGCTGTTAAATTCGAGCGCTAGTGTTTTCTCTTTTAACCCTTCGTTCTCCGCCGACAAGGTCTTGTAGTCATTTTCCAGAGAAGTTAAGCGCTCGTCCGTGAAATTTGCTGCGGTCTCCAGCTCTTTCACTGTTGAGTTGCACTCTTTCTGTGAAAGGCTTAGTTTAGATAGCTCTTCTTGCATCGGCTTCAGCTTCATATCGAAAGCACTTGAGATTTCCTCCCGTACAATGTCTCTGATCATTTTCCCAAGCGCTTCAGAGTCCATTGACTCCATTCCACTACGGAGTTTGTACGGCATAGATAGTAATCTTATGTATGACTTGAATTGGGTGTTTGGAACACACAGATTGTAAATTTAATTACATATAGAAGCGGCGTGGTTTGGCGTTTGGCGTGCTCACAACATGCCACCGGAAGTCACGTAACCCTGGTCCGTTTCTGATAAATATGAAGTAGTTCCGGTAGATTAGTAGATTTGGTGGGGGCCGCTCATGAAAAATAAATTAATTTAAAAAACTAGCGTCATTTGTATTGTTGACCTATTTCTACCAAATAGAGCAGGTTTCGTGCAATTTCGACCCCTCTGTCACATGGTACTAATGTTTGTGTCCAGAATCACTGCGCCGCGGCAGCCTACTCACGCACAAAATATATGACACAAAACATAGTACCATGTGACAGAGGGGTCGAAATTGAACGAAACCTGCTCTATATGGTAGAAATAGGTCAACAATAGAAATGACGCTAGTTTTTTTAATTAATTTATTTTTAATGAGCGGCCCCCACCAAATCTACTAATCTACCGGAACTACTTCATATGTATCAAAAACGGACCATAACTCTGACCACGGGACTCGGGCAATCAATTAATACCTTTGCAACCACTACATTAATGGTAAGTATTTCCTACAGAAAATACTCAAAATCTGAACTAACCCTTTAATATAAAAAGACTTACAAAGTGCAAGGCAAGAATAAGTGCCATGAACATTTGTCAAACAACAGGGTAAGCGGTCAAGGAATTAGAGTAAGAGAGCAAGTCTGTGAAACAAAGTAACTTGATTAAGAAGCAAACACAGAACAAATAAGAGTTTGGTGTTAATATTAGTACCAGTACAGTACCTTAGTGTCTATATCCCACTTATCCAGGCAGATGTCAGACTCAGTGGATGTGTTGACATGTTCCTATACAGACACACATAATCCTCTGTCAACTATTGGATGCACTTGGTCAACTTTGCATTGTCAAGTTAAAGGACAATATCCAATCATTGTGTATTGTATTCATAGCTTTGGCCATATATTGTACATAAACAGACAATATTTCGGAATAACTGAGTACATCTTGGTTAAACACCACTGCACGGTTAAGAAGTTATGGAAGTTTAAATTTCCTTCGTAAATCAATCTTTTCACAAAACAACGCGCAATGAAATTAAGTGTGTTGGATTATTGAACCTATCAAGCATTACTAATGCCAAGTCTTTGCAACTTGACTTTCAAACTGTACTGTAATGAATGGAATCAAATAATCAAATCATTTCCTTGAAAATCAGATTGAACTATGTTATGCTTTGGTAAATAGTCAGCTGTAATATCAAGTATACCATGAGTCATAGTCAATGGACTTTTGTTAAAATAATGTTAAGTGGAGAAGGGCTGGAGAGACGGGGAAACCCCTGTTACAGAACAAACACTCTATAGCAAAGGTTATTATCAGAATATAAAGCTTCAACCTTTTCACATTATTATTTTTTTAAACCACACACTGGCCCTCATTTATCAACGCGGTGCAGACCAAATAATGGCATTGTCTGACTGTCTGACAGGCATCTGGACAAATAATCCACTCCAAAATGTATCTACACTAATAAATAATCCCTGTAATAATATAACATTTTATAAACTAATTTAAACAAACTGCTTTAACAGTCATTCGGTTAAGCTTGCAGATCTGGCTGCATTGGCTATTTGAAAATAGCAGATCTACAAGCTCACAACGGGTCGCATCGCGACGCGTTGTGAGCTTGTAGATCTGCTATTTTCAAAATATACGAGTGCTTCTGCGAGAGCATTGTCGGGACTCCTGACCATCTTTTCATGGACAGTGAGGTCTACAAACTTACAGTAGCTTGTCCTATGGTATGGAGTTATGTCATAGAGAGTTATGAAGACTACAACCTGGCTGGGTAAAGGATATAAACCCGACGCTCCAATCTCTTATTAACGTGGCAGCACGGGATCACTGCAGCCCGCCCGAGTCTCATGGGGAATAACCTACATGACTGCTTTATTTTAGTGTAACTCGAACGCGCACTGCTCGGTATGGGTTAAATAAATTAATATACAAACGTATTCCATTCATGGCGATGTGATTGGTATCATAATATGTCATTCATGTAGGCTACAAGCCTGCCTACGTGACAAAGATTGTACCGCTATGCTACGGAGTTGGGCGGGCGGGCGTGTGTGTGTGTGAGAGAGAGAGAGAGGCGTGTGCGTGTGTGGCGAGGCGAGCGGGGGAAACTCTTTCTTATTGGCTTTTCATGATGTGTTTGGTCGTATTCTGGTTCTTCATTTCGTAAAATCAGGGCGTTTTGAGAATATTTAAGGCCGTTTTATTTAAATGACGCTCGTTTTCAGACGTGAGATTTATCAAAGCTCCAACCTAATGTACGCTAGGATTGGCTGTATAGGATCCTTTGATAAATGTGACTTCGACGTTGGTGTACGGCCGAATATATGGAAAAATATAAGCCGTTTTTTACGCTCCATTGATAAATGAGGGCCAATATCACTTACACTACCTTAAAGTTATTAATATTATCATCATCATCATCATCATCATCTTATGGGCGATGTGAGGTTAGCAAGCATCATTTTCTTTTTTTAACCACATAATATCACTTACACTACCTTAACGTTATCAATATTATCATCATCCTTATCTTATGGGCAAGCATCATTTGAATGTTCTGTACTGTAAACATACAGTAGCAAGCTGGTAAAGCAGTAGATTATGATCACATGCAAGCACTAACACACACCTCCTGTAATGCAACAGTCGTGTCCACAGAGGCATGTTGATGGTGGCACATGATCCGGCTCAGATTCAGTCCATCCAGGAAGATCTGGACTGTCACACAGCCACGTGATTCCAAAGGCAGCTCCTAGAGAGCACACACACACACACACACACACACACACACACACACACACACTCTCTCACACACACACACACACACAATAGAATCATTCCAAGAAGTGTTAGTCTTTCTCTGCTGATCCGTCTGTGAAACTGCTCCATTTGAGTGTTGTGGGGCTGGTAGGACCTTACCATGACCTGCATGTCTCTGTACTGTGTGTTTGACTATTGTGGGGTTGGTAGGATCTTACCATGACTTGCATGTCTCTGTACTGTGTGTTTGAGTATTGTGGGGTTGGTAGGATCTTACCATGACTTGCATGTCTCTGTACTGTGTGTTTGAGTATTGTGGGGTTGGTAGGATCTTACCATGACCTGCATGTCTCTGTACTGTGTGTTTGAGTGTTGTGGGGTTGGTAGGATCTTACCATGACTTGCATGTCCAGAGAACGACCCACCAACAGGTTCCTGAGCAGAGCAACTGCATCAACCTGCCACTTACTGCCCACCTAGAGAGAGAGAAACCCACACCCACACACACAGCGCTCAATGGTGCAGTCACACACATGTACAGTATGTCTGTGATGACATGCAAATGGTGCTGTGTGTGCATGCAGAATCAGCTTTATCGTCACATCACAGGTTTACAGAAGTAAAGAAGTGGGTGAAATTTGTTTTCGTGCATAGTTCCCATCGTATCGTTATTCCCATAGAAGAAAGAAAGGGAAGAAGAAGAGGTGTAGGGGGGGGGGGGCAAGGGGGGAAAGGAGATCAACAAGAAAAAGCAAAAAACAAATGACACATTATCTACATATTTACACATGGTACCTGAGATAAGATATAAAGGTGCGTGAGCATAGCAGCAGATGTATGCTGTATACTGCCACACACACACACACACACACACACACACACACACACACACACACACACACACACACACACACACACACACACACACACACACTTACAGGGAGGAGTCCATAGAGCTGGCAGGGGATACAGAGCTGAGGGACTTCCTCACACAGCAACATAGGATACACATGAACCACTGGAATGTTCTCTACCTGACCACTGTCCACATAACACACCTGACAACACACACACAAACATATCTGAATCACAATCCTTTGTGTTGCCTGGTATGTTTGCATGTACAAGGAATTTGTCTCTGTGTGGTTGGTGCATTACACTGAACCAAAAGTATAGGACAAAATTACTCAAGGTATAAATATAAGTAGAAATAGCTACAAACTACAGTATATGGTATACAATAAACAATATAGGATGTAGAAGCTGGTGTGGCAGAGAGTGAGAGTGTGAGAGTGTGAGAGAGAGTGAGTGAGTGAGTGAGTGAGTGAGTGAGTGAGTGAGAAAGAATGTACTGTATGCAAGCCTGACCCTGACATGTTCGCTGATGACCTCCAGCACCTGTCCTCGGTGCCAGTGCATGTCTGGTCCCATGACAGAGCAGCCCTGCACGCATTTCCAGGTGTAAGGTTTGTGTCTGGGCAGTGTCTTTATATGCTGCTGGATCCCGTGTTTCAGGTGCTCCAGCTGGTGCGCTGACAAACACACACACACGGTACCACCATCACAGTACATTCACTACAAAAGAGTTTTCAGAATTGCCATTTAATTAGAGCACAATTTGTATTTGATGCTCACGTCATACAGTATTGTGTTCTTGCACCTGTGGTGATTGCAACTATGACCACCCTGGTTCTTTATGTCACTACACCAACCTCAGTGGCCTTGGGCTTAGAGTGTCCTGAATGTTTATTTTGCGCTCGCGCATTCACATGTGGTGTTTTCATCTGCTTGCTGAGAGCTGAAATATTTTCAAATCAGCCACATTTGCAAGCATTTTTTGGTGAGCACCTTGGCGGGGGGGAAAAAACCTTTTGGACACAGACCCTTAATTGACAGGCCTTTACATAATTAAAAGCTGTTATGTTTGATTCCCTTAATTACTTTATTTCTCACTGCACTCTATATTTTACACATTGTGTAGAGGCTAGCCCTCTATTAGAGGGTCTGTTTGTGTCGGAAGTTAATCTCGCAAACTGCTGGACCCTTCGTGCTCTGTGTGTTTTGACTCAACGCCTCAGGTGTGACTGTGCTCTCAGCAGAACGTGTAAAACAGAAGTGATGTGTACCAGCGTGATTCGTCCTGGCATAGATGACACCGTCGTCCCCCACAGCAGAGATGCTCATCCTGATGTGACCGTGTCGCGGAAGCTCAGGGGGCTGGTACAATGTTGTCTTCACCTGCTCAAGGTGCGAAAACACACACACACACACACACACACACACACACACACACACACACACACGCTGAAGAACAGATCTCAAATCTGCATGGGACAGAGAGACGAAAGAGATTTGCTCCCTCAACCGTTATGGAGCCCTTGAGCAAGACGTTTAAATTGTCTCCAGTGGACCTGCTGACCAAGAGATTGTGGTTGTACTGTGACCGTTAAAATGTGACGCAGGGTTTTGGTGACCCCACCTCAAAATGCAACCACAACTATTCATCATCATCATTGAGTGTTGTGTGTGCGTGTGCGTGTGTGTTGCTCACCTTCTCAGGAGGACTCAAAGAAGTGCAGGGGACAAGCTTAGGAATAACAACAGGCAAGGTGGAGCTGGAAGGCACCGGAGACCTTTGTTTCCTCACCTTCTCCTTGAGTGCGAGGCCCTCGCTGACCAGGAAGTCTGCAACGCAGACGTATTTTCCTGCCTGGTTGGCGCAGAGCAGAGAGACAGGGACGGGACCCTGCTCCGTCAGCTCCTACACAACAATACATGAAATGAAACATCACAAGAGTTGCCACAATACACACCATTTCACATGCCATTCATCACTTTCTAATTTGGTTCAAGGTCTTATGGTATCAAAATGATACACCTAAAGCTGAATGGGTAGAGAGGCCGTCTGGGAAACGGAAGGTCCCCGGTTCGCAACCCGGCCCCGGTCTGTGAGTCAAAGTGCCCCTGAGCAAGATACTTAACCCCTAACTGCTCCCCAGGAACTGCCCCCACTGCTCCTAAATAGCTAGGATGGGTTAAATACAGAGGACAAATTAGACGTATGTGCAAATGTGCAGTGACAAAAAAAATCCCCAAAGGAGAGGAGGGTCCATATTATTTTAATGAATTAGTGGTATCATAGTAAAACCATCTTCAAAATAAAGACTAGAGGATGGGGGTATGGTTCTATGGGGTGCATATTGGCATTTCCTGGGTCTTAAAAGAACCCACTGATAAACCTTACAGTGTTCAATAGAATGAGGAGAGATGAAGAGATGTAGGGAGAGAGACAGACCTTTATGGTCATGGTGGCCATGGCTCCCGTCACATAATAGATGATTAAATCACAGGCGGTGGCGGTCCAGGTGGAGCGACCTCCAGCGGGCCTGCGGGACGGAGAGACAGAAATTGCATTGTGACAATTAAAGCTTCGATGGAGAGAGGCTTAACCCATTAAGACCTGGACAGCATCTGTGTCATTTTAGATTTTAGTCATATTTCATACTTTGGCTGTTCAAAAATAGCAGATCTACAAGCTCATAGCGCGGCACCGAGTGCCGTGCTACGAGCTTGTAAATCTTCTATTTTTGGAAAAAATTGAAATCTTTGAATATATATATCTTTAAAGCAAACATTTGTAACTCAAATCTCTGCTTCTGGGGGTCCCTGGAACAAAATATTTTGAGATGGGAGGTAAAATACATATCAGTTTGGGGGTCCTTGACATGAAAAAGTTTGAGAACCACTGATATAGCAACATAATATAACAAAAAACTGTTAGGATTTAGAACACAGATTTGTAGAATCGGCCTCAGGTCTTTTAAAGGTATCTGCCTTTTCATCTGAAATATTTGTGACACTTTGGTTAGACCAATTCCCGTTTCCATATTTGTTGAAATAACCCTTCACCCCTTATGGCAACACCAATGTATACAACTGGGTTTTTACCCAGTGCTTAATTTGTAAATAATTAGATGCCGGAGCTCATGAATCCGTTGTGGCGTTGTGGAGATTTACAAACGTAACTCTGTCTCATTTCATCCACGGTCCTTTTCCATTGCAGGAAGGGACATTGAGGGGAAAATGTGAAAGTTTAATTAATAATAAATAGTCTAAAATAAAAACGTATTGTATGTACAAATCAGTTGACGGAGCACCTTCTAGATTTGTTATAGCCCAGCAGGCAGGTATCGGAGCTTGGCTCAGGCCAGATCCGGCACAAATCAAGCCCTGGTTTTACCTCAACTCCACCCCTTGACATTTTACCCCAACCTGGATTTACAGGTACATCGCAACCCTGCTAATCACCTCTGACCCCTTACAGACCCCTTGCAGTGACATTATCAAAACACATGGGCACGACTCACACATTTCCTTTTGGCAGAGGTTGTAAATAGGTAAAGCTACTTAATTCATTTACTTTTAATTATAAGTATTAATTGCCTCTACTTTCATTTACTTTTTATAGGATCTATTTACACCCCATGCCCCCTCCAAGTACTGTTTACAGAAATGGCAATACATTTATTTATGTAATTTTTTATGTGACTCCTATAAAGCACATTGAGTTCATGATAGTACACATGTAAAGTTTGTCTCCACTGACCTGATGTCACTCAGAGAACACTCTAATGCCAGGGAACCAACGAGGGAATCCTGTAGGGGCCTCAGTTTGCTGAAGTGCACAGAGACTCTGTTGCCAAAGTCACATCGTCTCACCTAAAAACAACCACCAGAGGGAGACAGTTTTACAAACACAGGATATGGTGTTATTATCCAAAGTGCACCAAGTGAGATATGCAATCTCACAGAACTGTAAAAGTATCTAACTCAGACTCGCGTGCACACGACAAGGTTGACAATTGTTTTACACACATGATACAGTGAAAGATCAAGGGCAAGTGGTAGAACTATTCATACGTAACAAGATCAGACGTCTCTCTTTGCTTTTGTCAAATGAACAAAACCTGACACAAGAACCTTTGGTCATCTAATTTATTTACTATCATATAATACATACAGTGCTTTAATCAAGGTCATTTATTCATCCGTATTAAATACATATATGGCTTCTATCCATTCAGTGGAGGCTTTTATCAAGGGCCAGGAATCAAACAGCTAATGCTGACATTGTTTTAAAAAACGGTTCAACTATTTGACAAGAACCTTAGGATGTGTAATAATGACGGAACCAACTATCCCTTTACATTTTGAAATGTAATTCTATGACAAGGCTTATATGAAATGGTTCCAGTGGGAATGGAAGCTCTATCGCTGACAGTGTTCTACACGGAGAAGAGACAGCACGTGACCAGAAGATGAGGGATACCTCAGCCATGTTGGTGGATGCAACAGTGTTGCAGATCTGTCCTCTCTCCCAGAGCCCCTTGATCAGGACAGCACAGTACATGTCTGCCTCCCACTGGACATCCTGGGGCTCCATAGAACCATACTCCTGCTTCAACAGCTCCTGCAATCTGCACAGAGTAGAACACACAACAACCATGGCAGATCATGTTCTTTGTTTACTGGTTGGCACTGGACATTTTATTCAGCTGCCGGGCAGAGCAGCTGGCTGCTTTACAAGTTTTATTAGGCTGTACTGGCAGAACGCTGTGAAACTCAGAAAAGACTGGCGAGTATGACTACGAATGTTGTGTACATGAACACTTACTGCTGTGAAGATGAAAATTATGGTGAATTGTCCATGAGAGCCCTTATGCCTTTAAGAAATGTTTCACTGGGGATTGGTCTACATTTTTTAAGTTTAAAGGTTTTTGTCAACTTAAGACTAAAATGTCCAAAGTTGTTGATTATAACTAGACAAAAAAACGTCCATAATGAGTCTACTGTAAATATAAAATCGCTGCCAAAATTAACAATTGATATAAAAGCCTCTAACATCTAATCATATTAAAATAAATTGACATTTGATTTTGTCAGTATGGCCCAGTCCTATTGGAGACTTTCCATACCACTCACCTTTTGAGCTGGAAATTGTTCTGGGTGAGCTGGACGTAGAAGCTCCCAGGAGAGTTGACATGGGTGACCCTGACTTTCAGCTTGTTGAGGCAGGCAGGGAGCTCTAGATTGGGCTGGAAATCCACAGTATCCAGAGGCTGGTCACTGAGGCTTCCTTGATCTGAGGCGCTATCGCTATCAAGTAAAGACTCCAGCTCAGAGGCTATGAGCCACACCGGCGTATCCTCAGCACAAGGCTCTGTGTCTTTGGCTCCAACACTGTAGGTAGGACAGGGAGAGTGTGGAAAGAGAGTAAAGGCAGAGGAGAAAAGGTGGTGGGTGGGATAGAAATATCGCAACACGGTTGTATGTCTCCCCCAACCAGTTGCAGTTTACATCCATGCCTGTACAGACTCTAATAATTTATATGTAGTGAAGACTTTGAAAGGAAGTGACATGTATGATTCTAGTGAAACGTTTCTCCACAGAGCTGGGAACTTTACCCAGCACCATCCGGAGACCCCTATCAATTCAACATTTCACCCGATAGACATTTGTGTGAAATGTTGTCATTATTAGCATATGCATTCTTGAATTATGACCAAAAACATTAACCTGATGAAGGTCTGTGTACCGAAACATTGTTTATGTTCCAAATAAATATTTTTTAATTGCAAGTGAAAAGGACAGTGTATAGGAGTGCTTTCTTCTACATTATTCGGCCCATGGTCTTCTCAGACACATCGATCTGTAGGTGTGCTCTGTTATACAAACGAATATACAGCAAATGCACCAAGGCTGGTGGTGCACATAATTAAAACACCACACTGCTAGTGATAAATTAAATAGCTTAAAATTTGACTCACAGCAGCGAGTCTGTGTTTAACCACTTGAACTCTAGCGTCCCTATTCAGAATATGTAATAATAGGTTAACTTTCGCCAAAAATAGCCGATCTACAAGCTCACAGCGCCTTGCATTGCGATGAGTTGTACTATATTGGAGACCTTCCATACCACTCACCATCTGAGATGGAAATTGTTGTGTGTTAGCTGAACATGGAAGCTCCCAGGAGAGTTGACATGGGTGACCCTGACTTTTAGCTTGTCGAGGCAGGCAGGGAGCTCTAGGTTGGGCTGGAAATCCACAGTGTCCAGAGGCTGGTCACTGAGGCTTCCTTGGTCTGAGGCACTATCGCTGCCAAGCAAAGACTCCTGCTCAGAGGCTATGAGGCCCTCCAGTGGAGGGTCCCACACTGGTGGAGCCTCAACACAAGGCTCTGTGTCTTCGGCTCCGACACTGTACAGTATGTTGGACAGGGAGAGTGTGGAGCAGGCAGGAAAGAGAGGAAAGGCAGAGGAGAAAAGGTGGGAGGATGGGATGGAGAGATGTAGTCAAATAAAATGAGAAATACCGCAACACGGCTGCATGCCTCCACCAACCAGTTGCAGTTTGCATCCATGTCTGTCCAGACTCATAATAATTTATATGTATTGAAGACTTTGAAGGAATATTTTGGGTGAAATGAAGTTATCACTATATACTGACACAATTCTAGTGAAGACTTTCTCCACAGAGGTGTGCCGGAACTTTACCACAGACCCCTATCAATTCAACATTTCATCCGTTATATTATGTCCAAAAACATTAACCTGGTGAAATGTTTCGGGTCTGGGTCCCGAAACATTTCTGTTCTGAATAAATGTTTTTTTAATTGCAAGTGAAAAGGACAGTGTATAGGAGTGCTTTCTTCTACATTAATCGGCCCATGGTCTTCTCAGACACATCGATCTGTAGGTGTGCAAACGTCCTCTGTTATACCAACAAATATACAGCAAATGCACCACGGCTGGTGGTGCACACAATTAAAACACCACACTGATAGTGGTAAATTAAATAGCTTAAAATTCGACTCACAGCTGCAGCAAGTCTGTGTTTAACCACTTGAACTCTAGTGTCCCTATTCTGAATATGTAATAATAGGTGAACATTCGGCGAAAATAGACGATCTACAAGCTCACAGTGCCTTGCGTTGCGATGAGTCGTGCTATATTGGAGACCTTCCATACCACTCACCTTTTGAGCTGGAAATTGTTGTGCGTGAGCTGAACATGGAAGCTCCCAGGAGAGTTGATGCGAGTGACCCCGACATTCAGCTTGTCGAGGCAGGCAGGGAGATCTAGATTGGGCTGGAAATCCACAGTATCCAGAGCCTGGTCACTGAGGCTTCCTTGGTCTGAGGCGCTATCGCTGCTAAGCAAAGACTCCTGCTCAGAGGCTATGAGGCCCTCCAGTGGAGGGTCCCACACTGGTGGCTCCTCAGCACAAGGCTCTGTGTCTTTGGCTCCAACACTGTACAGCAGGTTGGACAGGGAGTGTGTGGAGCAGGCAGGAAAGAGAGGAAAGGCAGAGGAGAAAAGGTGGTGGGTGGGATGGAGAGATGTAGTCAAATAAAACTAGAAATACCACAACACGGTTGCATGCCTCCACCAACCAGTTGCAGTTTACATCCATGTCTGTCCAGACTCTAATAATTTATATGTAGTGAAGACTTTGAAGGAAGTGTAAAAGGTGTATTTTTTGGTGAAATGAAGTTATCACTATATACTGACATATATAATTCTAGTGAAGACTTTCTCCACAGAGGTGGGCAGGAACTTTACCACAGACCCCTATCAACTCAACATTTCATCCGATCATAATACCACTACCACTCACCTTTTGAGCTGGAAATCGTTGTGCGTGAGCTGAACATGGAAGCTCCCAGGAGAGTTGACGTGGGTGACCCCGACTTTCAGCTTGTCGCAGCAGGCAGGGTGCTCTAGATTGGGCTGGAAATCCACAGTATCCAGAGGCATGTCACTGAGGCTTCCTTGGTCTGAGGCACTATCGCTGCCAAGCAAAGACTCCTGCTCAGAGGCTATGAGGCCCTCCAGTGGAGGGTCCCACACTGTCGTGTCCTCAGCACAAGGCTCGGCATCTTTGGCTCCAACACTGTAGGTTGGACAGGGAAAAGAAATACTGCAACACGGTTGCATGCCTCCACCAACCAGTTGCAGTTTACATCCATGTCTGTCCAGACTCATAATAATTTGTAGTGAAGACTTTGAAGGAAGTGACATGTATAATTCTAGTGAAACGTTCCTCCACAGAGGTGGGAACTTTACCCAGCACGAATAACACTCAACCCAGCACGAATTACACTCAACAATGACAGTGTATTCATTAAAATGGTAAATGGTGCATTTATATAGTGCTTTTATCCAAAGCGCTTTACATTGATTGTGCCATTAACCCATTCACACACACATTCATACACCGATGGCGGAAACCATGCAAGGCACCAACCTGCTCATCGGGAGCAATTAGGGGTTCAGCGTCTTGCTCAAGGACACTTCGACACTAACTCTAGGGGAGCGCCCCAGCCTGGGATCGAACTGGGAACCTTGCGGTTTTCCAGTTCACTCTACCCGGGCACTCTACCCCTGAGCCACTGCCACCCCCATGTCTGTCCAGACTCATAATAATTTGTAGTGAAGACTTTGAAGGAAGTGACATGTATAATTCTAGTGAAACGTTTCTCCACAGAGGTGGGAACTTTACCCAGCACCATTCGAAGACATTTGTGTGAAATGTTGTCACTTGAATTATGGTCCAAAAGAGTGAAAAGGACAGTGTATAGGAGTGATTTATTCTACATTAGTTGGCCCATGGTTTTCTCAGACGCATCGATTTGTAGGTGTGCAAAAGTTCTGCGATATTATACAAACAAATAATAATAATAAGTGAACATTCAGCAAAAAATAGCCGATCTACAAGCTCACAGCGCGTCGCATTGTAGTGAGTTGTGAGCTTGTGGGCTTTGGCCCCGGTCAACAACGTGCAAGTGGTTAAACTCCTCGGTATATCTATGCACTTGCAGATTTTCTCTTCAGCTGCACTTAATTGGGCCCTTTTGTCCACCTTGTCCTCCATTATAAATGACTACAAATGTGAGAGTTGACAGGAAGTTCACCTTTCCAGGAGCTGACCACTTGGTGGGCTGAAGGCAACGTGGTGAGACGCGTTGTTACCAAGGCTGGCACCCCAGAAGTTTGAAATGGCAGTTGACTGCAAGGGGAAATATTATTATTATTAGTGGGTTCTCAATCAGGCAAGTATGACATTCTAATCTCTCTGAATGAGTTTATTCTGAGCCAGCAACTCGATATTCCCCTTAGCTATCAGAACCACATGAACACTATTCTGAGGTGAACATTCTGGAAACACCGCAGATCTACAAGTTCACAACAGCTTACATTGCGACGTGTTGTGTGCTTGTAGAGCTCAGCTATTTTCAGCAAAGAGTAAGTAAACCAGCCTGGCAGAGACAAAAAAAATTCCACAGATGCTAAAACAGTGTACGGTGAATAGAATTATTTCCAAATACAACACCCTTAGTTTTTAGTCTTGTCGTGGGTATGTCCAGAGGACCTGAGAGATTTCACATTGGGCTTTGGGTGCAGTAAGTCAGTGATATAATCGATAGATTTGCTGTTCAAGCACCTGCTCCAAGTACTTAAAGGTAGGGTAAGTGTTTTTGGGGGTATTTTTTTTTTGTTTTTTGCTAAAAAGGTTAAAGTACTATATTCTGATAGTAATCATTGCTACAGAGTGTTTGTTCGATCACAGTGGTCTCTCCAGCTCTTCAGTAAACAGAATATAGTACATTTTCAGGTAGGTGACAACATTTAAGCCAATCAGGAGAGAGCACTGAAATGCATTTTCAGTTTAAAAAAAGAGCTGGAGAGACATGGGACACTCCTTTTACTGGACTCTATAGCAATGAGTACTATCAGAATATATAGCTATTTAACACTTATTTTAACAAAAGTAAATCACTTACCCTACCTTTAAGATGGGTTAAATGTAGAGGACAAATTCAAGGTATGTGCATCGTGCAAATGCACTTGGCCATTATAATCATCATCATCATGGTCAAGAAAGATTCAGGTTACTGACTCATTATAATTTTCTCCATCAGCTTTATTACACACCTCAAAAGTTACATAGATATAATTCTGGGATATCAGATTTATGTTTTAGGTGTAGCACAGAAGAAGGCTCCTTTTTGCATTGTACATGGCAATGTATAAAAGTTAAAACATTCTGGTATGATTTCTGTGACACACTGGCTAAAATTATAGAGGCTCCCTTCCTGTTAGACCCTGAAGTCTGCCTTTTAGGCAATTTCACTGCTATCAGTGCAAAACTAAGAAGACACAAAATTAAATTTATAGAGGTGGCACTTGGAGTGGCTAGGAAGTGCATTGCAATAACATGGAAGTCTGACTCCCCCCTCGGCATTGCGAGATGGTTCTCAGAAATGAACAGTTGTGTCCCTCTTGAGAAGATTACTTATAGCTTAAGAAATGGGTTTGACACTTTTTTGAAGATTTGGCAGCCTTATTTGGACTATGTGGAAACGTTGTCCCTACCTCAACCTGTATCAGAGATGGAATAGGTTGTTATCTACAGCTATCTCGGTCTAGATCTATTATTTCTCGAAGCTACTTAATGTTTTTACAACAGATTTGTCTCTTCTTAATGTTCCTTTTCTTTCTTTTTTGTACCTTATTTTTTTTATTATGTTTTGATTATTTTTATCTGTGCTGTCCTTTATGTATGTGGGTTTGTATGTGGGGAGGAGGGAGGGTTGTGGGGGGGTTGTATGTATGTATGTATACTTTGTGAAAATTTAAAATGAAAAATAAAATATTAAAAAAAAAAAAAAAAAAAAAGAAAGATTCAGGTTGTGTAGGTCAGTGCTGGTCATTTACCTCATAACGGCGAAAACCAGATGGGACAAACTCAGGAGCGCTGGCTGACAGGTTAGATGACCTTACCAGGGCATCCACATCCACATTACATCCTTTGGGTGAAGCGTTGCTTCTATTGTATGTGCTGTGTTTGGGTTTCATCCATCTTCTAGTATCTAAAAGCAGGGGGGGGGGACAGTGTATTCATTAAAATGCAATAAGTGCACTGTTAATGCAATGTCTGACAGAGACAGTTCATCACTCAAGTCACTTGGACAAGTTAGAGTATATTCATCACAGATATGAATCAGTGTCAAAGATTAGCCTAATTATTTACAGTGGCAGATCAACAGGTGTACTGTATGATTTCACCACAGTGTCATGCTAACGTTAACATTAGTTGCTAGCTAAGGCTGGTCAGTGGTAACCTCACTCCGTCAAATGGAAGAAGCTTGCGACACACATTTTGTTTCAGAAACCAAATGCAATGCAATGCATGAGATTTCCGGAGGGAGGGGGTGTTTACCAGGCTAGGTCAGTGGTCGGACAGTCCATGACGTCAGTCATGGACTATGACGTCTGGTACGTCAGTCCACTCCATATTTGGGTAGGGTTTCAGCCGAGTGAGCCGACCGACCGAAATTGACTTCATTATAAAACATTAAACATGAGGATGAGACGATCCCCAGGCATACATATAGACCTTTCTAATTAGAGAGCCATGCTGTAAAATTTGCCTTGGACCAAGACTATCATAGTACATAGATTCTTCATTTACACATCTGTTTGATCCAAATGGCTACTGTAAAATACTTACACATGATCCAGTGAACTGTGAATCCAATCTTAAACTAGAATATAACTAGGTGGTAAGTCGGTGACGCGAGGTTAGAATATCACTCAAGACATCCGTGAAGTTTGCACCCCATGTGATGAAAACGGGGGAGGGGGAAGGGTGTCACTTTGTGCTGGAGGTTAAACTCAAGTGGTTCACTGTGAAGCCCGATCACCGATCACTCCTTATCGAACGATGTAAATGGCAAATCTATTCAGCTAACAAACGTGTCAAATGATCCATGTGTTGAGCTTAATCGTAGATTGTCCGTTTTCGACAGGCGGCCATAGCACGTGACACCGTCACAATGATGGAGCATAGGATTACTTTGTCGCTCAACAAAAACATGACTTATTTTCAACGAGGGGGGCGTCGACCAATAAACAACTATTTAACTTCAAAAAGTGTGAAGAGACGTATTTTTGTCGAGCGACCAGGTGTGCCGTGGTTGACATCACCGTTACCCAATGTGTGAATTCCGTCGCAGCCATTACTTATCACCTCAAGGACAATAGCTTCACACATGATAAGCCATCAACTCAGAGTTAGCCCACACATTCTTGCTGCCCCCCAGCCTTGGGCAGTTAGCGTATCAGAGCGTATCAGCGTCGCAGATACGCTGTTTTGAACAGTTTTTGAAGGTGTACGGTGGCGACGAAAAAAAATCTCAAGGTGTACGACGTACACAGCATCTAGAACCCACCACTGGTACCGTGTAAATTAACTACTACTTTGAGATTTCTTGCAAATGTAAAGTGCGTTGTAAATAAAACCCATTATTATCAAGTACATTTACTATTGTACAATTTGAGGTAGTAGTACTACCTCAAATCAAGTACTTGACCATTTCCTTCTCCACTCCACTACATCTGAGACACAATGCGATGCAACGCATTGTGAGCTTGCACATCTGCCATTTTCAAAAAGACTTAAAGGAGGAGTTCACCCAAAAAATGACTTATTTTCTATCAATTGCACACCCTATGAAGCCTTGAATCCATGGATTCTTTTTAGTTCTTGTCGCATTCCTAAGCTAATAATTTGATTCCCGTCTCCTACCGGCTAATGCATCCGGTAGGAGACACAAAGTAGATTATTTGTGTCTCCTACCGGAAATACACACGGTCATCAAATTATTGTCTTAGGAATGCCACAAAAACAAAAATAAATCCATGAAATCAAGGCTTCATGGGGTGTGTAATTGATAGAAAATAAGTAATTTTTTGGGTGAACTCCTCCTTTAATACATTTTGAACGTGTGAAATGGGACATTGCTTTATCAGTACTTTCTACTTTTGGTACTTAAGCACATTTTGATACTGATTTAGTAGCCTACTTTAACTCAAGTCAATTCTGGATACCAGACAACTTGTAAGAGTAAATCTACATTGCAGCATTGATACTTTTATTTAGGTAAAACATGCCAGTACTTCTTCCACCACTGTCGTTACCTCTCCACAGAGGCGCTGTGGTCCTCGGCCTCCTCAGCGGCGCTCCAATGGAGTCAGGGTTGAATAAGGCCTGTTCCTCCATCTTCTTCATCACTGCTTGCTTGTTTTTACCCAACTTTGTATACAAACAAAATTAAACAAATTGTCGTTTAAACTGTAGTTACTAAATCAGTTTATTTTAGTTGACACTCATTTTTTCCCTTTCCTTTTGTCCGTGTCCAGATTCTCCGGAATGATTAGAGCCCACTTTGACCAGCGTTGCCAGGTTTTCCAGAGAGAAACAAGCAACCAGGTCTATGAAAACAAGCCCAAAAGAAGCGAGCCCGGCCTTCGCCATTTTAACATAGATTCGCTATTAGAAAACAGCCGATCTACAAGCTCGGCTTGTAGATCCTTTTTATCTTGAAAACGATGACATTTTAACACCACAAGTCTTGTCCCTGGGGGGTCCCCGACATAAAATGTTTTCAGGTGGGGGTTCGCAGACAAATACATACTCATTTGGGGGTTCTTAACTTCTTGACATGAATACATTTGAGAAACACTGGTTTAAACATTAGGAAACAAGCCCAAAAAACAACTGCACTTTAGAAACATGTCCCAAAAAACGCAATATTTACAAGCAACTTTGAAGAAAAACAAGCCCAACGTCGCTTATAATAAGCGGACATGGCAACACTGCACTTGACACGAGCAGCAGGCAGCAGCTCTAAAATAAGCAGCTCCAATTGCAGCCACTAGAGGGAGCCCAGGAGATACCCATTTTGCCTATGCTACAGGTCTTGAACATGAACTATAATGGAAAGATTTACCAGTGAAGGAAGTACTCAAATTTTTTACTTTAGTAAAAGTGTCAATACTGCTATGTAGAAACACTACCAATACAAAAGTATTGGCATAATATACTTGTACAGAAAATAAAAGCACTCATTACACAGAATGTCCCATTTCACAAGTTTTCGAATGATAAATGATTTTTATGTACGTATACAAGCAGGGTTTCTTTGGAGGCTTTCCTACCCACACCCATCATCCAAAGATGCAACCAGCTCTGATTGCAACGTAGTTTTACTGCGTTGTGCTGAAGTGAGGAGAGTTTGTGTCCATCCGCCCGCCTCTCCCTCCTTATTTGAGCAAATCTTATTTGCAAGCAAAAGTCACTGTTTTGAACAGATGAGATGACCCTATACTCACTTTTCCTGTCAGGTGATGGCACCAAGGAGATCCAGTTCAATACTGAGCATAAGGTTGTCCACAAAGCTCAATATAAGAGACAGGGCCCCAACTTAGGCGCCTCCTTACCCCTTACATTTTTTGCCATTTTGAAAAACATTTTAAAATAGTTCAAATAGCCCATCTACAAGCTCACAATGTGTCAATGTACAGCAGCCATTTTCAGTTATCCCCCAATATAGTAAAAAAAATTGCAAAATAAATAGGTATATGGGTTAAGGCTAACATGGGGCTCAGAGTACCCTGACCACAGAGCACAGTGAAGACAGTGTACACAAGACGGCAGACAGACCCCACCGGACAAGTCCGAATCAAATACACTAATGCTGTTCTGGACCAGATGGCCTAGGATGAGTTCAGGATAACTGGAACATCCTCAAGAAACATTATATTAACTGTGAGCAATGCTATGAAACAACCAGGATTTTTATATTCCGAACCCGAAGTTAAACTTTTTGGTTATATTGGTGAAGCAGGATATTCAAAACCACTTCAAAACCTTGTTATTTAGAAATAACACAAATTGGTGTTTTTCATACAAGGTTGAAAATCCCATGCCATGATGACCTTGTTCAGGTCTCCACTCCAGAGAGAATCACAGTACGATGTTGCTAGAAAACAAAGCCTTGTATGGGCAGCACAGAGGAAGCAGACCATTTCAGCTTTTTATGTTGTGTGAAGATGTATTTGTGGGGGTCGGCAGTGTGCATAGTTATTTTATCTGTAAAAATGTACATTTGGTTGTAGAACCAATGTTACATTTTCATTATTTTATTTACTCTGGAGACAAGAGCCATTCTAGCATTAATAGTTCAAGGCTCTGAGTGATGCCTAATTTTTGCTCTCGTACAACTGTCACACCGAAAATAGCCTAGCTACAAGTTCACGACACATCGCATCCAGAACACCGTTGTACGATTAAGAATAAATCAGGCTTCATGCTCCCTAGAACACGGTTTCATTGTACCAAGCACTTCAGTAGCAGGGTTAATTGAAACCAAAGTGAAGAATGAAGTTGTTTAATGTTTTGAACGTCAAGAAGTAGCTCTGAAAAAGGAAACATTCAAAAATATCAACAAACAAAAGAGACAGTTTTAATCTGTAGTTAACAGAAAACAAAACATTTGGAACAATGTTTAGCCAAGTCAAAAATAAAACATTTGGTACGGTTTAGGCAAGTAAAAAATGAAATTAAATCTGTAGATGTCTTACAGAGAAACGTTTGTTAAATATTTAAGATTTTTTTCAACTACAACTCTGTACACTTATACAGAAAACATCCAAAGTAAAACGAAAAGTAAATACATCTGTAGACAATCTTACAGACTGAGAAACATTGGTTATATTGAACCAACTCGCTTATATATACACAACAAAGAGGTAGTATTTATCCGCCAAAATAAAAAAATAAAAAGAAATGAGGCAGAAGGCACGAATTCCACCAATGAATACAAACAAGCAGGCTTAAAATAACTGAAAAGCAGCATTTTGAAGGTCAAACTAGATGAACTTGTAATTTCACGTTTCTAGAAGAGAAGGGGATATTAATAGATTAATTTAAAACATGGATGAAAAAACATCTAAACTTTAGAAAAAAATCTTAACTTTAGAAAGAGTACAACCAACACAGTTCACTTGTACGACCACTTATTGTGTAAAGTTAGTGGTGATCTACGGGGCTCAAAGAGTTTTACAGAAAGTGAATAATAACAGCATTGAGTATGTGTGGCTTCTGTCTCTTTCTAGGGAGAATATTGTGTCTTTCACGTAAACCAAACGCACCAGGTTTTGTGGGGCATATCCTCCCTTGTTCAGTCGAGTCACGACTCATGATCAGCCAGGCGCATGTTCACCAGAGGTGAGTGAACCAGCTCCCCGTTCTCATTATACAACAGCACTGTCAGTTCTGGCTCTCTGGCCTGGAGAGATGTATAGGAAGAAAGAAGGGACAAACAGCCATGTAGTAAACTCATAAAAAAAAGTATTTGAATAAGTGTTGAGTTTCTAGATGCCGTTTAAAATGTCTAATCACTACAGCCCCTTCAGAAAGAAGCAGACAAGTCAGTTTGAACCATTTAGTGAAGTGTGTAGCTGCCCAGTGGTGGAAAGTGACTACCGGTAAGTACATTTACTCAAGTACTGCACTTAAGTACACTTTTGGGGCACTTCTACTTTAGTGGAGTATTTCCAATTATTTCACTCCACTACATCTCAGAGGCAAATATTGTACTTTTACTCCACTATAATTTGAAAACTTTAGTTACTAGTTACTTTGTAGATTGAGATTATTAGCCGATCTACAAGCTCAACGCGTCGCGATACATTTGAAACCTGTGAAATATTTAGCTGCCAATACTTTTGTACTTTTACTAAAGTCTTTTTTTATACTGGACTTTTACTTGTAACAGAGTATTTCTACATTGCAGTATTGATACTTTTATTTAAGTACTATTACCACCACTGTTGCCGCCAGTGTGTGCAGTGGAAAGTGTTATAAACGTGTCGTGCATCAATGAAACATTGTGTGTGTGCCCACCACGACTGAAGCAGTGATCTTTCCGTGCAGCAGGTCGATCATGACCTGTGCGGCCTTGACGCTCCACTCAGGTCTATAGGGCAGCATCTCCAACTCCAGGTTGACCCTCGGAGGCTTGAACCCACACAAACGCACCTTCAGAGCACTGGCAGGAAACTTCAGCAGCTCAGCAGGCATCTGACGCAGCCTTGGGGGGGGGGGGGGGGGGGGGGGAGGACACGCACAAAACATCAAATGAATAGGAAACTATTAAAATAAATCACAATATATCCTGTCCTGTGAAAAAGTTAAGTAGCATGAAAACCCTTTGTCCCAATACTCATTTCAACACTATTGACCGCTAAAGAGGAACTAAACATCACGGCCACTTCACATATTTGAACACGACTGGGTCCAATAAGATCATGGCTTCATGTGGATCTTACTTGCTGGTGAGCACGGTGTCGTCCGATCCAAAGTCTACATGTTTCACCAACAATGCTGGTGGATTCACGCCAACAAACTCCATCATCCTGGCCCGGTAATACCTCCCATCACCATACTCTGCCAGGCACACACCACCTAGATGGACACACACACACACACACACACACACACACACACATTTAACAACTTGTCAATGCACACATGCACACGCACTGAACAACTGAATTAGATTTTTCAAACGTAACAGGACACAGACACTGCACTACACAACAGACCATAGATATGTATAGTAAACCAGGTTACAACAAGGTGTTTTACCCAAGGGGTAGTTGGAGAGGCATGGCAGACGGTCTATATCGGCATTAACTCTGGTCATTGCTTCCTCAAGAGTCTCTCCATTCACCAACACAGCCCCAGCCTCTTCCACAGGCACCAGGAACACCTGCAGAGTGCACGTTATAGATGTTATTAGTTTTATCTGTCCTTTTGTCCCATTGTTGTGAAAGACTATAGTGCTGGGCTCACGCTACATAAGTTTTAAAATTGTATACGATTTTTTAATCTGGTTGCAACACACAATAATTATAACATTTTTTATTTAATCTTAAACTCTCACACACTACAAGACTTGACAATAATAGGGCATCACAAACTACAGGATTTTATTGAGATCGCAGTGCACTGAACGCAGCGCCTCGCGTGATCTTATCTTACGTAAGAAGTATGCGAAAGCGATCAGAGCGTGTTAAACTTGCGGTGGTAAGAGGTGAACGGTTGTGATATAAGACACGTTATAGTCAGTTGTGTTCTTGCCACATATCGCATATGTAGTGTGAGCGCAGGTTAAGGTTGTCCTTGAAGTAAATGTATAATGTTGCATTAACCCATGAAGACCAGAGGCCGATTCTACAAATGCCTTCTAAATCAAAAGATGTTCAAAAATAGCAAATGTACAAGCTCTACAAGCGCACAGCACTTGTAAACCACTTTTCTAAATCCTTAGTTTTTTTAAAAACATAACGCTATATATACGGTAGTGCTAACATCTAAAATGACACAGATGCTTCCCTAGTTTTAATAGGTTAAAGAACAATGCTGTCTGCTACAGTACAGTACCTCATTGGGGGTGCAGAGGTGTTTGACCCTGACCCTGAAGTGCTCCCCCTCCTCGGGCAGGCTGGGGTAGGAGAAGGGACCCAGCACTGGTTCATTTGCCATCTCCAGACCCTGTATGTTCAACAGCATCACTATCCCTTCTCTTTTCACCACATTCAATACAAAATGAAAGGTGTCTGTGTAGGCTGCAGGATAGTTCCGCATAAACAGACTTACAAAGTGCAAGGTCAGAATAAGTGCCATGAACATTTGTCAAACAGTGTATGCGGTCAGGGGAGTAAGAGAGCAAGCACGTGAAACAAAGTAACTAGATCAAACATAGAACAAATAAGTGTTTTTGGTGTCATTAGTACCAGTACAGTACCTCAGTGTCTATATCCCACTCATCCAGGGAGAGGACAGTGGATTTGATGAAATGTTCCTATATAGAGAGACACATAATCCTCTGTCAACTATTGGATGCACTTGGTCAACTTTGCATTTAGAGGAGAGCTTGCTGTCAATACAATTCATTGTAATATTGTACTCACAGCTTCACAGCTTCAACTAAGCCAATGTTGACAAAACATCACTGCACATTAAGTCATGGAAGTTTGAATTTCCTTTGTAAATCAATCTTTTCAACAAGTTAATCTACATTAATAATGCATTAAAACAAACAACAACATGACTTTGACACAGATACACACCTCCTGTAATGCAACAGTCGTGTCCACAGAGGCATGTTGATGGTGGCACATGATCCGGCTCAGATTCAGTCCATCCAGGAAGATCTGGATTGTCACACAGCCACGTGATTCCAAAGGCACCTCCTAGAGAGCACACACCAAGCCCCCAGGACCGCAGAGGATTATTGAAGCAAGCCTGAACTAGTGGCCAATTCTGGTATTGCAATAAAGGACACTACTGTGAATGCTTCTATAGCCTGAAACCCAATTGCGCACACTTCCAAAGTAAAGCCTCAAACCCTAGTGCGTTTGCTCTATTGGCATCAACGTTGGCGCCAATCCTGGAATTAGAGTGTACTTCCGAGGGAGCATGCGCTGGTTGAGCAAAGTTTATTGAAATTAATAGGCGGGGGCATCTGTCCTGTAGTTTTTATATAACTCTTGACGCACAGACACACACCACACACAATAACTACAAGTTAATTCCAAGAAGTGTTAGCCTTTCTCTGATCTGTCTGTGAAACTGGGATGGTAGGACCTTACCATGACTTGCATGTCTCTGTACTGTGTGTTTGAGTGTTGTGGGGTTGGTAGGATCTTACCATGACCTGCATGTCCAGAGTACGACCCACCAGCAGGTTCCTGAGCAGAGCAACTGCATCAACCTGCCACTTCCTGCCCACCTAGAGAGAAACACAGCGCTCAGTGGTGTAATCACACACATGTACATGTGTCTGTGAATCTGTGATGACTATATTCAAATGGTGTTTTGTGAAAGCACACACTTACAGGGATGAGTCCAAAGAGCTGGCAGGGGATACAGAGCTGAGGGACTTCCTCACACAGCAACATAGGATACACATGAACCACTGGAATGTTCTCTACCTGCCCACTGTCCACATAACGCACCTGATAACACACACACACACACACACACACACACACACACACACACACACACACACACACACTTTAAACATCTGAGAATCACTATATTTTTTTGAATGTATACAAAGAATTTGTCTCCGTTAAAAAAATTACTCTATTCCTCCGGATTCACATCTAATCCTCAACTCCCCGCTCGGAGGCGGGACCAAGGCACGAGTGGAGTGAGCAAGATTAGAAGTTATAGTATTGGAATTTGGCTAGAGACTAAATGAAGGTGTGTGTTTGTGTGCAAGCCTGAAAAAAACAAGATGGGGGCTTGCAACAATCAATATACAACGTTTCGACCTTGCAGTGTTTTTCAAGTGAAAATGAAATTGGAACATTTTAAAGTCAGTTGCGAGAATTTCATGATTCAGTTTTTGCAGTTTGGCTCAGTACCAAGAAATGGAGGAGCTTTTCTTTGAATGTATGCAAGCCTGACCCTGACATGTCCGCTGATGACCTCCAGAACCTGTCCTCGGTGCCAGTGCATGTCTGGTCCCATGACAGAGCAGCCCTGCACGCATTTCCAGGTGTAAGGTTTCTGTCTGGGCAGTGTCTTCATATGCAGCTGGATCCTGCGTCTCAGTCGCTCCAGCTGACCCGCTGACACAAATAAACACACAGGAATATACACACACACACGCGGCGGTAGCATTAGCCGTTAGGCCCGGAACACACTGGATGCAGAGTGCTCACACAACATGTTAACCCATTAAGACCTGAGGCCGATTCTACAAATGCCCTCTAAAACTTTCAAGACTTTTCAAAAATGTTCAAAAATGGCAGATGTACAAGCTTATATATCTTCTATTTTTGCCAACTCAAAAACACGATGCTTTCCCGGTTTTAAATGGGTTAAAGAACCTCTGTTTGAGAGTGAACAAATTGTGCTGACTAGAGATGAGAAAAAAAAGGTTTTCAGAATGCTAGTAAAAGACACTGTAGATGTGGAAACTGTAGTAGTCATATTGCCATTTCATTAATGCATTCAATTAACAACTGCCTGCATAAGTGTAAATGTGCAGATATCTTAAAAGGACTATACATAATTGCTAGGGTTGTTGGAAATAAGTTAAGGTACAGTAGACCTTTATTATAAATGTGAAAAAACCCAATGATACTGAACTAGAGCAAAGTCATAAAATAAAACTCATCCTCAACTACCAGATGCATATTACATATCAAGTCACAAATGACACATGATAATACCTTTCAGTAGGCTAGTTATGCTACTGTCATGATAACGTCCTGGTAGGACAGTATCATTTCTATTGTTGTTCATATATGCAATACAGCCAGATTTTGATGCTTTGCTACTAGTTTGGTATAAATTGTACCCTAGTAGGTTTCCTAGTCATTTAATCATCTACTAGTTATATGCAGTTGGCAAACAACTATATGGTAGCCCAACAACTGTGAAATTGATCGGCTGTCTGAAGTGGCCTTTATTTTAGGTTTATTTTGAGTGTACAGCACTTTGGTTCAACGCTGTCGTTTTAAATGTGCACTATAAATAAAGTGGATTGGACTGGACATACTCAGGGAAGATCCAAAGAATTACTTTAAGTCCTTAAGATATGGGACCTTTAAAATACATTTTATCATCACTGTGGGACTGTGCTCTCAGCACACTGTAAAACAGAAGTGATGTGTACCAGCCTGATTCGTCCTGGCATAGATGACACCGTCGTCCCCCACAGCAGAGATGCTCATCCTGACGCGACCGTGACACGGCAGCTCAGGAGGCTGGTACAATGTTGTCTTCACCTGCTCAAGAGGCACACACACACAAAGATGTGGACATATGACATGCTGAAGGGCTTGTACACAATGCTTACCGTTAATGACCAAAAAATAGTTAGGATTGTACTAATGCACTTAGAATTCTCTCCCACTCTATTGTGCGCTCTACCTCATGTTCTCTTTTCATAACTCTCACTCCCCATTTACCTCTCACACACAAACAACACATTGAATGCTTGCAATAACAGAACGTTAGGCTACATTTTCATGGGCCAATTTTCTTTATCTTAACACGCACGCCGTTTCATTTGGTCTCGTGTCATTTCTTGTATTCAAATATATACTTAAAATCTGAATAGTATGTTATGGCTACTCAAACCAACAAGACCAATGCTTTCTTCATGACCTGGCTACAGAATAGAACATTAACGGGCCCGGAGCCCTGATATGGCCATAATGGGCATATCGGTCGGATCGGCGGTGCGATATAGTTGTGAGGGTCGCACAGCGGCCCGAACTTTAAATGTGAGTGCCGCGTAGCAGCCCGAACCTCTAGTTTGATAAATCTGTTATTGTGGACACAGACTTCCGATCGAATATCCAGTATCCTGTAATGACTAAGAGACGCAGCCGACCAGCCATGGGTATTAATAATGAAAATGACCATAATCCTTGAAAAAGACAGGGGACTAAAAGTCCTCTGCCCCCCCATTCCTGTGTGTGAGAGTGTGTGTCATAGTTGCTCACCTTCTCAGCAGCCAAACTAGTGCGGGGGGCAGGCTTGGGGGCAGGTTTGGGAATAACAACAGGCAGGGTGGGGCTGGAGGGGGCTGGAGAGGGGGGAGTGGAGGAGGAAGAGGGGGCTGGAGAGGGGGGAGTGGAGGAGGAAGAGGGGGCTGGAGAGGGGGGAGTGGAGGAGGAAGAGGGGGCTGGAGAGGGGGGAGTGGAGGAGGAAGAGGGGGGAGTGGAGGAGGAAGAGGATGGGGCTGGAGAGGGGGGAGTGGAGGAGGAAGAGGAGGGGGCTGGAGAGGGGAGTGGAGGAGGAAGAGGAGGGGAAACAGGGACTGATGGAGATGGAGGGGAAGCAGGGGTTGGTGGAGTTGGTGGTTGAGGAGGAGGGGAAGCAGGGGTTGATGGAGGTAAAGGACAACAGCAGGGGTCAACAGCAGAGACGTCCTTTTGAGTCCCACCATCTTGGGGTCCCGCGACACCATCCTCCAGCTTCACCGTGGAAGTCTCTCTGGAAGTACACATGAAATAGGGGGCCACACAGCCCATTATCCAAGTTACCACATAGCCAATAAACTAGCAAATTTACTGCACATCAACAGAATGACAGGTGCAACGGAGACCATGCGTAGACCATCAGGTTCTCCTTCCAAGGAAACCAGATGAAGGTATATGGACAGTTTTTTCTCATTTAACTTTTTATTTGCATTTGAAGACAGTGTGCGGGAGTCTTGCTTCTACATTTTGGCCACTTTAAAAAAAGAAAGTCAGTGGCCCGACTGGCCAAATACCTGCAGCATTAGTTATACTCAATAATCAATTTCCAACCAATAGAAAACAGATCAAAGACCAAAGCCGTGTTGATGCTTGATCATTCCAGAGTAAGTTACCTTTTGCCAAATCAAATTGTTCGGTCGGGAATCTGAACTAATTGTGTCAAATCACAATTGTATTGGCGGAACCAGAAAAACAAGAAAAAAAGTGTAAACATACGTTTATAGAATTTTGGCTAAACCTTTGGTATCATGGTTAACACAAACTGGAGACTTCGTTCAAATCTCAAATTCAACAGTAGATGCTAGATGAAACAGTTAATAACAGTTCAAGTCTTGGGAGACAAACTTGGGAGACCATGGGCTTATGAAAATCAGTTTCAGTCCCATTACACCCCAGCACACACCTTTGTTTCCTCTCCTTCAGTGCGAGGCCCTCGCTGACCAGGAAGTCTGCAATGCAGACATATTGTCCTGTCTTGCTGGAGCAGGACAGAGAGACAGGGACGGGACGCTGCTCTGTCAGCTCCTACAACAATACATGAAATAAAACAAACATGAAAACAATCACCACAATACACACAATTTCATAGGCTATCCATCACTTTCAAATGTGGTCCAAAGTCTTAACATGTCAAATTGATAGGCCAGAATTTATTAGCTCAACATTGCACAACCGTCTTCAAAATAAAAACTAGAGGATGGGGGATATGGTTCTCTGGGGTTAGTGGGTGGTAACCTGAGGTGCATATTGGCCCTTTTCTGGCTCTTAAAAGAACCCACCGATAAACTTTACATTGTATTAGGCTTGTGCAGATTGGCGATTAGACCGTATATCACCGATTGAACTGAAGGGGTGATCACTGAGTGGTTTTTCCTCCACTGATATTAAGGCAATTTTTTATAATTTACTATCCGACCTAAGATGTCTCTAGAATCTGCACCCTACTGTGAATTTAGAGATTTTTCTGGTAATACTGTATGCATGCCCCCATAAGCCCTGTCAATCTGCACGACTGACGAGCAAACACGGCACGTTCTTAGCTTGCAGATCAGTTCTTTTTAGCAAGTGACACATCGTGTGATGCTGTATAAATTAAGGTTTCAGTTCTCCATGGATCTGGCACCCTGCATCTCCATTCTCTATGGGCCTGCTAACCAAAACTTTTCTCTGCGCAACATACAAGTATTTATCGTTAGGATATGATTTGGATAGTGTCTTTAAAGATAATGATCATGTTAAACTGAATATGATGCTGTAATATTGATGCACAATAAATGACAGACAAAATATTATCTTTTTCTCTGACACCAAGTCGTCCATGCTGGCATTGATTTAACTAGTTTGCCGTCGCGTGAACTCCCCCACCCCCCAACCACTGGAGCGTGCTACGATTGGACTGTGGTGGAAAAAGTACTCAAATGTTTTACTTAAGTAAAAGTATCAATCCTGCAATGTAGAAGTACTCTGGTACAAGTAAAAGTCCAGAATTCAAAATTTAATTGAGTAAAAGTACAAAAGTATCGGCATCAAAATGTGCTTCAAGTAACAAAAGTAGAAGTACTAAAATATATGAAAATAGCAGATCTACAAGCTCACGACGCATAGTGGCCATAGCTCCAGTCAGGTAATAGATGTAGGGAAGGAGAGAGACAGACCTTTATGGTCATAGTGGCCATAGCTCCAGTCACGTAATAGATGTAGGGAGGGAGAGAGACCTTTATGGTCATGGTGGCCATAGTTCCAGTCACATAATAGATGTAGGGAGAGAGACAGACCTTTATGGTCATGGTGGCCATAGTTCCAGTCACATAATAGATGTAGGGAGAGAGACAGACCTTTATGGTCATGGTGGCCATAGCTCCAGTCACATAATAGGAGATGAAGTCGCAGGCGGTTGCGGTCCAGGTGGAGCGACCTCCAGCAGGCCTGCAGAATGGAGAGAGAGAGACATTTCATTGTGACAATTAAAGCTTTGATGGAGAGAGGTGTAAAACATATTTTCATAATTTCTGACACATTGGTAGACCAATTCCAGTTTCCATATTCGTTCGGAATAACCCTTCACCCATTGCGGCAACACCAGGGGTTGTGTATGATTGAATTCCATCTCAGCTTCACCCCTTGACCTTTTACCCCAACCTGGGTTTACATCGTAACCCTGCTCCTCACCTCTGATGTTTTATGTACTTGCATGCTTTTACAGGTAGTTTTTTCAAACATCTGACTAACTCAAGTCCATTTATTTGTGTCTACATACAATCACCTTTACTTCCACTACAATTTTAAAAGGACATTCTTACACCAATGCATTTCCCAAAGCCCCTCAGAGTACTGGTTACAGAAAGGGCAATATATATTTTTATGTACATTTTTTATGTGACTCCTATGAAGCACATTGAGTTCATGATAGTAGACATGTTCAGTTTGTCTCCACTGACCTGATGTCACTCAGAGTACACTCCAATGCCAGCGAACCAACGAGGGAAGCCTGTAGGGGCCTCAGGTTGCTGAAGTGCTCAGACACTTCGTTGCCAAAGTCACATCGTCTCACCTAAAAACAGCCACCAGAGGGAGACGGACATTAGTAATATATGCATATCAATTCCTTTCCATTAGAATTTAGATGAGTTTATACTACCAATAGAATGTATCCCACAGAACTTAATGCAACGTATAAAAGTATCCAACTCAGACTCATGTGCACAGTCATAAGGCTGGCAATTGTTTTACCACACGATGAAGTGACCTCAGAAAGTGACCTCACAACCTTTGGTCATCTCATTTCTTTACATATTTTATCCAAGTGTCCTTCCAGGAAAGCAGAAATAAAATCACTAACCCTGATAGCGTTTTTTAAAAAAAATGTTCCAACTATTTAACAACCTCAGTATGTGTAATAATATCAAACCCAAATATACAGAATTAACTATCCCTTTACGTTTTGAAATGTAATTCTACCAGCAGAAAACCAGTTGGAATGGAAGCTCTATTAGCTGACAGCGTAGAGACGTGACCAGAAGATCAGGGTTACCTCAGCCATGTTGGTGGATGCAACAGTGTTGCAGATCTGTCCTCTCTCCCAGAGCCCGTTGATCAGGACAGCACAGTACATGTCTGCCTCCCACTGGACATCCTGGGGCTCCATAGAACCATACTCCTGCTTCAACAGCTCATTCAACCTGGTTAGAATAAAACGCAAAGTGTTATCCCCCACAGAGACACAGGCAATACAAGACAAAGTGAACAGGACATAACCACAGAGGGCAAAATATAAGACGGACGGCAAGAACACAAGACAAATAAAAGGGAACAGGACATAACCAGAGTGCACAATACAAGACAAATGAAAACTTTTTTTCACAATATAATAACCAAAATCCCTAAATCCCAACTCCTCCCTCATATCACAATATATCACTATTAGTGTCCAGCGTTGTATAGCTAGTTAGTGCACATACTCATACATACGTGCAGTCTAGTCATAATGTCATGGGTTTGAAACCATTTTGTGGTAGCTGTTGTACGTCAGCCCCTCTATCGCCTCTTTTCTCTCGCTTTTCACCTTACTGAATAATAAACCATCTCTGTGCCTATTACAAAATGTAAGCCATTAGTAGGGGCACAAGGAACAAGAATATTATTTAGCATTCCATCATGTGATTAGAGGACAGCCCCCATCTTTACAATACTGTGGTAGGTAATTTGCGTTGGAATTTGTACTTGAAATTCTCCAACCGGAGAAACATAACAACCACTGAAGATCACGTACATCGTTTACAATTTGGCAGTGGATATTTCACCATCGGATGGCACTGGTAAAGGACATTTTATTCAGCTGCCGGCCAGAGCGTCTTACAAGTTACATTAGGCTACTGTCAGACTTCTAACAGATTGGCTAGTATGACCATGAATGCGTGTTGTACAGGAAATGTAAATTATTGTGAATTGTTTGCCAGAGACCTTAGAAATGTTTTACTGGGGATCTGTCGGTCTTCTTTTTTAGGTTTTGTCAAATTTGACCACACTATTTGATTGATTGATTGAAATTTTCATTAGGCAAAAGAATGTAAAACAACACAGTTACATTTATAATGCTTTTGTCTAAAAGGTCCGGCCAAAAAAGTCCTTGCGGCTTGTTTCCGTTGGGGTCCTTGAATTAATTTCATAGACATATATAGTAGCAACCAAACAGTTCAAAAGTCAACATAAGAATACAGAGGAAAAAATATATACCACTATGTACAAAAAAGGCATGAGAAAATAAAAAATTATATACAAAAAAAGCATTAGAAAAAAAAAAAAATGTACAAAAAAAGGGGAGGGGGGGGTCGTCTGTCTACAGGGAAACTGGTACTAGCTCCTCTTTAGGCCTCCAGAAAGATGAGTTTTTAGGGCTGTTTTGAATGGGCCCAGCGAACTGCATTTTTTGAGGGATGGGGTTAGACTATTCCATTCCTTGGTGGCTGTGCTATTGATTTTACACTATTGATTTTAACTAGACAAAACATATCCAGTTTTAGAATTAAAAACTGCTATAATGCCCATAACTTGTTTGGTTATCATGTACACATGTAATGATTATTTCTCAAAATTACTGTTTAATTATTTCAAGGCAACAATACTTTCAGTATGGCCCAGTCCTATTGGAGACTTTCCATACCACTCACCTTTTGAGCTGGTTATTGTTATGGGTGAGCTGGACGTAGAAGCTCCCAGGAGAGTTGACATGGGTGACCCTGACTTTCAGCTTGTCGAGGAAGGCAGGGAGCTCTAGATTGGGCTGGAAATCCACAGTGTCCAGAGTCTGGCTTCCTTGGTCTGAGGCGCTAGCGCTGCCGGGAAAGGACTCCTGCTCAGAAGCTATGAGGCCCTCCAGTGGAGGGTCCCACACTGGTGGAGCCTCAGCACAAGGCTCTGTGTCTTTGGCTCCGACACTGTACAGCGGGTCGGACAGGGAGAGTGTGGAGCAGGCAGGAAAGAGAGGAAAGGCAGATGAGAAAAGGTGGTGGGTGGAATGGAAACTAGTATGATAGTCCTATAGTGGTGATTGTGCTTATAAGAACATGGCTATAATAAACTATAATAAACTAAATGGGGTTTATACATTTAAAACATTACTTTTTTTTAATTACATTAAAATGTTAACAGTGACATTGCAATTATTTTGCATATATTTTGTATACTATAAATATATATTATTTTATGTAATTATTTGCATAATCGTTTCCATTCATTCAGATTAAGCGCTTGAAAATAGTTCACGCATTAAATCTTTTTTTTGGAATGTTGACTAATGACCATGATGTGTTGTAAGATTAGCCATTTTCTCTGTAATATCATTGAACACACAGTATATGGCCTTTTTTGGCCATAGTATATCATTTATATTTATTACTGGTATTAATAACCAGAAAAAATAAAATCACCAAATTATTCCACATAAAAAAAAAAAGATTTTCAGTTCGGCTTTATTTTCAGATCCTTTGGACAAGTATACAAGGAAAAGTACATACAATATATATATATATATATATATATATATATATATATATATACACACACACACATACCATTCATTGTTTTGGTTTATATGTTTACAATATATAACGTTAAAGTTACATAAAATATAATGTTTATGCACTTACAATAGTTCAGAACCCATTGCATCGTGTTGAGCTTGTAGATCAGCTATTTTTGAATAGCCAATGTATAAAATAGGGTTAAAGTGATTAAAATGATTTAGGTGCTATATTAACTACTTTTACTGGGGACCCCCTGGAACCCCCTCAAGGGCCCCTGGGGGTCCCCCGGAACCCCACTTTGAGAACCACTGAGGTGAAAAGGTGTAAAACAAAGTGCAGGACCTACAAATGACCGTCTTACCTCTTGCTGAAGCAGGCCAGCTCCTCAGTGATCAGCAATTCATTGAGGTTGGTCTGCGGTCCATCGAGGGAACTCTCATACAGAGTGACTGGCAATGGCTCGGATCTGGAAACCTTGCCTACATGGGGGACAGTTAGTGAAAGAAGTTACACATCGTTGCTGTCGAGTGGAAACCTTGTTATTTAGTCACAAGCCATTAATACTTTTCATTGGTTAAATATTTATAAATCCCACAGACAGACTTAACCACTTTCAAAACTTTTCCAACATAGCAAAAATGGCTGATCTACAAGCTCAACTTGTTGCATCGCAATGTGCTGTGGGCTTGTAGATAGTCTATTTTGCTAAATTGCCACGACACACCTAAACGACAAAATAGGGCATTCATTTGCAAAAACATATACGATGTTGAAATACAGAGATGCCCGACACAACAAGATGCTTATATCACACACGTGGTGCCATGTATGGAAGTGACTAGAAATGACAGGCATGGAAATACACACACACACACACACACACACAGTACCTGTGGCCACCACAGTGACTGGTTTCTGGAAAGTGAGACTAACAAATCTTTTATTAGTGGTTTCATTCCAGGCGTCTCCATCATGAGGAAGCACATTAGACAGACAACACTGGATAGCCTGCAGGGCACAGAGAGATAAAGCGATGCATTAGACCTGGGCTCCGCTTACAGAATTACAGAATGTCGTCAAGAACTACATGTGATGTGACCCAACACACCGAACTCTCTGCACAACTCTAGGTGTTTTTTAGATTTCATTGCAGATAAACAAAAAAAAAAGAACTTTTATCTGACCATGATAGGGAGGGCGAAGAACTCATCCTTGATTTTCCTCAAGTCGCTGACAGAAAGGATGTCTTTGTTGCCAAAATCCACAAACATCACTTCCACCTTTCTGCCACCGGGATGACCTAAAAACACACAGACACACACACACACACACACACACACACACACACAGTATATAATGATTGTGCTACTGTATTGGCAAGGACCATTTGTGAAATGCAACTGACTACTACCGATGTGCAAGATTGTTAAAATTTTAGACTGACACAAAAATGTCAAAGTTGTAAATCTGTCTCATAGCATTGCCATCCAAGACTGGTGGTGCCGGGCTTATAGGGGTAGTCAAACGGGTTGGTAAAATCTAAAATGATATTCTGCTGTGAAACAACGGTCTAAATCAGGTATTTTGACAGCCTGCACAGAATGTCCGAATTTTTAAAAACACGGAGGCACGCGCTTTCTTGCCGCCTTGACACTGCTGCTGATCAGAGTGTGCTTCCGTGCGAAATTCTACATGGGCAGTTAAAAGACCTGATCTGAAACGATTGTTTCACAGCGGAGTATCATTTTACCACCCTGTAACTACAGACATCTGTAAGAAAATGTCAATACCCTCAAATTCACGATGGGTTGGAAAATAGGTCACAAATACCCGTCTTCGACCAGCATTTCCCAAGGCTGAATGGCAACGCTACTGTATGTGACAGAGTCCCAAGTTACAGTGACGACGGGTGAGGTCAAAGATGGGGCCAACGCAAACACACAAGTGCCCTTACCTATGACCTTGGCTCTGTACCAGCTGTTGTCGTTGTATCGTGCCACACAGGCCTGCTGGAGAAAAGGGCAGTAAAGCTCTAGATCGTCTCCACCTTCAGGCAAGCTGGAATAGAACTCGTTCAGCTTATTTGACAGCAACAAGAACTCCATGCTATCAACCTGGGAAGAAGAGCGAGAGGGACAGAAAAGCGAGAGATGGAGATGGGAGGGAGAAGAGGGTCAATATATTTCTTCTACAGTCAGCTGGATGTGGACGACAAAGAGAAGGGATGCACGGATAACACTTTCATGATCAAGAATGATTGATTACTTGCCGATTAATAGCATTTTACGTAATACTGCTATTTTTAGGAAGGGAGTAACAATTCTCCAAATCCACTGTTCAGTTCTTGATATTTTAGAGACCCAAAACAGTTTAATATTTTTAATTGACCATATAATCATAGTCCATAACAGTAAGAAGCTTGAGAAATGTTTATAACTAGACAGGCCATCCAATGAGAAAAAGGTAGACTTTAGACATAACAGATTTATTTGAACAATCATTTTGTATTTTATGGCCATGGCCATAAATAAAGAGAATTTAGAGAAGGAGACTCCCGCAAACTCTAAATGACAAGTTGTTACGGTTTCCCCAACAATTAATAAATGCAATTCAACACCGTGCCATGCTTAGCCTACTTTAATTCATTGTGTGCCATCATCCATTGATGTGATTTGTTTAGAGCCTTCTTTCTACCCCTAATCTGGTACCCTGCTGTGAGCAGTGCAACAGCCCAGGTGCAGACAGAGACGTGTGTGTGTTTAAAATAATACTGTGTTATCGGTGTGTGCCCACACTGTGTAACACACCAGAGACCACAGCAACACTGTTAATGCATAGCATATTAACTTTCAAGTCACATATTTATGATTTCTCTCTCCTAGGGGTTGACTATTTATTTGAGGGTCGTTCACACCAAGCACTCCAACTATAACCAACTATATCGTTCACCATTGTCTTTGTTATAGTTGTGGTGTCTGACAATTTTCAAACAAATTTATATATTTATAGTGTATAGCGCTTGCTGTGAGCAGTCCCTTGGTATAGCCTGGTATTGCGCTGATACCGGTATCAGCATCAGTTCACCCCTAATAGAAAGGCTGTTAATGCGTTTACGTGTGTATGAGTAATGTGTCCACTGTATGTGTCCACTGTATGTGTGTAGTACACCAACAGTGGTGCACTGTGTGTGTGTGTGTGTGTGTGTGTGTGTGTGTGTGTGTGTGTGTGTGTGGTACCAGTTGTATGTAGAAGTCTGAGGGGCTGTTAACATGAGGGACCACCGCGTTGTATTCTGTGCCGACCTTTGGGTTGTTACAAGGGTAGTACAGCAGAGGACTCCTAGTCGTGGAGGACGGTAGTGGAGTGTAGAACCTAGGGAAGAGTGACTTTCTAAAAACAGCTCGCATCACAATGTAAGCACATGAACAAGCTAAAATGGGTCTGCTTAATCTTTCACCAAAGTTCAAACCAGCAGCAGTGAAAAGTTGAACACATGAAGAAATTGATGTATACTGCTCCTAGAATGCTTTGCAACAGCATCTCATAAAAGAAAATAATTCTAAACAAAATATACAAATTCTCAACAAAAAGAGAAAAGCCGATACCTGGCCAATTCGATGAAGATCAGGTAGTCTCTAACAGAGATGGGCATGTCGCTGGCTTTGTCCATGGGATCCTTCATGAGGTCAACCAGCAGACGGTCTCCATCATGTCCATACACCTTCATCTCCACCACCGCTGAGCCCATCACATGACGGAACTCCCCGCGAGCCTCCTTACTCCAGCCTCTAGTCTGGGAACACACACAAAATAAATGGTCCACCACCTGATGTAGCGGCTTTGTGAAAATTGCCTCTTAAAAATACACCACCATACCAGACTTGAAGTTATACCTAACAGAAAAAAATAAACTTGGAAGCAAATACTGTAGTTGTGGCTGTGTAGCCCATATGTGTGCACACAAAATGTACATCAACTCAAACATCACAAAAATGTGAAATGTTTTGAAAGAAGGATGAATTTCTATTGATAGATATATATATATTTATCTTATAAATATAGTAACAAATCGTTGCAAAAAACATCGCAAAAATAGCCGATCTTTAACACATTGACTGCCTGAGATTAAAACATAGTTTTTTTTGTGTGGAGTTTGCATGTTCTCCCCGTGTTCCCTAGGGTAGGTACCCTCACAAAAACATGCAGTAATCCTGGTCACTATACTGCCTCCCCCTGGCCAGCCGGGGCGCCTGATGGAGGGGAAGGGAACTGGTTGGAATACATGTTCCTTCCACGCGCTACGTCTAACCAGGGAAACTCTCCCGTCAGGTGACAAGGTGGTCAGTAGGCTCTCATGCATTGAAGGAGGCATGAGCTCGGCCCTGGCCTCCCTAGGTTGGCAGAGGAAAGGTAGTGCCCAGGATTACATAGACAATTGGCACTGGGTGTAAAAAAATGGGGTTACAAAATCGTGGGATAAAAATTCAGTAAAAAAAAAAATTATCCCCATGCCAGCGTTTTTTACCTTAAATTGACGATCTTTGGAGAGCCGTGGAAGCCACGTTGTAGACACGGAAGTAGCCTCGATCTCCAGGCTTTTATTGTTTAGTGTTGCTAAAAAATAAAAGCCTGGCCCAGCGCGTCGGTGTACTAGGTATAAGGAAGTGTTTCACTTCCCAACCAACCAGAGTGCAGTGGGCGTCGCTCGTAATGTTGTGTTAACGGGGCGGGGGTTGACGGACAGATCGGTGAACCAATGGGATCAGCCGCAGTCTCTCGCCGGCTCTTTACACCCGCCCCTCTATACACGAAATCAGGAGCGTTGGGGCAGTCTAACACGGAAGTAAACAAAAAGTGTCTCCTCTATCCACTGGAGAAAAAAAATCTTTGCCATCGCCCGTTGAATAAGGCTTGTTTTCATCACCAAAAAAAAGGAGAAATCCGAGCTAGGTATGTTTTTCTACAAAACCTGATATTGGAGTGGACCGGAGGTGACGTTTTTTTTGGGATGACGTCACATCCGTCCATTCCTTCTCTCAGCTTCAAGGGATCATTCCTAAGTGTTTTATTTAAAAGGACGTATGCAGGGGCGCCCGCTGGCGTAGAGGTCCAGGCGCATCCCCCCCCCCATCTCTCTCCCCATTTCCTGTCAGCCTACAATCCTTTCTACAAAAAGGCAGAAAAAGCCCCAAAAAATATAAAAAAAAAAAAAAAAAAGGACATATGCTTACGTCCTTGGCAGGCAATGTGTTAAGGTCACAACGCATCGAGCTTGTAGAGAATTGCCATTTTATTTTAATAATTTTAAAAATACATTTTATTCAAATCAATATTTTTCTAAAATAATCAACTGAATTGATTAACCGTTGCACCCTTTGTGTCAGTGTTCCTACCAGGTCAACAGGGACCAGGTCCTTCAGGGAGCATTTGATGGCTTGTGGAGCCCAGTGTCTCAGCTCCGCCAGCAGCCAGTCTTCCACCTTCCTCATCTGCTCATTAACAGCCCTCACTGCGGACTCATCAGACATCCCCTCCTCACTTAGTGATGTAGTGGTGGGGATCAAGCAGTTGAGAAGAAAAAGTTTTGATGTTAGAGGTTAAGAGACTTGTACAAGGTATAATACTGTGTTGTGTATAATGTTTGTGTATAGTGTGTGTGTCTGTGTGCGTGTGCGTACATCACTAATCCGATGCGCTTGGTGAAGCCATAGTCCGTGAGGAAGAGTCTGAGGTGGAAGACCTGTGTGACAGGGCACGAGGTCACCATTTCCCGAGTACCTCTCTGGATTATCTCCGATACCATAGCTCGACACCAAGTGCGGTCCTTGGCTTTCACAAACACCACACCACCTGGACACACGCATGTTCATTCAGTTTCTGTCCTTCTTACATAAACACATTTGTATGACTGAATATGTGAGGACCTTCCTTTGACTACATTAACACAGGCAAGATTAGCAAAGGTCCTCACTTTGGATGTCATTCTGTCTGCTAGGGTATGGATTTTGTGAATGTTTTTTTGGAACGTTTTCCAGTCAAGTCAAGTCAAGTCAAAACCTCAAGTCACACCTGCATTCATATCTGTGCAAAAAAATAAAACGTTTAACCACTTATCAAAATATAGACGATCTACAAGCTCACAAGCCAATTCAGCGATTTATGAAAACTAGAGGCAACCACACAGCCCTCAGATCTAGAGTTCATCGCACCACCAATCCGACTGATTTGATTATACTAATTTATGGATATCCCTGATGTCATCAGTATATGCCCGTATATGGGCATGCTGATATGCCCATATATGGAGATCTCAATATCTATCAGTCCTTGTCCCTTTTATGCCCATATACATAATGAAAACAAACGTTCACCTACAATAAAGAAAGCAGATTGAAAGTGGTTACATTTATACAGTATTTTAAATAATAACATTGTAAAGTTGTACATATTGCAATAATAATGTGTTGTGGTCACAAAATCCCAAGGCACACCTGGACATGTCTCATGGCACACCATTTGGGAACCACTGTGTTAGTTAGGGGACATTCCATCCCCACAATGATAGAACTCACACACGTACATACCAGTCTTAATTGTGTCACTAGGAGAGAAAAGCCCCCTGTCTCCACAACAGTTGTCGTAGATCTTACTGCACAGCAGACTGGTCTGCTTCCTCTCAGCGAAGTAGCGGACGTAGAAATGGTTCGGGTGGACCACATGGATGACCTGCACCAACTGGCGCTCTGGAAGAACGGGAAGGAAGACAAATAGAACATGATAGAATGATGTATTATTTATGTAAAGAATTTGGATTCATCAGAGCAGATGTGTGTGTGTGTGTGTGTGTATTTGTGTGTGTGTGTGTGTGTGTGTATATGTTACAGGGTGAATGGAGAACCAGGTAGATTGAAGAAGGCGCGTTCGTTTTTACCACCCACCCAGCAATTCTGTAGAAGCAACACTAGAGGGAGCCACAAGCCAGGCTTGTGCACAAACATATGGCTGCGACCACACACACACAGTCACACACACACACACACACACACACACACACACACACACACGCGCTCATGCTTTTTTTGGTTTATTGAAAGCAGGACTGTTAAGATACTTTTATTGTGTTCTGGCTTTTGTTTTACTTTCTCCCTGACACACACACACACACACACACACACACACACAGTGATCCATGAAAAGAACTATTCTGTCCCTATCGGTTTACAACTCAAACGGCGCTGAGTCGACAAGTGGAGCATCGGCCGGTCAGCGCGGGCACTCGCGCCTGGAGGCGCGAGGGCGCGCTTCCTCGGCCTCAAGCTCCACTTGTCGGCGCGCCTCCGTCGTGGACAAGCGTGTGCGTGTGCACGCGTGTTCAGCGTTCCCCTAGCGTAGCTTCCTGGTTGCTATGTGGGGGGGAACAACAAAAGACATGGTCCGCGTCGGCACATCAAAGCCCCGCCTCTCCGCGTTCTCCTTCTCCTCCTCGGAGGAGGAGGACGGTTTATTTCGCGAGGAGGAGCTCCTCCTCGCGAAATAAACCGTCCTCCTTCTCAGAAGGAGGACAGTTTATTTCACGAGGAGGAGCTCCTCCTCGCCTCACGTAATAAACCCCCGCCTCGCAGTGCCACGTCCTCCTTCTCCTCCTCCTCCTCGCGAGCCTCGCTAATAAACCCTATCTCGAAAAGCCCCGCCTCGCCCCGAAGCCCCGTGCCTAAAAACGAGCGCTCTGTCTTCAATCTACCTGGTTCTCCATTCACCCTGTGACATATACACATCTATATCTAAGAAAATAATCATTCAAGTCAATCTACAGTCAGTAAGACTTACACTAAGACTAATGCTACAGTAAATAGCCCATTTAATACCTGCATCAAGACGTCTACATTGATGCAATTAATTTAGTTACATTTTCAGACAATTAACTACCCATTTTACAATGTGACGGTCCCACTGGGTTATGGGATCTAGGTTATCAATTGTTGTAGCAGCATATTTGCAGAGCTCCTTCATTGAATTAAAAACTACCAAAAGACGGAATAATTAAACAATGGACACAAAAATATATATTTTTCGTTTAAATTAGTCTCCAACCAAATCTACCCGACTATCCGTGTGGGAATACACTGGAAGAAACCCTTTCTCTCCCTCTCCCCCTCTCCCTCCCTCCCTCTCCCTCTCCCCCTCTCCCTCTCCCTCTCCAAGAGTTTCATTTCCTCCATACCTGTCAGATACTTGACAGGCGTAGGCGTTATGTCCACTTTCTTTTCCCCTTTTGTTTTCCATTCGTTACTGGCCAGCTCAGGTCCAGCGAGTGTGGGAGTGGTTGGGGGAACTGCAATAAGGAGCAGAGGGATCCACGTCTGACACAGTAGCTATCAACCATTGAATGTTTGTACGGTGATTAATCCTCCTATAATTCGACAAAGCTCTGTGTGGGTGGTGAGGCCAAAATCTCTTCTGCTCGGTTCTCTTCAGTGGCTGGAGCAATTGATCCGAATTTGCACACAGCCATTGACCAATACCGTGTGCACGGAACAGCGAAGCCCATTTTTCCGCTTTCCCTAAATATCAGCAGTTTATTAGCGTTTGTGTTCGCTGGCTCCCGGGTTGCCAAATCATGTGCGCATATCCCCCACGGGTATGGTCTAGTACTTCTAATTGTGCCTCTCTTTGCCATTTTTTGCATTTTCATTCTAGGGTTAGGGCCATATTTTCACCAGTGCCTTACCCATTAGCTCTAAACTTCTTTGCAATTTTTTACTATTTTTAAAAACATTTTCAAATAGTTCAAATAGTCAATCTACAAGCTCACAACATGTCTATGTAGATCGGCTAGTTGAACTATTTGAAAATGTTTTTAAAAAGGCATTTAACCAGTTCAAACCAGTTTTTGATCATTGTTTTCTTAGCGGCAGTTGAGGCGGCTAATAGTATGTGTTTGTCTTGTCCTGAAATGTTAACAAAATATTTGGGTTATAACCAAATAAGAAAAAGGGCAGGGCAGCTGGGAAGAGCTTTACCAATAATAGTTACAACTATCTCCTTAATCCAAAGACATTTAATAGAGGGGCAATACCAAAACATATGTAAATAGTTTCCTTTAACAGAAGAACAAATAGTACATTAATCAGAATCCACCAATTTACATTTAAATCTACGCTCAGGCGTAAAGTAGAATTTATGTATACATTTATAATGAATAATCTGGTGAGCTGTATTTTTAGATGAGGAGAAGATAATATTCCAAACAGAAGGCCAATTCCAATCAAAGACTGGAAGATCCTTTCCCAACTATTTGTAACTAAGAGTGGTTTAGTATTAACAGAAATAAGTTAATCATATATTGAGGATACTATTTTGATCTTGGTTGTAACAATTGTTACCAAAGGGTGTTGGGGTAAAGCTGCATCCCCCAAGTTCTGAGACTAGTGCGAAGCTTAAGATAGAAGAACCATGAGGAGCCTGGAAGAGAATATCCTTCAAGTCCTGAAAAGACCGGCGACATTGATTGTTAAAAATAATATCGCCTAGAACTTTTTTTGACCATTGTGGGAAAGAAAACGGTATAGATCCTGAAAGAAGAGCATTATTGTGCCAAATGGGAGAGAGCACATGGAAATTACAATTGATAGACAACCGTTTCATTATGCAGCGTCAGATGGATAGTGTATTGGCAATGATTGGGCCCATATGCAATTAAGTCCTGAATCCTGATTGGAGAGGATAAAGCATTTTCTAACACTCGCCAAGATGTATCTGATGAGGAGTCCAGCCAGATATTGATCGCTCTCACTTGGATCGCCCAAAAATAATATTTAAAGTTAGGTAGGGAGAGGCCACCAGCGTTTTTTTATTACGAGAAAGGGTGTAAAAGCTGATCCTAGGAGTTTTCCCACTCCAAATAAATTTCCTAAACATAGAATCAAGATCCTTGAAAAAAATTGATGGAGGGGAAAGAGGTAACAGAGAATAAGAAATGTATTTGAGGGAGTATATTCATTTTTATGATGGAAACACGGCCATGAAGAGCCGCTTTTAAACCAGCCCAAAAAGGTCTTATACATGATCAGAGTTCTTACTCTTACCTTTCACATCTTCACGTCCAGCCAAACGAGAAGAATCTGGAGGAAATTAAAGACATACATTTGAGCTCATATCATCTTTAAGGCCATTGCACACCAGCTCCATTACATAAATGTGATGCAAATATGCAAAACATTTGTAAACATCACACAAGGGAACCATGCACCTTGCAATATTGTAACTTTCAGGTCATATCCTTCTCCTACTGCAATGTACTCTTTACCAGTGCCATTCAGATAGCTGAAAGCTTCCAAATGTCAACTAAATGTAATTAAAACGTTAACACATTGCGTGCCAATCGCGTAGATCTACGCGAACCTAAATAATTGCGCAGCGTGCCAGTCGCGTAGATCTTCGCGAAGTGGTCTTTTTTTTCTTTTCTTTTTCGCAGGTTCACATTTCATTGTAGGCCTCCCTCGCAGTGACACATTTCATTGTAGCACAACCGGATATGGAAATATCCGTATCCGGAGATCCCACCCGCCGTCGCTCTAAATCTTCCCCTAATCCGCCATTATCTCTGAGTTTTTTTTCTCCTCGCTGAACGCTGTTTACTACTGCAAAATGGAATGTCGCCGATCGAAGCGGTCTTCCCTGGGCCACTCACACAGCTACCCTGTGTGTCTACAAACAGTTTAAAGGGTAAGACCACTTTGGTAGAGGTTTGGGTTGTGTAGTTACCTTGTCATGATGTAACTCCAAAGGTGGGAAAGAAATCAAAATTAATTGCTCCATTGATTAGAAATTGATAATTCAAAATATGCTCCTCATTGACTTACATTGTACGGTAAAACAGTTCTCAAAGTCACTCTGTCAGCACATAAATGAACCCAAACATAGCTGATTCAGACAATACAGAACATCACCAAACCCAGTACTGTTTGTTTTTTTAATAAAAATGTCAACTTCCTGTTGATTTTACTATTTGAAGATCTGGATCCGGATCCGTGGATCCAGTCCGGGTTTTCTACTTATTAAAAAATGGCAAAATCAACAGGAAGTTGACATTTTTATATAAAAAAAAAAACAGTACTGGGTTTGGCGATGTTCTATATTGTCTGAATCAGCTTTGTTTGTGTTTGTTCATGTGCTAAAAGAGTGACTTTGAGAGCTGTTTTACCGTACAATGTAAGTCAATGAGGAGCATATTTTGAATTATCAATTTCTAATCAATGGAGCAATATTTGTTTATTTCTTGCCCACCTTTGTAGTTACATCATGGCAAGGTAACTACACAACCCAAACCTCTACCAAAGTGGTCTTGCCCTTTAACGCGCAATCTTAAGGTATTTAGCGAGGTCTGTGGCAACATGAAAAAAACAACAATAAATCGCTGGCACTAGTGAGTAGATGATATTAAACTCTGGCATGGAATGTGTTAACACCAGCAAACTATTTCATAAACTACCTACTGACCATATCCATGTCTTGGACCGCCGGTCCTTCAGTGGGGCGAAAAACTAAAACTAAGCCTTAAAGGAAAAAAAGGAAAACTAGCAAACACTGCCAGAGTTAAAACCTCGTTCATAGCAGCCCTTGCCAGCGATTTTCGTGTTTTTTTGTTTCGTTATTTTGTTATTTAATTCACATCTAGAAACTCTAGCTTGACACTTGAATCGTTTTGATCGTTCCACCACTAGAGTGCAGCACATACCAAGCTTGATCGCCTCTCGATCACACTCGCCCCCTCCCAGACCCACTCACACAGTGAAACACATGAACCGGAAGTGAAATGTCTCAGATTCTGTTATCGGCGAAAATTACTTTGTGATACACAACGGGGATGACTGTTCGTCACCCAGACCATAGATTATAGGAGGGGAGGTCTCCGATCGTTTTTCATAGCGTGTGAAAACCCGTTTGTTTCCCTATTATGGTCGAAAATGACTGGGGGGAAAAATGTAAAACCGAAAACGGAACCCAAGTCATGGAACCGGATGCAGTGGTGGTTGAAGTAAGTGGAACCCGAAACTTAGCCTGATTCATAACAGAATAGCGTGATCAGAGCATAAAGATCAATAAAGACCATAGATCGCATTAACGCGATCCTGGCGGCCAAGCGCGCTATTTATTAGATCGCGTTAATGCGATAATGGCGGCCAATGAGTTAAAAATAAACTGAAAAAACAAAAGAAAAAAAAGTTTAAAAAAAAAGAATAAAACGTTCAAAACTATAATAACCCATCACACCCCCTCCCTTTTCTCCTTCTCCATCCATCTCGCATACAAACACTCCCAATTTCCCCCTCCCTCTACTGCACCTTCCTCCGCCATCTCCTCATCCTCCTCAATAAGCTCCTCCACAATAACATCTGGCCCAGCCTGGCATGGCCAGACTGCTATTTTTTTAGCTGTGGCAGATTCGTCTGGCCCAGTGTCAGCATCAGCAGGACCATGCTGCAGAGTGAGGCTGAGCTTGCGGCGAGGTGTTGGGCTTTGGGTGGAACAATGACCCTCTCTCCCAGTCCTCCGCCAGGGGTGGTCTGCCTTCTGCTGGGGGCCCGCAAGTTCTCGGTGGCGGGGAGGGGGTTGGTTGCGCCATGAGGACTTTCTGCAGGAGGCTTCCTGCTGCCTGGGAGCTTGCTCTTCTGACAAACTGAAAAGGAACAGTGAGAGGACTTCATTCCAAAAATATAGGATGCGTTTTGTTGAATGTATAAATCAGTCATTAAGGTTATGTCTAATAATGATATAACAAAACTGACAAAGGATTTAATGAGAAATTAATTCACAAATAGCATAGAGCAGTTAGTGCATGCATGTTTGCACAGACAACGATTTTGTCCTAAACAGTTCTATTGACCCACCAGCTAATAAGTGATGAACCAAGAATTATATTAATGTATGTTTTGGGAACTCACAGCTTGGGTTCGCCTGCATGGATCTTCACACACCTGCTCAGGTTGTCTGCTTGGAGTACACAGCTGGAACACACACGCACATTTATGAAGTGTGTGTGTGTGTGTGTGTGTGTGTGTGTGCATATGCCCATATATGGGCATGCCCCATTTTGTGCCCATATAGGGAGCCGACTGATTTGTTTGCGCCTGGAGTACACAGCTGGAACACACACGCACATTTATGAAGTGTGTGTGTGTGTGTGTGTGTGTGTGCATATGCCCATATATGGGCATGCCCCATTTTGTGCCCATATAGGGAGCCGACTGATTTGTTTGCGCCTGATGCTATGACGATACATTGAGGTTAGACAACACACACATATTTCGGCGTAGCTGCATTGGTAACTCCTTATATGTGTCACGACTGCCACACCCACTCTACCTTTCTTCCCCTCTTTCTAGTTCTCATCTGATTATAGGAGTGGAGACAGGGGTGCAAGACAGGAGGCGGAGACGACCAATCAGGAAGTCTATAAAGCCAGGCTCGACGCTTCATGCTGTGCCAGATCATCAGTCTCTGTTCGACCTAGTCAGTCGCTTTCCACCTGGGCTAGCATTATTCTCAGTGTGTATCCCGAATACTTACCTTTCTTTCCTGTGCTTGTAGTAACCAACTGAACCCTGGAAGTCTGCCTCTGCTCTGCTGTGACCCTGTATCCACCACTGCTACACTCGGCTCCACTCCTGTATCTGGACGTCTGCCTCTGCCATCACTGCTGGGATCCACCATTGCTGCATTCAGCTCACCTCAAACAGTATCTGAATAAACCTATATTCTATAACTGCAACTCTATCCTGTCTGTCTCCGTGTTTGCACCTGGTTTCAAGGAAACATACAATATGACAGTATGATCTGGCCAATCTGAACCCTGCAGACATGGAGGTATTTTCTCAAGCCATTGCTAATCAAGACGCTGTGATTGCTCAAGCCATTACTAATCAAGACATCGTGATTGGTCAACATGAACAGACTTTGACACAGATTATTGGTCGTTTGGATGCACTTACTGTTAGTGTAAATGGCATACGGGATCACCTCAACAACCCGGCCGCTGCTGCTCCCCCCGCAGTTGATGCTGCTGCCCCTGCCCCTGAGGCTCGCCCGGCCCGTGAAATGCCATTCCCCGCCCCAGAGCGTTATGCTGGGGATCTAGGAGCTTGTCAAGCTTTTCTAATGCAATGCTCTCTTGTTTTTGAACAGCAACCACGAACCTATGCTTTGGAGCGCTCCCGTATATGTTACCTGCTCGGCCTGTTGAAGGGGTCCGCTCTCACCTGGGGCGCTGCTGTCTGGGAGGAACAGTCGCCAGCAGTGTGCCAATCCTATGCTGCTTTCACCCGTGAAATGAAGAAGGTGTTTGATCATCCTGTACGAGGCAAGGAGGCTACTAGACGACTCATGTCCCTTCGCCAGGGGGCCCGTAGTGTTGCAGAGTTTGCGATTGAGTTTCGTACCCTAGCTGCGGAGAGTGGATGGAATAATGAGGCACTTCAGGGTGCGTTCCAGAAAGCACTGAATGATGACATCAAGGACGAGTTGGCCTCCCGTGACGAGTCGACAGATCTCGACGAGTTAATTAGTTGTTCCATTTGTCTTGATAATCGCCTCCGTGAGCGTCGGAGAGAGAGAGGTTTCCGTTCTCAGCGTGTGGGCTCGTCTTCCGGCGTTCCATTCCATGTTCCATCTCCAACCAGGGCTCCACTCCATGTTTCACCTCTGTCTAGCCGCAGCGCTCCATCTCCGAGAAGCCCCGAGCTCTGCCGAGAGTCTCCAAATGAGGTCCAGTCCGAGCCGATGGAGTTGGGTCGTGCTCATCTGTCCCAGGAGGAGAAGACTCGTCGGTTGCAGACCAACTCATGCATGTATTGTGGTCAGGCGGGCCACTTTAAATCTGCATGTCCTGTCCGTCCAGTAAAAGATGGGGCTCGCCAGTAATGGGGGAGATGCTGACGAGCCGAGCTGAGTGTACATCCTCCTCAAGGCCACAGCTCAATGCTGACCTCATATGGCGTTCTCAGTCGGTGCCCCTTTCAGCTTTAATCGACTCTGGAGCAGATGAGAGCTTCCTTGATCGCCAGGTAGCTATGCAGATGAAGATTCATTTAATGCCTCTTGATTGTCCTTTGCAAGCTAAAGCACTTAATGGTCTACCGTTAGCCCTGGTGGATAGTAAGACTGTACCAGTAACTATCATTTTGTCTAATCATCGAGAGGATATTCAGTTGCATATAATAGACTGTCCACAGACCCCATTGGTTCTTGGTTTTCCTTGGCTCAAACTACATAATCCTCAAATTGATTGGTCTACAGGGAAGATACGTTCTTGGAGTACAGCTTGCCATTTAAACTGTTTACATTCTGCTCAGACTCCTTCCTCCACTGAACCACAGCCTCCAGCAGATCCTCCAGATGTATCCTCTGTACCTGAGTGTTATCACGGCCTTGCTCAAGTATTCAGTAAGGATCAAGCTTTGTCTTTACCACCTCACCGGCCCTACGATTGTCCCATCAACCTCCTGGATGGCGCTCCTCTTCCCAGCAGTCGGCTGTATAATATTTCTCGGCCTGAGCGGGAGGCGATGGAGAAATACATCCGAGACTCTGTGGTGGCTGGAATCATCCGACCCTCTTCATCTCCGGTGGGTGCTGGGTTTTTTTTTGTTGGCAAGAAGGATGGCTCATTAAGACCTTGCATTGATTATCGTGGTCTGAACAATATCACTGTTAAAAACAAATATCCTCTGCCATTAATCAGTTCTGCTTTTTCACACCTTGATGGAGCTACCGTTTTCACCAAACTAGATTTGCGTAACGCTTACCACCTTGTGCGCATCCGAGAAGGTGATGAATGGAAGACAGCTTTTAATACTCCTCTCGGCCACTTTGAATATTTGGTAATGCCATTTGGATTGACTAATGCACCTGCTGTGTTTCAGGCCTTGGTTAATGATGTGCTCAGAGACATGTTGAATCGATTTGTTTTTGTTTATTTGGATGACATTTTGATCTTTTCTAAGGACCAAGCCGAGCATGAGCTGCATGTTTCCCAGGTTCTCCAACGTCTCCTGGAGAACAGACTGTTTATTAAGGCTGAAAAGTGTGAATTTCATGCTTCCTCTGTGTCATTCCTAGGCTATGTAATTGCTCCAGGTCAAATGCAGATGGATTCTGCCAAGGTGTCTGCTGTTGCGGAGTGGCCGGCACCCACTAACCGCAAACAGTTGCAACGTTTCCTTGGTTTTGCCAATTTCTATAGATTTTTCATTAGGAATTACAGCACTATTGCAGCCCCACTTACAGCTCTCACGTCCACCTCCATCCCCTTCCATTGGAGTTCTGCAGCAGAAGCAGCTTTTGTTGATCTTAAGGACCGTTTTGTTTCTGCCCCTGTCCTTATCCATCCAGATCGAGATCTACAGTTCATTGTGGAAGTGGACGCCTCTGACACTGGGTTGGGGGCGGTTCTGTCTCAACGCTCCCCTACTGACAATAAATTGCATCCAGAAAGAAATTATGATGTCGGCAACAGGGAGCTTTTGGCAGTTAAAGAGGCATTGGAGGAGTGGCGCCATTGGCTGGAAGGTGCTGTCCAGCCCTTTGTTGTATGGACTGATCATAAGAATTTGTCATACATTCAGTCAGCAAAGCGACTCAATTCACGGCAAGCAAGGTGGGCTTTGTTTTTTGGCAGGTTTAATTTTTCTCTCACTTATCGTCCAGGTTCCCAAAATGCTAGAGCTGATGCTCTGTCTCGTCAATACTCTGTGGAGGAGAGCGGTACCGATCCTGAACCCATTTTGCAACCTACCTGTATACTCGCCGCCGTCACCTGGGAGATCGAGTCGAGGGTCCTACAAGCTCAAACTCAACAGCCTGACCCTGGTAACGGTCCTCAAAATCGCCTGTTCGTCCCTGATGCTGTGCGCTCCCAGGTCCTTGAATGGGGGCATTCAACCCATTTGACATGTCATCCAGGCATCAATCGGACGCTGTCCTTCCTTCGTCAGCGGTTCTGGTGGCCATCTATGGTGGATGACACTCGGTCCTTCATCTCTGCCTGTTCTATTTGTGCCCGTAATAAGACCTCTACGAGACCTAGTTCTGGCCTTCTTCGACCCCTGCCGATTCCGAGTCGTCCATGGTCGCATATAGCTGTGGACTTTGTCACTGGCCTGCCACCATCAGGAGGTAAAACAGTTATATTGACCATCATTGATCGTTTTTCCAAGGCTGTCCATCTCATTGCTCTGCCTAAACTTCCTTCTGCTAGAGAGACTGCAGACCTCCTGGTGGACAATGTGTTCCGTTTGCATGGTTTATGTTCTGACATTGTCTCTGACAGAAGTCCCCAGTTCACCTCTTGCGTCTGGAAGGCCTTCTGTACAGCCCTGGGTGCTACTGCCAGCCTCTCCTCAGGTTACCACCCTCAGACAAATGGTCAGACTGAAAGAGCCAATCAGGAGGTTGAGGCTGCTCTACGCTGTATGGCGTCTGCAAATCCATCCACCTGGAGTTCTCAATTGCCTTGGGTAGAATATGCACACAATTCTCTGTCCAGTGCCTCCACTGGTATGTCTCCATTTCTCTGTTCTCTTGGATATCAGCCTCCTATGTTTCCAGCTCAAGAGATCGAAGTAGCCGTTCCGTCTGTCCAGGCCTTCATGCGACGCTGCCGTAAGACCTGGAAGCGTGCCCGCACTGCTCTTCTCAACGCTGGGGAGAGGATTAAGAACCAGGCTGATCGTCATCGAACCCCAGCGCCTCAGTACGTGCCTGGTCAGATGGTGTGGCTTTTGGCCAAGGATCTTCCGCTCAAGGTCAGCCACAAAAAGATGGCTCCTCGTTTTGTGGGTCCTTTTGAAGTCGAGTCCATCATTAACCCTTGTGCTGTTCGTCTGAAGCTCCCGGCTTCTCTCCGTGTACATCCTACTTTCCATGTTTCCCAGATCAAACCAGTGTCCACCAGCCCACTGGTCCCTCCAATGCCTGCCCCACCACCACCGAGGATGATTGACAACTACCCGGCTTACACAGTTCAAAGACTGCTGGACGTGCGCCGCCGTGGTCGAGGGCTTCAATATCTTGTGGATTGGGAGGGTTATGGTCCGGAAGAGCGTTCTTGGGTCCCTCGAAGACTGATCTTGGATCCTTCCCTCATTCGCCAGTTTCATGATGACCATCCGGACCGGCCCAGATGTGCGCCAGGTGGCGCCCGTTGAGGGAGGGGTACTGTCACGACTGCCACACCCACTCTACCTTTCTTCCCCTCTTTCTAGTTCTCATCTGATTATAGGAGTGGAGACAGGGGTGCAAGACAGGAGGCGGAGACGACCAATCAGGAAGTCTATAAAGCCAGGCTCGACGCTTCATGCTGTGCCAGATCATCAGTCTCTGTTCGACCTAGTCAGTCGCTTTCCACCTGGGCTAGCATTATTCTCAGTGTGTATCCCGAATACTTACCTTTCTTTCCTGTGCTTGTAGTAACCAACTGAACCCTGGAAGTCTGCCTCTGCTCTGCTGTGACCCTGTATCCACCACTGCTACACTCGGCTCCACTCCTGTATCTGTACCTGGACGTCTGCCTCTGCCATCACTGCTGGGATCCACCATTGCTGCATTCAGCTCACCTCAAACGTATCTGAATAAACCTATATTCTATAACTGCAACTCTATCCTGTCTGTCTCCGTTTGCACCTGGTTTCAAGGAAACTTACAATATGACAGTATGGTTATGGCATGGTGACATGAGCGTCTTAAGCCAATTTGAATATAAAAGGATTAAACTATGTAATTAATATACCTTAGAGATGTTTGGAAATAAGAAAAAGGTCTCCCCTTCTGTGTTGCTTAGAACCAGATAAATCTATTTTTGGATAAATGGTAACATGAAACACATGAATCCCATTGGAAAAATTTATAAACTGGGTAAACAAGTAAGACGCGCGAACGCTGGAAGCGAACGCAGCTCGAACATATTGTGTATTTACGGACTTGTAATCCGTGTTATTTCACCGTGATGGGGAGAGAACATTGACATTGTGTGTGTGTGTGTGTGTGTGTGTTGCAGGCTGTGTCTAAATTCCTGCACTCTGGCGCCCTCTGGCCCTCTACTAGGCAGTGCATGCACACAGAGACGCAGACACACACACACACACACACAACCCGAGCACGGTTACATAGTATAGCCCCACTTGGTCGGAGGCGCGCCTCCTTCCGCGTTCGCAATAAATGGGTAGGGACTAAGGAGCATGCGCAGAAAGAAGGCAGCATATCAGGTTAAGTCTTTACATGGTACATTTTCCTTTTGATCAGTTTGTGAAAAGGTTTAAACCACCTCTCTGCAACCGATTCATTCCGACTGAGGTGTTTACAAGGAACTGTTTGGGCTTTTAAACAGACTGGAAGAGGAATATTAGGCTACGTGTAAACCCAGCTTCTCTCAACAATTCTCATGATCTCTAATGACTCACCTCAGCCCACAGTCCATAGTAATACAGGTCATATCAACAGACTGGACATCCACTGGTGTCTGCAAAATCTCCAACACCTGGGAGAGACACGTGCAAAATTAATCAATCATCTATCAATCATAGTGAGACGAGTAGTGAAAGTATGTGTGCATCTTATTTTCTACCAGTCAAACTCAAATAACCAGAAGAGATACATTGGCTACCTACCAAAAAGGTTGTTCTGTACACAGAATTGATGCAGCACTGAGCATTTTATGTAATGAAAAGTGCACAAGTGTATTACCATAATTGTCAAATCAACGCCATCGGTAGCTCGGCTACAACTGCTATTACTATTGATTATGCAGTTATACCATGTCTAATTCAGTTCAAGACAAAGGAGCATTGCATACCGTTTCCAGGTTGCAGTAGTTCTCCAGGGCAGGGCAGCGTCGCACCGATCTGGCTTTCTGCATGGCAAGCTCCAGGTCTTTCATCCTTTTCTCTACCAGGCACACCTCCTTGTTGCTGGAGACGAAAAAAGCCTCCATGTTGGCCACGTCAGACACCAGCGTATTCTTCCTGTTGGCAGAGGAATTACATGACTTCATACATTTCTTCATCGAGCTCCATACCAGTTTTTATCTCTGCTAGACCAGAATGGCAGTTTGCCTCTCTGTGTGTGGCTTAACTTGCAAACTACAGCACCGATCAGTGTTTATTTGTTTATTTATACGGCTCCCCATTAACTGATGCGTAACGTCAGCTAGTCTTCCTGGGGTCCAAGACATTAATATACAACTGTAGAAAATATCACAATGACAGTGTATCACAATTTTTTTTTAAATCAACCTAATGGTGGCGCTATAACAGCCCACTTTACATTTGGGCATAAAAGTCCTGAACCGTAGGTTGTAGATTAAAAATGTCCCATCATATTGTACTGTACCTCTTTGAGACAACATGTTTGGCCTTCTCGATAACTTCATCGATCTCCATCAGCAGCCGTGATTTCTCCCTGGTCACCTGTGCCTTCCGGCCAGTCAGCAAAGTCTAAAGAAAGGGCAAATGTATTGCCTATTCCACGCTTCAACAGAACATTTGTCACGCTGTCATGTAGGGTAGACCACCCATAGTGGAGTCGACAAATTAGTCATTTGGCTCTTAGGTTGAACTATAGATTTTGTATAGGTTGAGTATTCATGTTTTTATCCATATTATGATGCAAATTTCTGCAGTTTTCTTTATTTGAGGCCCCCTTTGCTCTACACACAATTAACAGATCACTAATAGGTGGACCGCAGTCCGGACTCCAGACTTATCTGGACCCGGAACTATACCCAATAAATCATGAAACATTATTCTAATTCATTTGATCCATTTTAACTCCCACAGTGTTTGAAGCTTTTTCCATGTCAAAATAACTGTCAATTGAATTCATCTCACAATATCGATGGGGGTATTTGGTCAAACATAAGTGTTTGATTTTGTCCATATGGCCCAGCCCTAGTGCCCTCTCTCTCACCTGGTGGATGTGCCCCAGCTGGGACATATTCTCCAAACCCTGGGCCAGTGCTTCATCCACGGCCTTCTCTATCTTCTTCACGTCAAATGTCTAAATGAAACGCACAAAAATACTTTAACAACAAGACCAAAGGACCGTCCACACCAAACACTAAATATGTCGTTTTAAAAATCTTTCTCTAGGGCACCCGCTGGCTTTAAATATATAGGAATCGTTAAAGGGAATCGTTAAGGAATCAGACCTTTAAGAGGGAATCGTTGAGGAACCGGAATCATTAAAATCCTAACGGATCCCAAACCTAACCACAACTAATTATTGTTAGTTATTGTGCTTGGTGTGGACAGCCTTTAAAGGACAAGTCTGGACTAAAATATTTTTTTTCCTTACTTATATTGATCCCAAATGACTGGTCATGGGGTCTATTTGCAGAATTGCCCATGTCGTCCAGTTTCCCCAGCAGAAAACCGCATACTGTAAGTAGGCTAACCCAGCATAAGTAGTGATATACTTATAGGCTCTGCTCTATGCTATGGGGGATAGCATAGAGCAGACTCCATAAGCATATCGCTACTTATGCTATTTATTGCGGTAAAAAAATTTTTTTTTTAATTAATCTGTTATTAGGTTGTCATTACACACGCATCCATGCCTTGGTTGTCCCACACTAGCTGCCAGTCTGCTAAACAGACCAACGTGGGGTGAAATCACATCCACTCTACTCCTCGCGAGACTTAGTCATGACGCCAGTCATCTTTCTGTATGTCATCATTCATTCAAAGTATCATATCTCTGCTGTCCGGCCGCAATCAGCTAACTCCTAGACTGAAAGAGCGAGCCCTATCGATGGTTTTGAAGGGCGGATCCAAACCCAGGCCGTTGGATTCCAGCGCCGCTTCCTATTGCTTCACCAATCTATGTCCCCTGTTGATTTATGAAAAAAAAAAGCTAAAACTGGAGTTAGCTGGTTCCTGCCAGACAGCGACGATATGCTAGCTATGGTATCATCTTGCAGCTGTCCAAGCTAATTGTTGTAGAAGGGTAAAGGGTACTTGGATTCATGGAACCAAATTCAGGCCTAGACTTCTGATTATTTACCTGTTTATCTGCCTCCTCTGCAATGACATCGCGCTCCTTCACTGGAGGGGAAGGGACATGGCGGGGGCGTCTGCTTCCTCTGCTGCCACCCCCACTACTGTAATTACAACACAACAAAACTGATAAGGCCTTACAATGGAAATACTCTTATGATTCAAAATGTATACTACAAACTGAAATGCAACTTGCATTCTCTGAGACATATTCAAAACCAAAACTCTGTTTTATACATTAATGGCATATAACATTTTGTTTGTAAATTCCATAAGAATGTTATATACAGAGTTTAGACCATGATTGGCTTGTTCCATCTACCCGTTATTAGCCTATTATTGAAAATCCGATGTTGACTTGTCAGTAGCCAAAAAGGTTGGTTATAGCAGCCATATGGATCTTTCTAATACAACCAGTACCCTGCAACAATGTTGCAAAAAGCCCTTTGAGATACGTAAGTTATATAAAACCATGGACGAAATTTGGAACCTGTTACGGTGCTAAATAGTGTTGCATCTTATATTATTGAAAGCCTTGTCCATCTCCTTTTAAGCACATAAACCCTATAATTTGTTAACCGGGGGTTCACTCCCTTTTACCATGAGCCTCTACACCAAAACCGTGATCTTGAAGATCTGCCATTTTCACTGAAAGTTAGCCTCAGAATAGGGACGCTAGGCTTGCCTTTATGTGGTTCAACTGATGTCCCGTTTGTAATGAACATGCATTTGTGGGATGAGCGGCACAGCTAGTTTTGTGGGTGTCCCAAATGAAATGTGCCAAATGTCCCTGCCAAGTTTGACTCACTAACTTCATTGTCACTTGACTGGCAGCACCTGAGCAATGATGTTTGTTGCTCTAGAGAGTCTATGTCAAACATTTCTCTACAGATGGTCAAACGAGAGCATTATGGGTCTGCTCTCTTTACCAAAGTTACCATTTGGGGTCTTCAACAAGGGATGGCATGCTACATTTCACAAATATGTTTAACCACTTAAAATATAAGTAAAGTAAAAAATAAGGCTTTCCATTTATATAAGAAAAGCTACTAATACAGTAACAGATATGATCGACCAAACAAGGTTTCAAACTTTGAAAGGTTTAATTAAAGATATTTTTTTTGTCATTCTTTATTTAGATAGTTACAGTGAGAGAGACAGGAAACAAGGAGAGAGAGATGGGGAAGGACAAGCAGCAAAGAGTCTCGGGTTGGATTCAGCCTTGCAAATGACAAATTAAATGCCAAATTAATAAAATCATTTTAACACTAATTCTGGCAGTGCCTTGGTTTTTTAGCTTTTCTTAATGTATTCCGCCCTACTCAAAAGAACCTCCCATCCAATTCTTGTTTTTCACCAAGTGCTTTACGTGTATCCAGGCAGCACTCTTCTATAAAAAAAAGTTTATATTTATTGCATCTACTTCAGATGTATGTAGTTGTAAGAGATTCACAATTTAAGGACTTAAGACATTTTCAATACCTCAATAAGACCATTACTGCATCAAAAGTAATCAACAAACTATACTATAAAAACTGGTCAAACATTGTCAAATAATATAAGAAAGAGGCAAAAAATTTGAAAATAGCCGATCTACAAGCTTAAAACGGCTTGCAACGTGAGCTTGTAGATTGGCTTTTTTCACAATATTTAACTGTGGAACCGAGTCAAAACTAAATGCCTTAACTCCTACAATTCCAAGTGCTTGTCAGGGTGGGGGGTCCGCAGTTCAAATATGATTTTTTGGGGGGGATCGCGGGCGCGACCTGAAAAGGTTGAGAACCACAGTTTTACATGATACCTTCTCTTCTTGTTCATTTTGGTGGTGTACATGAGGCCAACCACTCTGGAGTCTACTTCTAACCCACCCACGCCATCAACAGGAAGGTCTGATTCAACCTGTAAAAGGAAAAAAATAGGGTAGCATCAATTTAACACCAAGGCAATGTACGGTCACATTAACCATTAGCATCTCTACCCTGGGGTGAACATTCAGTGAAAATAGCTTATCTACCAGCTCACAATGCTTCACACAGCAACGCTGTGAGCTTGTAGATCTGCCATTTTAGAAAATTTGGGAAGAATCTCACATGACATGACCAAAATTTGATGCAAGGTATATAAGTGTTGTGTCATATGATATCCCAACAACACACACACACACCAGGGCCTGGATTGGGATCTCCCTACTTTGATTTGAATAAATAATTATGTAGCTCATAAACAGGGGTCATCAATATATCCGTACATGGACAAATGTGTCCATGGCAAGACTTGTCCATGTCCGTGGCACATTTTAGATTAGTTTTTTTTACATTAAACAGAATGTTCTTATTTTAATCATAGGACCCAATTAAATTACTAGAATGTCATTCTCCAGGTTTTCTTCAGAATATGTATGACACTGATTTACTATGACACATTGAGAGTCCACAGTACAAGTACAGAGGTTTTTAAACGTCTTATTTTCAAGGAACTCTGAGTGTACAAATGGAACCAAATAGGACCCTACGGGTCCATTTGGTTCAAAGCCATGTAATGGTCATTTAGGGCTAGCTCCTTGTGTTGGTCTACTCATTTTGAATTTAGAAAAAAATTCCACCACAAGCCAGCATGGCGATGTTGAGCGATGACCCCGGCTCATAAATGATGTAGTTGTTGTTTACTACCTTGCAATCTGGACACACGATGCTGTTCTCCACCTCCACCATGGAGTTGAGACAGGCCTTGCAGAAGATGTGTCCACACAGCAACTGCAGGGGGAGGCTGGCCCGAGCTTCATCCTCTTCTGCAAGTTACAACACCAAAACGTGGACTTTTACTTGTAATAGAGTAGGCTATTTCTACATTGCAGTATTGTATTGATACTTCTAAAGTAAAACATTTGAGTACTTTTAGTTTTTTCACCCCTGAAAGTGGGCCAAGAGTAATAAATGAAAATGTATTATTTTTTTTAAAGTGTAGAAGCAGATCCATCATCTACAAGCTCACAAACTTGTACATCTGCTATTTTTGAACAATCTTGACATTTTATATAATCTTTTTTTTTTTTTTACACATATCTCTCTGGCACAAAACATTTTCAGATGGGGGGGTCCGCGGCCAAATACATATCAATTTGGGCGTCCTTGGCACGAAAAGGTTTGACTCATTCGCCATTGACTGGGATTGTTTTATCAAAACAGCGCAGCAATCACACGTGGTGATGTAGCAATGACGACATGGCCACGGCTGTAACAATTCTGTGTGGGGCCTACGGGCCCTCAGAAGTACCGTAGAATTGTAATATTCGTGGCCAAGAGCCATGAGGTAAGCACTTCATATTTGAAATCTGAACGTTTATGTACATGTATGGGTTGTAAAATGGAGAAAGTGCAAACACCAGGTGTAAATTAGACAGTCATGTTTCAGGCCTATTGAATGAACTAAACTAAAAGGAAAAGTTGAGGTTTTACCAGGTAAAATGTAGGGACTGCCACATGAATTGCAATTCAAGGAGTCCGGCGTTGTTTCGTCCATCCTCTCTCTGTGTTGCTGAGATGAAAGAAGTGGTGAAATACAAGCGCAAAAGTCGTTATTAAGTAACGAGTCACTTTATCACGAATGTGTCTGTTTCAGGCTCGCACAGGTGTTCTTTCGCCGGAGATTAAGCAGCGTTGCCAGATTCTGTGAGTGAAATAAGCAACTGGTTCTATGAAAACAAGCCCAAAAGAAGCAACTTACATCCACATGAGTACTTAAAGGGGTAGTTCACCCCCAAAATAACTTTTTTTCTATTGATTACTGACCATCTGGAGCCTTGAATTCATAGATATTTTTTTGTTTTTGTCACATTCCTAAGCCAATAATTTGATTATAATAAATGTGTCCCCATTGATTCCGGTAGGAGACACAAATGCATTTGTGTCTCCTACCGGAATCAATGGGGCTAAATTTATTATAATCAAATAATAAAGGAAGGAATGCGACAAAAACAAATAAATATCCATGAATTCAAGGCTCCATGGGGTGAGTAATCAATAGAAAAAAAGTTTTTTGGGGGGTGAACTACCCCTTTAAAGGAGGAGTTCACCCAAAAAATTACTTATTTTCTATCAATTGCACACCCCATGAAGCCTTGAATTCATGGATTTATTTTTGTTTTTGTGGCATTCCTAAGCCAATAATTTGATTATAATAAATTTGTCCCCATTGATTCCGGTAGGAGACACAAATGCATTTGTGTCTCCTACCGGAATCAATGGGGCTAAATTTATTATAATCAAATAATAAAGGAAGGAATGCGACAAAAACAAAAAAATATCCATGAATTCAAGGCTCCATGGGGTGAGTAATCCATAGAAAAAAAATGTATTTTGGGGGTGAACTACTCCTTTAAACCGGGGACTTTCTGGACTTTACAGAAAAACAAGCCCAAAGTTGCTTATAATAAGAAGACCTGGCAACACTGAGATCAAGAGTTTATTTTAAAGTAAAAGTACTCTTTATGCAGAATGTCCCATTTCACAACTTCAATATGTATACAAATCTTTTGAGAATAGCAGATCTACAAGCTCACAAAATGTAAAGTGGTTAATGCATGTTTTGTAATCAAAATCAAAATCTACATAGTAACTAATGTTTTCAAATAATTGTAGTGGAGTAAAAGTACAATAGATTATTTGCCTCTGAGATGTAGTGGAGTTGAAGTAAAAGTATTGAATATTGGAAATGGAAATAATAAAGTAAAAAATACTCAAAAAGTGTACTTAAGTACAGTACTTGAGTACATGTACTTAGTTACTTTCCACCACTGCTTCTCATCATCACTGCGTGGATCCATCTGCTTCACAGAGGAGAGATTCATCTTCACCTACTAGTCCAGGCAAAGTAGCATTACCAGACAGACTAATTGTAAGAGAATTTTTTTCAACAGATATCATTTCTATGAGGTGTCTAGAACAACATACTAAAAGTCCTAAGAAATCCTAGATGCGGAAATATGTTTAATTCTCATCAATTAAAGATGTGTGCTAATACATCGAGAAAACTAAACACCCTAATGGGCTTTTTTTTTTCTTTTGTCCTATCACAATGAAACTTTCCACAATGAATCTTAACATGAAAACTAAACTTTTTTGTATTACACGTTTCTTTGAAACTTAATTTGAATATGCAAATTAGCTTCATATATATTGAATATGCCCAAATTTGCATATCACGAAAATTACTTTTCCCCAAAATGTATTATATTTACATTGTTGTTTGTTAATGATATCAAACACACTGATCAGACTTTCATGAACCATTTCATCGAAATAGTGACTTCATAGAATAACATCGAAAACACCATTCATATGTATGACAAATGCATAAATCCGTCAAATCTTCCCCCAACCATCCTACTGCTAACGGTTGATGGCAATGCTGCTTTTGGACTGGCCTCTAACCTTTAACCTGCCCGGCTTGGTTGTACCTGCCGGGGGTATAACTCCCACTGGTATAGTCCTCAGGGTAACAGAGGCACACAAGCCTCCCCACCACGACAAGGTAGCAACAACAGGGGAGGTTCTTTTTGTTTTTTTCTTATTTGTTTTTTGTTTATTTTATTGTTCAAACGTGATCCTCAACTCCTTTTGTATGATTCTTTGTTCTTGCACCCCCTATTTCAGTTCTTGGCGTGCTTAGTTCTTCCGCTCTGGATCATAGTCATCAGATAAATCAGGCAACTGGGAATTTGTACAGCTAGTACCACGACATTCTCCGCATATGGTAGTGCAAGGGAGTCCATGTTTTTTTGCATGTGCATCTCTTCGTGCTGCAGTCTTTCTTGCAGCTACAGCAGACCACATCAAGTAATTCTGGTGGTCATGCAGGCTGATCAGTCATTATTGGCATGAATCTACCACCTATAACATGCCATCCCCAGTCTTCTGGACTCATGCTTTCACTTGTTCCTTTCCATTCATTGATCTGGTAGAACACACAGAGACTGTGGAACTTCACAGCTGATGATGTTGGTGGAAGAGTTTGAGGTTCCACTGAAGATGTGGTCTTTCTCACAGAATTGCCTGTGTCTCAGCATATCCAGCGATTCATCTCTGTCACCCCCATACTAAAAAAAAAGCCTGGGTTTCCGAGGCTACCCCCATACAGTGAGACTAGATCCTTTTCACCTGCTGCAACGATGATTCCTTCTCCTCTGACAGGCTGAACACCTTAGCTTGTTTGAGAAAGCTAGAGTCAGTTTTTACTTTTTTCAGTGCCAATCCCTTTATAATCCTGCTACCATAATTGGCGGCCACACTCATGGAGTGTACACGAGTGTATGGGGCCAATGTCCAAGCAGACACATGGCCCAACTAACTCCACATTTTCCCCCAAAATTCCTCAATATTCTGCCTGTGTTTACAGCTGCTTCCCATACCGTTACTGTACTTGCAGGATGTACAATCAATAACAAACGCATTATGCCCCAATACTTATGCAAATCACTTCACCAGCTGCAATTTACTTCCTGAGGGTTCTTTTAACAGCCAATCATCATCATCTGCCACAAAACCTCAGCACCTTCGTTCCCCTGCAGAGCACACAGAAACAAGCGCTGCCTTGGTCTATGCAGCTCCCCCCCTCCCCCCCAGTACAGTACAGACCGTACAGTACAGGTACAGTACAGTACGTACAGTACAGTACAGTGCAGGTACAGTACAGTACAGTACAGTACAGTACAGTACAGTACAGTACAGTACAGTACAGTACAGTACAGTACAGTACAGTGCAGGTACAGTACGTACAGTACAGTACGTACAGTACAGTATGAACAGTACAGTACGTACAGTACAGTACAGTACAGTACAGTACAGTACAGTACAGTACAGTACAGTACAGTACGTACAGGTACAGTACAGTACGTACAGTACAGTACAGTACAGGTACAGGTACAGGTACAGTACAGTACAGTACCTACCTACATAGGAAAATAAAGTCTCTTCTTCACCAGATGCAATTTAAACACTGTGATGCCTGCTCAGAGTCATATTGTGTCTAACATACACATCTCTCTCATCTCAGCTGTACCTGGGCCCTAGGTGTATTCCAATCAACCAGAGTGCAGTGGCCGTCACTCCAAATGTTGTGACGTCAGGGCTCTCAATACTGCACATTGGGGGGGGAGGAGGAGGGGTGCAGGGCGGGCGCACAGATCGCTGTGTGGGCGCAGGTGCTATGTGGGCGCGGGCGATAGAGCTGAGGCCGCGCGCAGCGCGGCCGAAGTTCTAGTAATAATAATATTCGATGAAATGGTTCATGAAAGTCTGATTAGTGTGTTTGATATCATTAACAAACAACAATATAAATATAATACATTTTGGGGAAAAGTAATTTTCGTGATATGCAAATTTGGGCATATTCAATATATATTAAGCTAATTTGCATATTCAAATTAAGTTTCAAAGAAACTTGTAATACAAAAAAGTTTAGTTTTCATGTTAAGATTCAGTGTGGAAAGTTTCATTGTGATAGGACAAAAGGAAAAAAAAAGCCCATTAGGGTTTTTAGTTTTCTCGAGGTATTAGCACACATCTTGAATTTATGAGAATTAAACATATTTCCGCATCTAGGATTTCTTAGGACTTTTAGTATGTTGTTCTAGACACCTCATAGAAATGATATCTGTTGAAAAAAATTCTCTTACAATTAGTCTGACTTTTGGGTCTAAAATGGGCTAGATTGCCTGGACTATACACCCACAGAAGCGTCAGATGCTTCTGGACAGCAAGAGTCTGATGGTAGCTGTCTGACCCCCTCAGTGGTTAAGGAAAGACGAGCTCTACTCAATGTATATTGTAAATGAGTGATTTATATTATGTCCTTGGTCTACCGTTTGTTGTTTAACTTTTGCGTTTAAGCCAGCTTTAACAATTTATTTGGATCTATTTATTCCAAGGCAAAACTCGATGGATACAGACAGAACCAACTTAAAAGAAGGCTTCCATCTGAGACACAGGTGCTGAATGTAGCCGAAGAAGAGCTCAAGATGAAGAGGAGAATGCTGGACATGATGGAGGCATCAGAGAAGCGAGCTTCTAAAAATGTCAGTCAGTTAACTAATAATATTGACAGACTGGCAAGCTCAATTGCAGCTGGGTTTTCATTGCTTAGACAACTGCATCCACCACCACAGTCATTCAACATGCCACCACCAATGCCACCACCAATGCCACCATACCAAACCAGAGGTCCCTATGGACAAATGTATTCATCAGCACCACGACATACACACAGTCAATGTGTTGGACATGATCCTGTAAGTGTGTGTGTGTGTGTGTGTGTGTGTGTGTGTGTGTGTGTGTGTGTGTGTGTGTGTGTGTGTGTGTGTGTGTGTGTGTGTGTGTGTGTGTGTGTGTGTGTGTGTGTGTGTGTGTGTGCGTGTGTATGTGTGCGCGTGTGTGTTGGGGGGAGACTAGATGGACTCAGTGCTTTCCTGCACACAGGATAAATCGGTGTGCAGGAAGAAAAAATGTCAAGGCTCCATCTACTTATCTCTACGTGGCTTAGGGGTCTTATGTATTTTATTAACTTAGAAAAGGTATAAGATTTACTTTTAGTTCTCTTTACTCATCTTCCATTTTTTATATTTTCAATGGTGTTTATTAAATTTCTCATTTCCTGACTAATTATCTGTAATCATTTGTATGATATGAGTTTACACTAATTCTCACTCACTATTTTAAATTACTATTTATTCTCTTACTTAATATATTATTATGACTAAGATGTTGCACAATCTTTAGCGGAACAAGTCCCAAAACATTTCGATGCTTGTACTTGTATACTGTAAGTTAGTGACAAATAAAACATTCTTGATTCAATTGTCAATACCATTGCAATTTTCCATCCAGAGACAATATTTTTTGTGTTCTAGTTAATGGGGCCTTCTGCTTCTTTGCAATCCCTGGGGACATAATTTTTTATTTTAAGAAGGAAAACATAAATGTGAACGTTAAATTTGTGCTCTGGTACTTATTTGTGTGTCCCTAATAAAAAGATGAATGGAAAAAATGGTACTAGCACTTGTCTTTTTTTTTCTTTTTCTTTTTTTTTACTAGAATCTGCATGCATGTGGTTGCCCACAGAGAGCCACCATTAAAGAAGAAAAGTGTCCATACTTGCTTTGGCGTGCTGTGGTTATGTCCAGTTGTCCCTTCTGGTTCTGGGTCCAATTCAGCACACAGGGTCATGTCAAACACTGAAGCCTCGAACTGAACAAGTATTATCAACTTTAATTATGACAATGAAACAGTACAGTATGATCAGTTATTCAGTATCATTCTCAAAGAGAGGATTCTTCTAGTGAGGCATGATATAAAACACCATGGACATACTTTACTTAACTTTACTGGAGTATTTAATTTTCAATACTTTTATTTCTACTCCTCTACATCTCAAAGACAAATATTGTACTTTTCACTCCACTACAATTATTTATTTTCAAAAGATTTTATACGTGACAAACTTGTGAAATGGGACGTATTGCATAATGAGTACTTTTATTTTTGGTACTTTAAGTATATTTTGATGCCAATACTTTTGAACTCTTACTCAAGTAAAACATGTCAGTACTTCTTCCACCACTGCAACTGCACACCAGAAAGCAACATTCAGGTCTCCTGTGGGCCCAAACATTCAACTCTTGAACCAGGTGAAGACAGTGTATATACTTGGATATGTTGACTGATGATGATGATTTGTTATTGATTTGATAGTAGGCCTAGCTGTTGCATTGTTCAAGACAAAGTAACCTTACATCTCTTTAGCTTTTTAATAAAATGTTCTGTCTTCTTCCCTCTGTTTTGTTTCATGTGCTCTCTTCTCCTCTTTTCCTTGTCTCACCTCATTTTACCCCCTTGTCTATTCCTCCATGTTATTCACATGATTGTGGTTGGCTGCAGAACTGATCTGATCAAACAGTACCCCCTAGTGGTCAACAGGTTAATGTATAGAGAAAAGCAAATGTTTGAGCCATTTATAACTTCCATGTAGTCTGTCAACTAGAGAGTAAAGGTCACAGGTTTGGTGAATGTTCTGTGAGCCTGAAACTATTAGTCCGTGAGCCAGGACCCCAAAAATGGGGTCATCATTACCATCTGGGGGGATTAATTCTCATAGTGATTTTTGGGTAGGTATACACCCCTAGAGCTAGGAAAAATGTGATAGCCTTGCATCGGTGGTAGCTATCTGTGTGTTATCACTCCTTTTATAACCACAAGCCAAAACACAGTTTTCAAAATCCGAATGAAGCATTCTACTTCAAACTGATGGTTCTCTCTTATTATTGACCCTCTCTCTCTGAAAAATGGTTGGGATAAAGCTCAGACTATATATTGTCCAGAAAGGTTGTTAAAATGTGCATATCTACAATATTTTTCTATTACAGGCAGTGACAACATAGTGACTATATGTGACATAAGATGTACTTTGGTTTTAATGAAAGATGGAACACAAAGGGTTCCTTTGTAAATTACCTATAGATTTAAAACCATGTTTACATACATAGATTCTAAGGAAATGTATTATGAAATTCAATAAACAGAATATAGTGCAATGGGTAAGAAAATATCCAAAATGGCCACTAAACACACGCCTGGCAATTTTTTACTTTTAATCCGCTTGTCTTAGAATACCTCTGTTTAATACCTCTTTTTTAGGGTTTTCATATGTAGAATCCATTCCTGATGTTATTTTTTTAATATCAGGTCAATCATGTCAAAGGTCAGGTCAAGGTTAAAATTGACCTCTGGGAGAACAACAAATGGAAACAACTTGATGAACATTCATGGTTCACTATTCATGATTTTGTTTTGTGAAAAGTGTCATTAACATGTCACAAGAATTGGTATTCATAATAACATGAATGTAAAATGATATAATCTAATGTCAAATATGTATCTTTTGCAACTACATCTGTATTCTCCAACCCACATCCTGTTCTACCTCATCCTTACAAGTATCCTCCTTATTAACATCACTCCTCATCTGTAGCTTGAACATATCATCAGTAACCATCTTCACCAGAGCAGTTACAGTACATCAGTGATGTACTTCTCACTCTCTGTGCCCTAAATTGATATTGCACCATGTCACATAGCTCTGACGGTGGGGTCACCCTTAGCAATGACAGGAACAAGAATATCCTAGATCTCCTATCCAAATTTTGTGACATCAAACGACTTGTCAGGTGGGGCTTGGTGGTCTGCCACTTTCCACAACATCACTTGTAAATAAATGAGCCCACATGTGGTGCAACAGGTTGGTCGGTGTTGGAGGAAGGGCCATTGACTAAGACTTGTGGCACCCACCTCACCCAGCACATCAGGGTAGCCTGGGAAGTTCCCTACCAGCAAAGTGTAGTGTGCTCTGATCTTGCCTTTGTCATACATATAAGACTGTCCCATCCCAATGCTTCATCTATACTTTACACTGTAGGTCCACCTGATACACCCCAATACACAGCATACAACAGGACAAGAACATCAGTGTAATCACTGAGCATGTGTATCACACCCTTTCCAGAGATGGCTGCATCAGGGATATAGGAACTCATAGTGATGTCTGCCTCATCATGACTAAATGCAGTATCTATCGTCAGCACTGAAGGTGTACAACATGCTCAACGGCTTCTGCTTAATGTTCTTACTCTTCATGATGACATCTCATGTGGGTAAAGGACATTACTATTCACAACAGCATGGGGGCAAATTAGCCAAGGATGGGATTGAAGAGATGATCTTTCTGTGTGTGAGGAATCCTACACCCCAATATTTTATGACCAAGACACACCAGTGCTTCAACTCTCCCTCTGTTTCTGCACATTTTGGGGAAGGCTTCAGTCCACTCCACTCACATGCATCATGACAGCATCTTTCCTGATCGTTATGGCAGTCTGCTCCCCAGACTGGTCAGCAGAGACAGTGATCCAGAATCCATCATGGTGCCGACAGACAAGGTCTAGCTTAGCCTCTATGCTATGGCATGGAGCACATGCATCTTCAGCAGGCACTGGGTTAGATATCAAGCACACTGCACATGGCCAGCATGGAAGAAGTGCTTCAGTCATGTGCTTCATGAGAGAAAAGGTGAAGTTAATGTCAATGTGTCTCCCTGCGCATTCAAACTGGTGGATGTGAAGTGTAGGAAGAAGTTGTCTACCCACTGTCAGCCAGTAGGATGGAGATGTGCAGTGTCCAGGTAGGCTACTGCTGTATCTGTTCAAATGTCTTTGGCCAAGTTGATAGAAACCACTTCAGAGTGCTGCTGATACACTCAGGACTGACCACTGAACTTGCCTGTCATGTTCTGCAACCACATGCATTTCCACTTCCAGTGCTGAACCTTGCATCAGTTTTGCAATGCAGCTGAAGAATATAAGATGCTTATATACCTGCAAGGTGTCAACAAACGGCTCCATGTCAATTGTGAGGTGAATAGGGCCTGCTGTACATGTCAACCAGTGACCATATCTGCTGCCTGCTTGGACACCTGGTTGGACGATAAGGTGCGAGAGAGACCTTGACCTGACCTTTAGCACATAGGCCAAAGACTGACCAGCAAGTCAAAATATAACATTATAAATAGATTCTACACCTATGAATGCCCCCCCCCCCCAGGTCCCCATATGAATCACGTTCACGAAGTTCACAGATTCCCTCACACAACTGCAATATTTTGTTGTTTTTAACATAATTTAGTACAATGGAACATCACCATGGGATGGACACCATCTTTGATTTGGCAATACAAAATTAACTGATGGTAATTTCACTGATTCAGCCATATTTCTTGAACCCTAAGACCTAGTTTTAGACACCAAAACCACCTTTCTAGGTTGAACAGTATCATAAAGCCATTTAAGCTCCTGGCAGTCATATTGGACGCCATCTTGAAAATGATGGCTTTACGAGAAATATAATTTCCTAGATTTTTTTGTATGTTCTTAAGCATGCCTAGACGTACCAGAACCAATTGAAAAACCTTTTGTATATTTTTTTGGGGGGGGTTAATAGTATGTTTTCATATATTGACCCATGTAATTTTCGCCTAGTGTTATAACATAAAATGCATGATAGCACCCATAAAGCTACCATTGGTGCAAGGCTATCACATATTTTCTAACTCTAGACATGCATACCTTGACAAAAATCACTATGAGCATTAATCCCCTCAGATGGTAATGACCAACCCCCCTGGCTCACGGACTATATGTGTTGAACAGGTGTGGAATTTTTTTATTTAGTCTTTTTATTAAAAAATTAAATGTTTTGCTTAATTGTTATATCATTTCATTTGATCTTCTTTGCTGTCTAAAGAATGAAATGGAGTAATACAGACAATTTAATCTGTCAAATGTAATGTGTGCTACCTCAAAATATGATGGGGATTGGGAGCATTTGTGCCTCATGCCTGTCTATGTCCTGACTCCTGTAACATTTTCTCAGAAACCCTGTAAGCCCAGCTATTAATAACGTGACCTTTATCACCCTTCTCAAGGAGCACTACGCTACGGGTAGTTGATTAAAAGTAGGGCTCGTCCGGGATTTGAACCCGGGACCTCTCGCACCCTAAGCGAGAATCATACCCCTAGACCAACGAGCCTGCCTGCAGTCCTGTAATTGAACATTTATGTTTCGTCCCCTCTTTCAATGGGCGTTTGGTTCCTACAACTGGTGATGTGGCGTTCAGAACATATTTGGTCAAACCGCGCCCTCTCGTGGCCATAAGAAACATTTAATTTCAGTGAAGTGGTCCCATTGTAGTTCTTTCCTTCTTATGTTATGCATCTTATTGTCTCCGCCAGGCCGAAAGGCATGGCGAGAGTATGTTTTCACCCCTGTCCGTCCGTCCGTGTGTGTGTCCGTCCGTCATTCTGTCATTTTGTGTACAGCTAATCTCCGGCACCGTTGGCTTGAGCGCAGAGAAACTGTGCACACACACTCCCTGGATGCCAGAGCAGAACCTCTGCGCCAAATTTTTCACATGGGCCTGTTATAGCGCCACCAGGAGGCCGCTTTTTGCAAAACACATTTTTGGACAGTACTCCTACAGATTTTGGCCAAAAATCCCCCAAATCGGTACACAGTATCTCTATAGTCATTAAAAGAAATGGCTAATTTCAGATTTTTCATATTCCATCCTGATTGGCAAAAATTGGCTTTCAAAGTTTGCAGGAGTACTCCGTTTCGAACAAAATGCCTCAAATCATGAACACAGCATGCAATTTCCGTGAAATTTTGCTCACACATTCCCATTAGGCCGAGGAAGAAATGCCATTTGAAAATGTTCAAATAAGCCTCATGGTGGCGCTGTAACAGGCCGATTCGTGTTTTTACCTATAACTGCACCGATCTGTGTAAAACTTTGTATGCACACTCTCTAGTCTAGGCCAAGGAAAAACCTTTGCCCTGCATTTTCCACATTTGCCTTTTATAGCGCCACCAGGAGGCAGACTTATGTAAAACACATTTTTTGATATTAAGCCTTCAGATTTGATCCAAATTTCACGCAAATAGGTACACATGATCTCTATAGTCATGTGATCAAGACGGATCTGTTTGATTTTTCATATTCCATCCTGATTGGCTAACATTGACATGTAATGTTTGCAGGAGTGGCCCGTTTTGAACAAAATGCCGCAAATCATGAACGCAGCGTCCGATTGTGGTGAAACTTTGAATGCACATTTGCACTACGTTGAGGAACCTTTTAACATTGGCATGTTATAGCGCCACCAGCAGGTCAAAATTAGCAAAACACATTTTTAGAACAAAATGCCTCAAATCATGCATGCAACAAAATGCCTCAAATCATGCCGTGCACAGCCTAGGAATAAATGGCACCCTTTTCACATTGGCCTATTATAGCGCCACCAGGAGGCCATAATAACCTACCTGACCTGGCGGAGACTTGTGCTCCGAGGAGCACTTTTTCTAGTTATTAATGTCCTACACCTACATTAGCCTATATATTTGATAAAAACACATACACATTGAGGTCACAGACAAATACCATGTGTAAATGTAAATGAGATAAATAAGATGTGTCATTATGCAGATCAGCCACCTTGCATTTTCTCTTTCACCGCATCCATAAACCTCCGCTTTGGCCATCCTCTTCTCCTCTTGCCTGGCAGCTCCATCTTCAGCGTCCTTCTCCCAATGTACCCCCCATCCCTCATCTGCACATCATCTTTTTGTACTTCCATGTACTGTGATTCTCATGTCTTACTAAAAAAAAGTACATCAATCAATCAATCAATCTCAACCTCACCTCTCTTGTTTTATCCCGAAACCTTCTAACTTCGGCTGATCCTCTAATGTAATCACGTTTGATCTGGTCCTTTCCTTGTCACTCCTAATGAGAATCGTAGCATCCTCAATTCTGCCATCTCCAGCTCCCCTCCGGTCTTTTCGTCAGTGCTACCATTCCAAGCTGTACAACATGGCTGGTCTCACTACCATCTTATACATCTTCCCTCTCACTCTTGCTGGTACTTCTGTCACAAATCACCCCTGACACTTTCCTCCATCCGTTCCACCTTGCCTGCACTCTCTTGTTCGACTCTTCCACACTCCCCATTACTTTGGATAGTTCACCGCAGCCAGGAATATAAACTCCTTCATCTCTCCTCTCCTCCTTGTACACTTACTGTTCCACTGTCCTCTTACTCCTGACTTTCATTCCTCTTCTCTCTAGTGCATGCCTCCACCTTTCCAGACTCGATTCAACCTGTTCCCTCGTCTCACTACATATCACTATGTCGTCCACCAACATCATAGTCAAGGTTCCAAAGTGAAATTCCTTCTTAGCATTGTCTTAGCATTATCCAACCATGTCTGAAAGAAATATATCCATTGTTGAGTGTTTTGGCAGGTATGCATAGAGTCCATATTGACCTCTAAAGGCAATTTGGATTGGATATAAGCTAAATACAGCACCATATTCAATCAGTCACGTTGATATGCTCATTTGCCTCCCTCAACAGCAGATGGTCAAACACACCAAAGGGGGCCTTTCCAGAAAGGTAGAGACGTGCAGATTATTGTACTGTAAGCACCTCAAACATGGGTCTAATTGTTATATGGAGTTTTACCCAGAGTGCAGAGAATCATTGTTCCAGATGGGGTCATTGAACCAGTCCTATGGAAGAAACCCCCACAATAGTTACAGAGGTGAGAGATATTACTAATTTGTACTGAAGAAAATGGAAGCTGCAGAGTGTAAAGTGCCACCGCCACAGTGCTGGCCTTACAGAGTTCTGCACCTCCCCAAATGTGTCTGAAGATGCTCAACATTCTAGTATCTACTTTATCCCTCAATCGCTTATAGACAAACATACATGTGCACACAAACACACATTATGTCCTCATGGTGAAGCTCCTGTCAGGTGAAAAGAAGCCGACTGGCCATGTCACATGAGACGCGTGTTCTCATATCACACCCAGAACGGGCAGTGCACTAGTAAAAACATTATGGAACAGACGTCGCGTCACTGATGTTAAAAAGGCACTCATACATTTTAGACCTGCACATCTCTTTGCTTATTCAACCACATTGATACCAGTATAGAAGCTGACATAAATAGTAAAGCCTTCTATGGATGGCAGTATGGACAGTCCCCTATGGCAGTGGTTCTCAGTTTTTGGCTCATGGCACCCCCGAATTACATTGTAACTTTATAGCACCTTACATTTGTGATTTTGCGATATGTAAATGCGTATATCTTTCCTAAGATACAGTATGTCACAAGGAAATTTAAGAGAATATCCTTTGCCATTAAGACAGATTGAAAATAACTTTATAATTGATTACACGAGAATCCATATTCTGGGGGGGAACATTCACCAAAAAGAGCAGATCTACAAGCTCACAAAGAGATTTAGGTAGATGGGAAAATAACACACCAAGTACAGTGCAACTCAGGTCCGTTTTACTAAGTATAGAGGGTCTAAGACTAAGTGATTAAACTGAAGTGATATTGATAAATTCCCAAAACTGTCAAAGTATTCTGCAGCACCCACTTTGAGAAACCCTGCCGTAGAGTACAGCTAAATGAGTCACATCACCATAGTAATACATCTGGCAAATATCCAAACAATATCAATTTGGTCAAGTCTGTACTGACATTTTCCTGATGACCCAGTGTGTCAGTAAAGGCTAACAATAAGTAACATCACCCGTGTTGATAACAGGAACAGCGGTGGTGTCATGTCTGATATGTTTAACAGAATGCAATTACAAAACATTTGCCTTTAATATCTTTATTCATCTTTTTTTTCATCCATTTTTTCTTTGAATGGAAATTTGTTATTTTTGTGTCTTCTGGACCTCTTTTGTTTTTAAACGACCTTCGTCATCTAACTCAAGCAAAAATCACCAAAAATGATTTCATGTTGCACAATCCACCTGGCGGACATTCCTATTGGCTTCACCAGGGTGCCTTTCATCAGCTGTGGTCCAAACGCCCGGCCCCCACATTAATGTGTCCCCTTCATACACAGAAAGCAGATCTGAAAAGATTTTGACTCAAGCTTCTCTAGTGCTAAAGCGAACACTTTAATACCGAGGTAAAGCCTGAATGGTGAAAATGGCTGCTTCTTAAGCCTTAAGCCTGATTCATACTTTGTCGCATGACGGTATCGCGCATTGAAAATAGCCGACCTACAAGTTCACAGCGCGTCGCGGATTCGACGTGTTGTGAGCTTTGTAGGTCTGCCATTTCATTTTAGCATGCGACATCGCCGTGCGCTGAAAATATCCCAAAAAGCAACAGTACACCAACACATCCTTTGTCCTATTGGTTCAGAATGGGACAGAGATGATTTGCTTGAGGCAAAGTCACTTCAGAAGAGATTTCAGTGAACTTTCTAAAAAAGATCAATCTACGGCTTCTGGACAAGGAGAAGGAACCTTTCGGAGGCAATACTGTCGTGGTTGTGTGTTATCGACCACGACTGTACTGGACTGAATGGACACCACAGGCTATGGCAACCCAGTAGAGACACAAAACACCTCGTCCTCTCAAAAAAAAAAAAAAAAAAAAAGCAATACAGAAGAAAGATAAAGAAAGCAAAAAACAAAAAAAAACAGAAGAGGCTATTGGAGAACCTGATTTGGATAGGGACACATGATCTGATGCAGGACAATGTCACTATGACAGAAAGAGACAAGATGGGTCTGTTCCAAACCAAATACTCTGTTGCCACACTCGTTCATTCGCCCCATAAATCCCAATGGAAGTGGGGGAATATGTTGTGAAATAAAAAGTCAGATTCTAAGACTGGAATTAGGGAAAAAGCCTTTTTTACATTATCTTAGTTAAAACCATTCCATGATTTCCCCATGCCCACACACTACACTGTCCGAGTCTGAGAATCTAAATATCATGCACGTCCTGTCACAAGCTGGACAACAAAATACAAACCATGGTATTTCCTCATCAATTAGGAATAACCACTTAATACCCATGGTAATAATGTGTCCAGATCTTTTCAAGATCACTACACAAATCAATAACTTGTGGAGAGCTTCTATTTGGATTGGAATCAGGCCACGCTATGTACAAAATAATAACCTGCGTGTCTCGATACACAGAAAATGAATAAGGTGATATTTCCGATGTCACAGAACTTAATTATGACCTCATGGGAGGAAACGCTAAACAGGTCTGACTGAGCAGAGAAGCACGGTGACTTCTACAGAGTATCAGCGGCACAAACAGTCCCCTGGGGGACAAAAAAAAAATACAAATGAGCCACTTTCCAACTTCACTGCCATTATTTTTTTATAAAGTATCCTCCAATGAGAGTTGAATTCTATTTGACGCCACTCTGCAATGAAGTGCTGCACAAATAAAACATCTTAGCTTATTTATTTTTTTAGACCAAAAATAGGATAGAAACGTGTCTCGGCATCGCTCCTCTGTAGCTGCCTGTGTTCGAGGGGACGTCGGTTTGTGCGCCGCCGTACTCTGTGGACGTCAGTGTGACGTGAAATGAATTGCTGAGTTTAGGCTTATTTACACGCCGCTGCACAGCCGCGTCGCTTGCAGAAAATGACAGATTCTCGCCACGTGACCTTTTTTTTCAAATGGAAATCTGTTATTTCCGGCAAACAGCACGGTCGTACGGCAAAGTATAAAGTAGGCTTTTACCCCCCTACCACCCCTGTACTATGACCACCCTGCCCTCCCGCCTCCCCCTTCAGTTTACAAGAAACAACCAGGAAATAAAAAGCAAAAAGAACCAAAGAGAGAGAGAGAGACAGACAGAAAAGAAAGAAATCCCCCCACCCCCCAACTGGGCCCGCCAGCACGACATTGGCTTAACACGTGTGTGTGTGTTGTATGTGTAAAGTGTGTATGCGGTTGAGGCCGCAGAGTCTCTGAGAACTGCAGTTGCTGTGTGTGTCTGTGGGTGTGTGTGTGCGTGCGTGCGCATGTAGATGTGTGTGGAGGCTCCGATGGGGGTGAGGGGGTCTCCTAGTATTTCTTTCCCGGGACAAACTCCTTCGCTTCAGGATTCAAGATGCTCTTCCTCTGCAGACAGTAGGCGGGGAAAGAAGTAAAGAAAAAAAACAAGAGACAGTGAGTAGGGCTGTCACGATCATGACATCTTTGTTGTTTAATCATCATACAAATAATTGCAATGAATGATTTAATTGTGCTTTTGGCATTGAACACACTGTACAAATAAAAATGACATTCCCTTGAAGCTTTGAAAACTAAACTTGCACAAGGCAGAATCAGATATGACAAATGACTTAAATATACAAAGCCTGTTACGGAAATATACAAAGAAATGACTGACAATGCCTGGTATAATGTACTATGGCCAAAACAGGACATAATAAAAATAGACACTACAAGTTCTACAATTTCACAACGCGTTGCATCACATTTAGGGCATTTGCCCTAAATGCCCAAAGTAGGGACCGCCAGGTTGAAAGTGGTCAAAAGAGTGTGTGAGAGTGTGTGTGTGTGTGTGGTCTCACCGCCACTTCCTCCAGGTTGCCGTGGTGATCATTGACAGACAGGCCGTTGAGCTGCTGCTGGAGTTGGCCCACCCCCTGGTTGTTGAGGTCACGGGACGGGATGAACCAATCCTGGTCCTCCTCCTCGAGCATCTCCTGGAAGCAACGCTCCAAGAACTCCTGCTCCAACAGCTCCTCCTCCACCTGACACACACAAACGAGAGATGAGACAATATGTTATATTATATATATATTAATTAAAATAGCCCTGAAACAATCTATGCACATATGCCATTATCATTGTAATGGTAGACCCAAAGAGATAGAGGAAAATGAGTAATACCGAAGAGATGGAGGCAAGGCTGGTCCAACAATTTGACCAACTTAAGTCCCAAACTTAAAGGGGAAATCCACCCATTTTCAATATTTAACTATGTCATTAATATAGCATAAAGGAGTTGTGTGGAAATAAGAAAAAATTTAAAAAAAAATTAACATTGCAAAAAAATTTAACATTGCAAAAAAATTAACATTGCAAATTACACTGTGATGACTCATCATGGTGTAATTTGCAATGTTAATTTTTTTGCAATGTTAAATTTTTTTGCAATGTTAATTTTTTTTTTAATTTTTTCTTATTTCCACACAACTCCTTTATGCTATATTAATGACATAGTTAAATATTGAAAATGGGTGGATTTCCCCTTTAAGTCCGACAAGACAATCAGAAGCGTGCTCTGCTCTCAAGTAGGGCTGGGTGCGGTAACCGCAATACCGCGGTACGGTATACCGCACCGCACGTCAGGTTCATTACCGCGATAAAAAAAAAAAAATTATATAATTTTTTTTTTTTAAATATGTTTTAAATTATTTTTTGTGGAGGTACCCCGGGGCCGGGGGTCGACAGGAGTCGGAGCAGGGCCAGTCCATTATTATTAAACTGGGGGTTTGCTTTTGTGTGTGTGCCTGATAATTAATTATTTCTTGGCTTTAGTATTACAGAAATTGTTAGATTGAATATATATATAGTCTACCCACACAACACAGACATATAAAAAGTAAGCATAAGCTGTTTGAGTTACATTATTTTCAAGTACTTAGCTTACATATATATATATATATATATATATATATATATATATATATATATATATATATATATATATATATATATATATATATATATATATATACTCAGATCCGTAGACCGACCCATCACCCGTGATTATTTCAAAATACGAACCAGACCCGCCCATCAAATAAACGACCCGTTGTCCGCCCGTTTATCCGTGTAAATGAAAAGTGTGTTGAAAAAGATAGCAGCCTTCAACAACAGCGCTACATTCAGTGGTCAGGTTTGTACAGAAATCAAGTGAAGACGGAGGAGCGAGCTTAAGCCACGCGCGAACGCGCATCTACGCAGCACACATGTGTCGTTGTTTACGTCATCACATAGTTTTAATTTGAAGGTACAGGACGTTCAATGTGTTTTTGTGAGTTAAGATAACTGACCAGCATGAGCATGCTCCGTGCAGTTGTGCTGTGTTAAGTTACACAAGTTACGTTGTTTGGGCGGAAACAGTGCTCTCTGATTTTCACAATAAATACCCGCCCGCGATTAGTTCAGTACCGCCCGTCCCCGTACCCGTTATCTTATCAAAGTAAAATTTTCACCCGTTTTCACCCGTCAAACGCGGGTATCCGGCCCGTTGCAGGACTCTTATATATATCTATATATATATAGATATAGATATCTAGATATAGATATAGATATAGATATAGATATATATATATAGATAGCTTGGGTCGGAGTCACCAGTGTAATTTCACTCTCATATATATATACCTCGTCGTACGATAGTGTCTTACATCACGTAACAAAAAGAGCAGATCTACAAGCTCACCAAGCTTGTAGATCTGCTATTTCCGGCAGCCGAGACCAATCGATTGACGGCATTCACGGCACTGACGCAAAACATACGACGGTTTCATTTCTTTCATAAGTTTCATAACAAACGGGGATAGATTCCCTACTTTACTTAATCCTAATAGTTTTTATCTGAGATAGCTTTCCAATAATCTTTAACGGATTACGCTAACATCATGGTCATGGAATATAAACATTAGGAACGATGCCAGTCGGCCACGCAGACTGGTTAACTACGAGAGATGAGAGAAAACATCATCCAGGTATTTCTCTCTTTTACTTGTAACTGAGTATTTTCACATTTCAGTATTGATACTTTTACTTAAGTACAAGATTTGAGCATTTTTCCACCACTGCTTAAGAGCAAAACTTATTTTTGTTCGGCTTACTTCAGACAATGCAACAGCATAGGTGATGATAATAATAATAATGACGACGGTGCAAAACCCACCGTCGGTAACGGCGCGGTAACGGTAACAACGCGGTAGCGGTAATGGCGCGGTAACGGTAACGGTAACCCGCGGTTCTTTAAAATTGGCTGCGGTATTACAAAAAAAAATGTCTTCTTCGCGCGCGTGCATGAGGCGGTAAATACCGCCGTACCGTAACGGGGAGTAATTACCGCGGAAAATAAAAATCCATACCGCCCCAGCCCTACTCTCAAGTCGGACAGAAATAACACTACTAGTACTGAACAAAGTAGTGAATACTGATAAACGCTTATTTATTATAATATTCAAATAACCAGATGTCATTTTAAATGCCGCAGAAGAGAAGGACATTTTGTGACCATGGATAGGATGATCGCAAAATTATGGTTCGATTTGGCTGAATGGACGTGTGCGCCAGTGAAGGCCATCCCACGCTGGTGTGTTTTTGTTAGGGAAGATATTTTACGCTGAAGGCAGTCACCACATTACAAAGCCTCAACCTGATTTCTGCTTTATAGATGCAGCTCAGGGAAATTAAGAACCTTGAGCTCTTCAGGAAGTAAGAGGATCAGCATTGACAAGCCGAAACTGGTGTGTTTTGCAATACTTTCCGCAAGCTAAGTTTACGCTAGTATTTCCATATTGACTAATAGGGGCAGCGTCATTTAATAGGCTAGCCACGGACACCACTATAACTCACAAAAAAGACGGAATATTATCAAAGATGGAAAATGATTAGCTTTGCATTCACGTTCAAAACCGCAGACAATTCTGCAAACCATGAAGCAAAATGCAACTTGCCTATAGCATACATGACTGATAGCATAACACACTAACGCACCTGTCTGTTGTACTCTTCCTCGTTCTCCATCCACATATACTCGGCAAATGGGTTAGCCTCTCCGCCTTCTCCTGCGTGTCCATTGGCTACAGGCTCCTTCCCCTCCTTCCCCGGTGCTCCGCCTCCCGGTGTCTTGGCCACCTCGGGACCGCTCATCTCAGCCGGCTCTGACAGAGACAATTACATGAATGTTATCATTAGATGAATGTCACCATGAAGGAAATGTATCTCCATTAGCTGTGCAAGCAACAGCATTAGACCCCAACAGAAAACTCAAAACACATTTGAAAACTCCCCATTCCTGTATCGTGCACATACGGGGTGCTCACAGCAAATTTTGACCATTTAAAATAAGGGAGACAGATGGCATCCACATAAACAAACCCACGTACTTCCCCTTTATCATCTTTTTCCATTTCGGTTTTTTTTTAACTTATGCCAAACAACTTGGCAGGTGTTCATCACCCCATTCATAGCAGCAGCTGGACATTCTTGGCTTTTATTATTTGCATGGAAGTTTTTCTCCCACACAGGAGCCAAACAGAGTATCACTTAGCTTCTTTGTGGGACCCAGGTACATTAAAACACGACTCTTGTCGTGTTTGGATACCCAGCAAGGGTGTGCCATATGACGATTTTGAGTGATAATTTATTTTCGCCACCATCTGCCTTTACAGTACAGTCTCAGTGCATGCTATGCTCTCATACACACAGCTTCCACAGACTTGCTTTCTCAATAGGGATGTAATTATATCAAAAACTCACGATATGATATCACAATAACAAGTCAGTGTGTGTTCATAGCAATCATCATTGCAGATATTGTGTGTGTCTCGATCCCCACAACATCTGCCAAGGTTTGTAACAGGAGATGTTCTTAAGATCTATGAATCTGCGCACACATGATCCGCGTGAAAACGTTCATAGCTCCCTCCACAAAAAATATATAATTTGATATCCACAATAATATCGTTACATCCTTATTTCTCACCATAACTTGAAAAAGAATTTATAACTAAAGCAATATGAAAATAAAATAAAATGTGATCCACGGTCCGCCCCACAGAGTAAGAGCGCATTACCACCATATAAATAAGGCTATAGTCCTTCTCACAGATGACCCCGGTTCAAATCTGACCTGGGGCTCTTTACTGAAAGTTATCAGGCACTCTCTCTCTGCCGTCCTATCTGGAATAAAACATAAAATGCCAAAATAAAGTATATTTTTTAAAGGCCATCAATTTGATGTAGTGGATATGCCTAAGAATTGTGATATGGTCTGGCCATATCGTTCACCCCCTTATACCCATGACATTTTTACTAAAAAGGTCACCCTAATGTGACAATGTACAAGAGCCGTTGTTCCCATCACAGGATTCATAATGTGCTCCACAAAGCATATGTGTGGTAGTAGTCTAGAAGGACACATTTCCACTGTCCAACAAGGCCATTCCACGACTGTATTCTGAATGTGGTGACAAGATTCAACTCAAAGTTCAAATTTTTTTTGTTTGCTTTTTTGTTACAAGTGATTTATGGTCTAGCTGCAATTCAGAACCTTATTTGAGTGAGACCATTCATTTCATTCATGACTGGAAGCCGTGCAGTGCTTGTGTTCAAAACATACTTCCCATAAGACCACACGGTGGAGCTCATACAGTACAATGCCTGAGGGAAGCACTTGAATGTTGGGGACTGAAAGAGGAGACCATGACCAGAGACAGCAGATGAGCTGCAGTGCTTTTGGGTTCATAAAATAAGATATTGCCTCTCGTATTCTGATAATAGTTGGTTCATAATGACATTACTGTTCCATTAATAATCTACACAGAACAGAGTAAGATTATGAGATTAGTCTACAATATTATTTAAAATACACAAAATAATGTTTATATGAAAAATTATCACCGTTTTCAATAAAATATTACTATTATATTATTATATAACTAAAAAGACAAAAATGTACTCAAATTGATCAATACATTTTCTTTATATTATCTTTACTACCTCAGCAGAAACCAAATCACCAACACGATGGGTTCCACACTCAACATGATTGAGAGAGTGTTGGACCAGGAAAAGGCCATTTCTCAGGTCCTGAAGGCAGACAAGACGACGAGGCATTTTGGTGCCATCATTGCAAAAAAATATAATTGATGTGATGATCTGTGAACTAGGCACTTACTTAACCCATTTAGATTGGAGGCCGATTCTAAAAACGAAAAAACGTCTTATTTGTATTGAAAAAAAAATAAAAAAAATGTATGTTGCTATATATATTTAGCAACATCTAAAATGACACAGATGCCGTCCCGGATTGAAAGGTAAAACAACGTGTGGGTCTAAATGGATAAAGGGGATGAAAACCTAGGCTGATTTGTATTTTGTTTTTTCCACTTCATGTTAAAAATTACAGCAGGGTAAAAACATGGCAGGCTTCATAAGGCTGACCTTATAGTACACCGTGATGCAAGTAACGCAGCTGCAGCTAATCAAATGAATAATGGCTGTGATAGATTTAGGCATGTAAATACTGTATGCTTGCACATGCACACCCATGGCCCAGGGCACATCTTAAATTTAACACACCTTTTATTAATTTTATCAGCTGCTGTGTTTCTTACAAGCCTGCCATGTTTTTAATCTGAATTGGAACAACCTACGAAAATCAGCCTAGGGTTTCATTCCCCTTTAAGCACTATATACTTTGTCGTACAATAAATAGCAAGCTCTACGCATTGTGATGCGTTGAGCTTGTAGAGCGGCTGTTTTCGCCTATAATGTGCCCGAAACAGGGACAGCAGGTTGAAAGTGGCTAAGGGCCTAAAGTAAGGACTATGTGACTGCATCTTACGGAAAGCCAGTGCTTCACCTGTAATTTAAAGTCACAATTTCACCCTAAATTAACTTAACACTTAGCTCGCAAAAGCAATTAATCCAACCATTAACAATTACCTCACTGCCAAGCATCAGGATCCCACCACTGATGATGACCTGCTGGATGGCATTGCTTGTCGATCCAAGGTTCAAAAACCCAATACATTGACCGTGACAAGCCAGAGGAAATACAAGCCAGAGCTGCATCTGAGCTGGAGTTACCTGCTGCTGACCGTATAATAAGCTGACCGCATCATCATGGGCTCAGCCTACATCTACCTTCCCACAAGAGCCCTGCGGCAGAACAAAGACAAAGCCAAGAGGACACTGGCCAGCTTTTTTAAACCTGTACTGTAACTGCATCCGCTTCCCCATCTCTGAAAAGGATGAAATGAAGGCCTACCTGTTAAGACCAAATGCTGACAGTCAGACTGGATCCTCTGGAATAGTATAAACTTTCCATTGGTTAGCCAACTAGTTGAATCTGAAGTGCTCCCTCAGAAAGAGTTTTCAGCACTTGTGCAATATTGTCACATGCCTAAAGGGTAATTAAAGTTAGATAAAGCTTGATAAACTGGTTTTCCTGTCAGAAATCCTTAAGTATCATCTTAGGAGATTCTTGTTGTAAGATGTTAAAGATTGTTGTAAAGCTGCTGGGTTTTTAATAGTCAAGATTCAGACAAAGACTTATTGCACCATTGGTTGATCGTTTGGTTCTGAATCGCATTTCACTTTAAAAAGAATTACAAAACTTGTTTAAAAAAAACATTAACCTCTTTTCAAGGCACTAACTACTCTTAGCCATTTAACCAGGCTGTAAGGAATGGCTCATTATGGTGGTAGTCAATGATGGCAGGGGTATGTAATTCTTGTGAATAGCAGCGGTGTGGTAAAAGGCCACCATCTGTAATTATTAACCTTGAACACTGTGGCCTATAGAGATGCCCATAGACGTGTTAGAGAAGTTGGACGACGTTCTGGCTTTTGTACATAACGTTGTTTCATAATGTCAGAGAAGGCTGTTCCAACTACTGTAACACACACAGTTAAGTATAATGTCAGAACGAAATGGCTCAGAATAAGGAATGAGATTACAGCTGAAAGAGCTGGAAAGAATTGGAACAGAACACAATAACAAATCACTGAAAAACAGAAAAAGTAGACCAAAACTAGAATACGAGATTTGAGCAGGGAACGTGAAGGTGTAGCCATCTCTCCAGCCGCGCTGTCACCATCAAGGTTCCAAGTCCCAACTCAGTCAAAACAGGTTCACCTGCAGTGAGCCACTCCAACCAGACTTGTCATGACTCATGCATGGTGTTCCAGTTTCAGCACCGAGATGACAATGTGCAAACTTGTCAATGATCGCCACTAATCCCCTACAAACTTTCTAAAGCTCAACATGTGAGGACACAGGCCTGAGATTGACGCATTCCCGAACACCTAGCCGCCAATGCTTAACCCTAACCCCAGAATAAACCATTTTCAAGATCAGGCAGATTGTGATGTTTACATTACATGGTCCTGTCCTTTTCGTTTAAAAAACAGGGAAAAATTGCAACACCTCAGCCGAGTATGACATAAGAGCAAAATGTCTGTGTCAGTGTGTTTCTGTGTGATGTCATCAATGCCTACAGATGAATATGCACTCACATATATTATCTAATTAGGTTACTAATTAGGTGCGTCTGCCTGGCTGCTTTCATGGTGTAATCACACTAAGTTGAGATATAAGTCTACCTTGAAGACAAATAATGATAAACAAGTATAGAAGATCAGGATTGAAGCTTTGCTGTAGCATGCCACAAACTTACATTTCAACCCATGTAATTTTAACAACGCCACATTAATTCATGTATATTAGCACACTGAAACGCCAGGGGTACTGAGTATGGGAATGCTGCCTTTCTGCCTGTCCCGTGTTGATTTTCACAGTGGCCTATAAACTGAGTATACTGCAAATGTTATGGAACAAATAGTTTTACAACACAATGTTTGACAATAAGTAAGTACCATAGTAAACTATTGGACTCAACCGTACTAGTGTTAAAACTAACATTTGTAATTGAACCACAACAATACAAAATGCAGTAAAACAGGAATTCAGAAAACTGCATTGGAAATGACAAGCTGGATGTCCTTTAAAATATAACCCCCCCATTCAAGATATAACATATGCTCCTAAGCCTAAAATCAGTTTTCAAAGGGTGAAGGGAACAGGCTATATGGGGGCGTGTGCATAAATAAAAGGAAAACAGGGACACACAGAGTGCCATGCTGGGATGTACTGCATGCAACGCTAACGTGTTCCTATTGCATAACCCATATGTTAGTCAGCATGTAATATTTAGCAAGTACAGTTCCAGCCCAACCCATCCGCTCTGCCTAATATGCCTGCAAGGGCATAATTTTATTACTTTCTCCTTTTTCAATTATATATATTGTTATGCTATATTGTTGATTTAGATAGGAGAGTATTGAGAGTATAGAGAGTATAGAGAGACAGCAACCTATGAGTATTCCAGCTGGAATAGAACCAGAAACGTTGCAACCACAAGGTCAACACACTATCCATTCACCCACTGGTACCGATAGATAAACTTGAAGCCCTTTACGCCATTTCATATTTCAATTTAGTGGAAAGGAGATTAATTGCACAGGGAATCTGAAGATTATCATGTTAGAGAGAATAACAGATTAGTGTAATCAGTTGTTATTCTCTTTACCTGATAATTTACAGCCAAGTGTTTAGTAGAATAATGGATGATAAAAGCTTAACACACACTCTTCACCACTGCTATCTAAAGTTGCCATGTGCGACAATTGAAGTTTCTGCCGGGACACTGATGTTATCTAACAAGCTGATCTAAAACTGTGAAATGTACATGGACACCATAACTCTTCATATATCCCCAAGCTAAGCTAGTGAGCTCCACACTTACCAAACTGAAAAGTGTTATGAATGTCAAGAATGTAGCTGAAAATGGAAGTTGGTGACAATAAAAACATCAGGATCTTTTCATCAGAAAAGACAAATTTGTCTTATGTGAAATGTACATGGACACCATAACTCTCCATATATCCCCCCCCAAGCAAGTGAGCTCCACACTTTCCAAACTGAAAAAAGTGTGTCAAGAATGTAGCTGAAAAGGTTGGTGACAAAAACTCCATCAGTGACTAAACACAAATTCATCTTAACATAAAAAAGGCTGGAACAGACAACATTCTTGGTCAGAACTGAAGAAGACATCTCCCACTTGTGTAATAATATACACAGAGCAGCCTATTGTTAAACATTAATATTGTGCCTATCGTTTCAGTCAGTGCAGTCATGTTGACAGCTCTGAGTCTGGCTGTCTGCACGCACTGTACACTACAGCAGTGGTTCTCAAAGTGGATTCTATGGACTCTCGGTTCCTTTAGGGGGGTCTAAATAAACTCTTACAAGACTGTAACTCAGACAGTATACAAATGGAACAATTGGTTCCATTTGTATATTGTCAGAGTTAAGGGGAGACCTTGAAATGTAAACGTTTGAGAACCATTGCCCTACAGTATCATTGTGTAAGCATGCCATATGGTACAATTGAATCAAACGCAATCGGCAACAACCTGCAATTGAAAAGGCACTCTGAAAAAGTAAAAAAATATAATTAAAACGTCACATATGTTAAGGCAAAAGCCGGCTTGTGTTGGTGTGTATGTGAGAGAGAGAGAGGAGAGGACGGTGTGTTAGATTGACCTGCTGCTACATAACGGATTATGTAACGTTATAATACACCGTGCATGGATGGAGTGGAGAGCTGCGTCGTCGTGGCGTGTTTGACTCAACCGTACGATGGTGCCACCCCAAAGAAAAAGGAGCCGATATACAAACTAAACAACACGTCAGCTTTTTAGCTGACGTGTTGTCTAGTTTGTATATCGCCTCTTATTTGGGGTGGCGAGCGACACGGTCGTACGTACGACGTTGTGAAAAGAAACGAGGCTTTGCTAGCGTTTCAACGTTGACAGCAGTGCACCAGCCGGGACGGGGCTAGCTAACGGGGTAGCTAATGCTACAAAACCCTACTAGGCCTCAGTCAGGTTTCCGAAAAGTTGTTAAAGGGATTGGGGACGGCTTGGGCTTTAGCCCCGGCTAATGCTAAGTGGCTAATAACACACGACACAACGCGTCGCTTTTATCCGCCGTAGCTGTAAATAGCAAGTCCCCGATATCATTACTGTGTGAATGTGTGTGAAACGTATTGGATGGAGGAAGGAGAGAGAGAGAGAGAGAGAAGTGTCCCAACAACAAAGAGACACTGACGGCTTGAGGAGGAGGAGGTGGTGTGTGTGAGGGGGCTGCCTGCTGGTGGTGGGGGCTATAGTCTGGGGGTCCCGGGTCAAAACAAGTCTTTATGGAAGTGGAAGGGTTGTCAAACAAACTAAAACACCACCCCACGAACCGCTTCATAATAAAAGGTCACCGATATCGAAAAATTAAAAAGAGACACATGGACGTCACGTACACACACACACACCGCCGTTTATGCATGTATGTATGTGTGTGCGTCGGTTGGTAGCTGATCTCTCCAACCCTAGGCCGCTACTAGCAGCGTTACTAGTTAGCAGCAGCAGCAGCATGGTGGTGTTGGTGGTGGACTGGAGAGCCGATCGTTGAGATCAGAACCAGCCGAACCGGGTCAACGAAACAACAACTCAACGCGTTCGATCATTATAACGCTCGGTTAACTTTGTATTAACACGGGTCCGTCGGAGCCGGTCGTTATATATATAGAAGGGGTTTACCTGGCATAGCTTGCTTTGCGTGTCCTGGCGTCACTTCGAAAAGCACACACCGATCCGTTCGGTCGGTTCAAAAAAACAGAAACTTTGTATCAGCTGAGCTCACTCGCGGCAGCGTGTGATCGAGTGTTTTTCTTCTCGCGTGGCCGTGTGGGTCGATGTTAATAATAATTATAAATATCTTGTTGTCGTGGTGGTGGCGGCTGGCTCGACGATGCTGCGTACGTAGCTTCACATGGGCTAAATCCAGCTAGCCTAGCCTCTTAGCCTAGCACAGCAGTACAGATATGAGAGAGGCTGTGGGTCGCTGCTTTGTGGTCATGTGGTCTGTACTGTGTGAACAAACACCCAACAAGAAGAAGCGCCCCTCATCATCATCATCACACCCTCATCATCCTCTTCTTCAAAACACACAAATGCCTGCGTGGCTTTCTTTCAGGCTCTTCAACTGTTTATAACGTTTAATATAATCAATCACGAATAAGAAACGTAATCCATAAATGGGGTTTTTATTTTGTGTGATTGCCTGTCTTTATGATTTGTTTATAAGTGTGTGAACACCTCGAGATAATATAAAGGGAAGTCATTCCCTTATGTTTATATTCACTACATAAAATGTTAATAAGATGATTTTGGTTCAACTTGACAGCGTGTCAAGCCATTTATACTCCGTAGTACCACAGTGTCGCTTGCAACAACAAAAAAAGGACAGATCTACAAGCTAGCAACGCGTTGCTAGCTTGTAGATCTGTTCTTTTTTTTGGCAAAAAGCGACACCCTCGTGTATGTGTGTGTACGTGCGTGCGTGCCGCCTATGCGTGTCCTCCTCCACCTCCACCATTGTGTACTCACCAACAACACACTGAGCAGACTAGTTCGAAACGAAAACAGAGAATCCGTCGCTAATTTGTAAGACAGCTGTTGAAGAAAAAACACACACGTCTCCTTTTCTTCAGACCCGCAACAAGACCCCGCGATTCTTGCACTTTTAAACCCGATAATCACGCGTGGCCCTCGATCCGTCGCCACTGCGGGAATAGTATGTCCTGTCTTCTTTGTCCGTTTCTTTCTTTCGCTATTTTGGCCGCAAAACGGACAAAAATCCACGATTTCTTCTTCTTGTGTCCACCAACAGTGAGGGTTGTGTTGCCAGGTTTTGTGGGAGAAACAAGCAGCCAGCCAGGTCTAACAAAACAAGCCCAGAAGAAGCCACGATAGATATGTCATGAGCACTTTATTGGCTATTTTAAAATAGCCAATCTACAAGCTCACAATGCGTCGCATTCGCGACGCGTTGTGAGCTTGTAGATCTGCTATTTTAAAAAAGGTCTTGAAAAGAAAAAGTTAAATATTTGGAAAGTATATGTCTATGAAATTAATTCAAGGACCCCAATGGAAACAAGTCCGCAAGGACTTTTTTGGTTGGACCTTTTAGACAAAAGTATTATAAATATAAATAATATAAATGTATTTTCCCTAATAACATTTTCAATCAATCAATCAATCAAAAAAATAAATGTCAGGTGGGGATCTGTGGAGAAATACTTTAATTTGGCCGTCCTTGACATGCAAATGTTTGAGAACTGGTTTAAACAATAATAAAAAACAAGCCCAAATAATTACACTTTAAAAACAAGCCCAAAAAACCGCAACCCGCAAAACAAGCCCAAAGTCGCTTATAATAAGCGGACATGGCAACCCTGAGTGAGGGAGGGAGGGTAAAAAAGAGAAAGGTGGTCACGTGGCCTCATTTGTCCAGCTGTACGCGTCGGCGATTGGTTGGCATGCATGACGATTGACAACGTCCGGTGATGCTATTGGCTTATGACTCGATACGACCCGCCCCTATACTATCCCATTCAAGCTAAGTAAACAAACAAACATAATAAGCCTATTTTTCTTCTGCTGCTGTTGCTGTTGCTGTTGATTTGGATCAATGTTCAGTGGTGTGAAGTAATTAAGTACATTTACTCAAGTACTGTTTTTAAGTACAATTTTTTTGTTTTTTAATTATTATATTTTAGTATTTCCAATATTCTATACTGTTACTTCTACTCGTCCATAGCCTAGAAGCAGTTCTCTAGGCTATGGACCAGAGCTACTTCTACTCCACTACATCTCAGAGCCAAATACTATACTTTTACTCCACTACAATTAATTGAAAACTTTAGTTACTAGTTACTTTGTAGATTTGTATTATTATTACAAAACATTCACTTCAGCCCGCCCCTATATACATTTCGGCCATTTGAAAATAGCCGAATACTTTTTCCACCACTGGACAGATGAGAAGAAACAGACTTGTAGATCTGCTATTTTCAAAAGATTTGTATACATTGTATACATTTGGACCATAATGAGTACTTTCTCCACTTTGATACCAATACTGTTATGCTTTTACTCAAGTACATTTTGAATTATGGACTTTTACTTGTTGCTTTACGTGCTGCAAATATTGTACTTTTACTCCACCACAATTATTTGAAAAATGTAGTTACTAGTTACTTTGTAGATTTAGATTATTATTGCCACTTCAACCCTATATGCCATTTGAAATTGGCCGATCTACAAGTCTCGACGTGACGAATTGTGAGCTTGTAGATCTGCTATTTTCAAAAGATTTTTATACAATCTATACTTTTTTTTATACTATTTGAAAACTAGTGAAATGAGACATTCTACACAATGAGTAGGCTACTTTCTACTTTTGGTACTTTAAGTATATTTTGATACCAATACTTTTGTACTTTTACTCAAGTAGATGTTGAATTCCGGACTTGTAACAGAGTATTTCTACATTGCAGTATTGATACTTTTACTAAATGTAATACTTTTTCCACTACTGGACAGATGAGAAGAGAACAGACAGACGCCCCAGACTGTTGAGCTGTACATAAGAACACGCATTACCTTCATATCACAGCAGAGGGTGCCACACAACACTCCTGTATATTATTATTTGTCAATCAGCATACTATAAATATTGCAGCTCAATATTATTATATAATTTAAGTATCTCTCTTGTCTTTTACTGGTGTGAAGCAGGATTTCAGTCACCAGACTATCCCTGCACCTGGTGCCTGGAGGCCTGTGAGCCAGTGTCTTCGCTCAATGCTCCTGGTGCCTGGAGGCAGTGATGGAGGAACCTAAGAAGTACTCACATGTTTTACTTAAGTAAAAGTATCAATATCCTACTGTAGGAATAGTCTGTTACTATTACAAGTTCGGTATTCAAAATTTACTTGAGTAAAAGTACGAAAGTATTGGCATCAAAATATACTTAAAACACCAAAAGTAAACGTACTCACTATGCAGTATATCCAATTTCACAAGTTCGTCATATATAAAAATCTTTTGAAAACAGCTAGGTATAGGTTTGAAGTGGTTAACATTCAAAGTAACTAGTAACTAAAGTTTTCAAATAATTGTAGTAATAAGATGTTAATAATAATTGTAAATAAGATGTAGTGGAGTAGAAGTAAAAGTATTGAAAATTGGAAATACTCCAGTAAAGTAAAAATCACACCCTGTGTGAAGTGGGCGGTGTCTTCCTAGCTAACCACAATACTGAATGGAGTCAACCAATATATATGCTTTGATCTGAAAGAGCCACTTAGTGTCAGCATGTGTCTTGCTAGCTAATCACAATACTGAATGGAGTCGATCAATCATGTACAAAAGATAAATACATTTATCTTTTGTAAAACACACTTTATGATGGACAAAACCATAACTTAAAAAAAACAATAAGTTGGTTTTTTTTAAGTTATGGTTGCTTATATAGGGCTATGCACATGTGTCATGTGACACTGGCCAATCACAGTCCTGAATAGATTGTGATTGGCCAATCACAGCGCAGGATAATTGTACAAATTTCCTGGGCCCAGATCACAGCGCAGGAAAATGTACATTTTTCCAAATCTCACTTATAGGGGCGGTTTCACCGCCCAGAAATCACACCCAGTGTGAAGTGGGCGTTGTGGTCACAGTGGTCATCACAGTGATGGAAGAAGTGATGGAAGAAGTGATGGAAGAAACCATAACTTAAAAAAAACACACTTATGTTTTTTTTAAAGTTATGGTTTCTTATATATACACATGTGTCATGTTTCCCTAGCCAATCACAGTCCTGAATAGACTGTGATTGGCCAATCACGGTGCAGGGTTAGGGGGGTACATTTGTTGCCAATCACGGCGCAGAATTTGGTGTGCAAATATCCAAACCTCACATATAGGGGCGGTTTCACCGCCCAAAAAATTGCTCAACATTGTACTTAAGTACAGTACTTGAGTACATATACTTAGTTACTTTACACCACTGCCTGGGGGCTAGTGAGACAGACAGCAAAAGTGTGCCGACAGCAATAATGCCTCACGGTTAGTGCTTGTTCATTCACATTTTGCACAGCTAAGTTCATGACACATCTGAGTTCAAGTGTTTTCTGGCATGTGTACCGTATGTCAGTCAGGTTGCTGTCAATTTATATTCACAAACAATTTTACATTTCAAAAGGCGAATTGAAAATGGCCCCAATAGTAAGGTCTAAAAGGGATGTTGCACTATCATAACTAATGCAATATTTTATTATAGACAAGGAACTGAAGAGGGCATCTTGTCTGCCAAAATTGTCTATAATAAAACATTGCAGTGGAGTCACAACCTCAAACATGCAAAAAAAGAAAAGAAAACATGAATAACTGCTTAACTACTCATTTAATGAACTGCAGGACATTACATTTTGTAAATTGTGATGACTGTTGTTTATTTTCTGGGGCCTGTGTTCAGGAATATTATCAACAAGCTATACAAAATATTCTATTTTGTATTGTATTTTAACACAGTTAAAGAAAATAATTATCCCAAAGCCACTTACCATTATCTCTCTATTTCTACTTTAAAGGTAGGGTAAGTGATATATTTTTGTAAATATTTTTCTTTTGTTAAAAAGGTTAAAGTACTATATTTTGATAGTAATCATTGCTACAGAGCGTTTGTTCGGTCACAGGGGTCTCTCCTGCTCTTTAGTAAATACAATATAGTACATTTTCAGGTAGGTGACAACATTTGAGCCAATCAGGAGAGAGCACTGAAAATGCATTTTCTGTTTAATAAAGAGTTGGAGAGACATGGGAGACTCCTTTTATAGACAGGACACTCTATAGTAACGAGTACTATCAGAACATAGACCCATTTTGCAATTATTTGAATAATTGCAAATCACTTACCCTACCTTTAACTTGTATTATTCAAGTTCAGTAATAGGCTCTGTGCAGTTTTGAAACACAAATACATCCTGTTCACAAGTACATTTTGAATACCGGACTTTTACTTGTAACAGAGTATTTCTGCATGGCAGTATTGATACTTTTACTTAAGTAAAACATTTGAGTATTTTTTCAGAAAAGAAGAAATGAAAACCCACTATCTGCCTATTCATCTAGTTGACTTGGCAATAATCTTGCCTATTAAGTAATTTATATCTGCCTTTATTTATTTCTGCCTAACTTTACTCTCCTAACACTGTTGATTCACCCTGCCTTATTGCCCATGTCCTCAGCCTCATCAGAATGCTTGTTACATTAAAAAAATCACACCCTGTGTGAAGTGGGCGGTGTCTTGCTAGCTAATCACAATACTGAATGGAGTCAACCAATCATGTACAAAAGATAAATACATTTATTGAAACACTCTTTATGATGGACGAAACCATAACTTGAAAAAAACAAATTTTTGGTTTTTTTCAAGTTATGGTTTCTTATATAGGGCTATGCACATGTGTCATGTGACACTGGCCAATCACAGTCCTGAATAGACTGTGATTGGCCAATCACAGCGCAGGATAATTGTACAAATTTCCTGGGCCCAGATCACAGCGCAGGAAAATGTACATTTTTCCAAATCTCACTTATAGGGGCGGTTTCACCGCCCAAAAAATCACACCCTGTGTGAAGTGGGCGGTGTCTTGCTAGCTAATCACAATACTGAATGGAGTCGATCAATCATGTACAAAAGATAAATACATTTATTGAAACACTCTTTATGATGGACGAAACCATAACTTGAAAAAAACCAATTTATGTTTTTTTTCAAGTTATGGTTGCTTATATAGGGCTATGCACATGTGTCATGTGACACTGGCCAATCACAGTCCTGAATAGATTGTGATTGGCCAATCACAGCGCAGGATAATTGTACAAATTTCCAAACCTCACTTTTAGGGGCGGTTTCACTGCCCAAGATATTTGTACATTTTTCCAAATCTCACTTATAGGGGCGGTTTCACCGCCCAAAAATATTTCTGCCCAAGCCCTAAGTCAAAAAGTTGACTTAAAATCACTCTGGCAGAAAGTGGTTTTGGAATATAACAAGCATTCTGATAGGCTGAGGACATGGGCAATAAGGCAGGGTGAATCAACAGTGTTAGGAGAGTAGAGTAAGGCAGAAATGTCAATTTGACCAAAAAATTACATAGGCAACCAATTATGCTAAAATACAAAAAATAGGCAATTATGCTAAAATCAAATAACATAGGCAATTATGCTATGAGGCTAATGATGTGGAGTGGACGATGCAAAAGGCAGTCAATTACATGCACCATCATCAGCTGCCACAGTGAGGCACCAGAGGGACATTTAATGGCTCCTTATCCGCTCTCACCTGTCTCTGATTCTCTACCCAATTTCACTAATGGGATTCATTGGTCATGGGACGCGGTAACACGCCGTGCAACCCCTTTTTTGAAGCAGGAGCACGCACATGCATAGATTTAACAACCCTTCAATTTGTGCGCGTGCGCGTCGCATGCATGCATACACACACGCACGTATATATGCACATACAAACTCTATATCATCAGTCCAATATTTTCTAGTACACCCTGCTTTCTCGTTTCAGATTAATCTGTTATACATTAGCTAACTATACACAAAGCAGAGATTTGAAGCACATTGTCCCTACCACAGACATCTTCATACATAACATACAGGGGATTCAAAGCAGACAAAAGACATGAATGTATTACGTGCAATGTGTGTGTGCTCTCTCTCACTCACACACACACACACACACACGCACACGCGCGCACACACACACGCACACGCGCGCACACACACACACACACACACACACACACACACACACACACACACACACACACACACACACACACACACACACACACATTTACTGTTTGGCCTACACGCCCGCACAAAAAGCAGAAGTGAATTTCCACAGAAAACAATGCAAACCTGCGAACAAGCGCTCCAGGAAAAAAGCTTCATCTGACTCTGAACAGCATGTTTCAACAAATATATTGACATGAATGTGAGCTTTTCAGCCTAGAATAGTGGAAATGGTTCGCTCGATCTTTGAGACCCTTTCCATTTCTTCATTCCGAGGTTATCAGGGGTCTCAATCAGGGGGTCAAAGATGCTTGTATTTCAGTCGGTCTGTAAGTCTTCTAATGTCTTCCTCCTGTCCGTGGGCTCAGCAGGAGGTCCTGTCTGCCTCAGTAACAGACCCGTCCATTCAAGCTACACTCCACTTTCACTATCCGGTCTCACACTTCCTGTTTCTCCCTCTTGTTTCCTTAACCCCCTTCTCCACTGCAACGTTGCTGTTCAATCATAAATCATAACTTATTTTCCTGTGCCACGCCACACCCAGTACCTTTCTCTCTCTTGTCGAAGGGCAGTTTGTGCAGTAGTGTTTAGTGTATGCAATGCATTGGTGCATGCATGAATGACCTATGCTCTCCAAAGAGCAAAAGGGTTCAAGTAAGGGCCCGTACACACTGCAGGAGATTGGGTCCGATATGGCTGTCGCCGACATTTTTTGGCGATCGCCGACAAAACCTCCCGATCTGACGCAGATCGGCCTTTGATCGGCGAGCTAATGCTCGCTGTGTGTGAAAGGTTCCGCGAGACGATATGGCCGCGATTATCCGCTCTGCGACGGCTTTCCGACCGTTTTCAGATAACTACCATGTTAGATATTCAGCTCTGTCTGGGACAGGACAGCAGACAATATCATACAATATGAACGGGGCTGCGACCACCTTGCGAGGAGATGCACGCTACAGCCAATGAGAGCACATTACAGCCACCGTGGCCAGGGGAGCGTCGCTGGATCTGACCACAACAAACAGTCCCTACCGCAATATTACCGTCCATTCCTGTATTAAGTTAACATTATAAAACAAAATGAGAGAGTGAGCGAGCCTGGTGGGCTGTTTATTTTAAAGGAATTGTAGAGAGAGAGAGAGAGAGAGAGAGAGAGAGAGAGAGAGAGAGTCTTTGAGTGCAGTAGCATGCGTGTGACACAGCGTTGCCAGATGTTGCGAGAGAAATAAGCAACCATGTCTATGAAAACAAGCCCAAGAAACGGCCACTTGAGCACTTTAAACCTATTTACAAATACATTGGATATTTTAAAATAGCCGATCTACAAGCTCACAACGCTTCGCAGCTATTTTCAAAGAAAAATCTTGTGGAATATTTTCCAAATCCACACAAATCTTGTATGGGGGTCTAAAGACGCTTATAATAAGTGGACATGGCAACCCTGTCACTGACTGCTTCAGCGCAATTGACGTGCGAGAGAGAGAGAGAGAGAGAGGGAGAGAGAGGGGGAGAGGCATATCACGGGATACGTCGATTAAAATGAATTGGAATAAACACAAATGTATGTATTGGGTCTGACTCTGGAGATAGCATCCTAGTGAACTATCCTACAGTGTGTCAGCCCTTGTCGGGGATCAATCCTGTTGTGAAGACCACAACGATATTATAACAGCCGATGTCAAGAAATAAACTCCTGCAGTGTGTAATGCTTAACGATCAGATAACCCCCCGAGCACTTTAAGGTCCTGCAATGTGTACCTGCCTTAAGTCTTTGTTGCATGCATATGTGTGTGCCTGCCTGCCTGGCAGCGTGCGTGCGTGCGTGCGTGCGTGCGTGTGTGTGTGGGTGGGTGGGTGGCTGAGTGTGAGAGACAGTAAGTGAATGAGTGAGTGAGTGAGTGAGTGAGTGTGAGGGTGTGTGTGTGTGTGTGTGTGTGTGTGTGTGTGTGTGTGTGTGTGTGTGTGTGTGTGTGTGTGTGTGTGTGTGTGTGTGTGTGTGTGTGTGTGTGTGTGTGTGTGTGTGTGTGTGCAATGCATTGGTGCATGCATGAATGACCTATGCTCTCCAAAGAGCAAAAGGGTTCAAGTAAGTCTTTGTTGCATGCATATGTGTGTGCCTGCCTGCCTGGCAGCGTGCGTGCGTGCGTGTGTGGGTGGGTGGGTGGCTGAGTGTGAGAGACAGTAAGTGAATGAGTGAGTGAGTGAGTGAGTGAGTGAGTGAGTGAGTGAGTGAGTGAGTGAGTGAGTGAGTGAGTGAGTGAGTGAGTGAGTGAGTGAGTGAGTGAGTGAGTGTGAGGGTGTGTGTGTGTGTGTGTGTGTGTGTGTGTGAAGGTGGACAAACTCACCATCACAGCCAGGGGTGTGGACCCATGGCCACAGGAAAGGCTGGGGCGGAAGACACGCGCGCGCACACACACACACACACACACACACACACACACACACACACACACACACACACACACACACACACACACACACACACACACACACACACACACACACACACACACACACACACACACACACACACACACACACACACACACACACACACACACACACACACACACACACACAGTGACAGACATAGATGCATATTCACCCAGGCTGGAACACTATTATGACACACCCTCTCATGCGCCGATATTCATGTGAACAGGAACTTGTGCGTTATCACACACGTAGGCGGTAAAAGGTACAATATGGCCTTTCTTAATGCACACGTAGGCCTTTTCTATTGCAGTGGTTCCCAAACTTTTTAGCTCAAGACCCAGAAGACGAAGAGACCCAAACTAGTGTAAATCTACAAGCTGACAACGTGTCACGATGCGATGTGTTGTGAGCTTGTAGGGATTTGTATTTTGTTTATCTCAATATTTATGAAATTCTTTTGAGAAATGTTTTTTTTTTAAATAGAATGTTTTGTGTAGAAAGCAAAAAAGGGATATTTACTCTCTTCCCATAAAAATGGGTCTGTGATCCAAAATTGGGTTCCGACCCATTGTTGGGAAACACTGTTCAAACACTAATCAGCCTACTGCTGCTCCATGGCTGCAGAGCCCACACAGGGCTGTTAGCTACATGTATTATTACATCCGTCCAGTGGGCAGTGTTTTCAGTTTTTACGACTGGGCCATAAAATAAAAAGCGTATGGAGCCTGTAGTCTCTACGTACATATATTTTCTTAACCACTTTAAACCACTCTATTTTGATCATTATAGGCAGAACATTTTAACATTTTGAGAAATGTTCAAACCAGAAAGTTTCAAAAGAATTCAAATTGTTGTGCTGCCAGTATAGTCCATGAGCCAGACAAGATTTCATTATCGAAACAGTGGGCAAAACCATACCTATATTAAATTGTTCATAGGGTCAATACGAGTAAATAAATATATGATAATCTCTCCACAGGAGCAGCTTTTACATGGTTATCACACATTTTGTTATTTTCCCCATACATACATGACAGGTGAAAAAATTACAACATTTAAAAAAGAGTTATCATAATGAAACTTCCTGAGTTGATTACTTACATGAAGACAAGGATTTATCGTATTACAAGTTTTCTGAAATTGTATATTTAAATATGCAAATTAGGCATTACGAAAATATGCCCGAATTTGTATAACTTTCCAGAATCAACATTGGAACATTGGACAAAGCCAGAGTGAACATTCTTATTTCATTTTGTTAAGATGTTTGAGTCAAAGGTTTTTAACGAGGGAATATTCAATATCTGGCTCAATTTTGGGGCTCTGGCTCATGGACTAAATGCCTAATTTGCATATTTAAATATACAATTTCAGAAAACTTGTAATACGATAAATCATTGTCTTCATGCAAGTAATCAACTCAGGAAGTTTCATTATGATAACTCTTTTTAAAATGTTTTAATTTTTTCACCTGTCATGTACGTATGGGGAAAATAACAAAATGTGTGATAACTATGAAAAAGCTGCTCCTGTGGAAAGGTTATCATATATTTATTTACTCGTATTGACCCTATGAACAATTTAAAATAGGTTCTGGCTCATGGACTAGTAGGCCAAGCAGCTAAATCCAGGAATATTTTCCAAACATTGGGAATATGTTTCATATGCTGAATATTTTTCACATATTTGTGAACATGTTTCTACTTTTTACAACTTTACTTTCATACTGGAAGTCAATGGTGGTCAGATTGGACTGAAACTTTGCCCAAATTTGGAGATGACTGTCATAGGATGTCATATCTATGAGTCTATGACATCATCAGTCATAGTCAGTGTCTATGACAGAGACTGTCCTCATGATGTCCTAGAATAGATCCATTGGAGGCCACACCATTATTAGAACATGTCCTGAACTGTGACAACATATTGTTTGCTGTTTGGTGCCACAAAGCCATCTGGAGGAAGGGAAGTAACAGGTTGTCATCCACTCCAGTACTGTTGAGATTAAGGTCTATTTATAGAACTGCAGAGGAACAACAGTGGCTAAGGCTGTGTGCACAGTAAACTCAGTGTAAATTTAACTCTGAGAGGACCCTTATGGGTCCATTTCTTACACTAGTCAAATGAACTCTCACATACAGTGTGCATGTGTGTTCATGCACATACATGTCTGTGTTAGAGGTGTATCTGTCCTTGCAAGACTCCCGCAGATAAAAAATGAATTCTTGAGAAGAATGCTGCGGGGGTTCCTTCCTGTCACCTGACTCCACCTCACTTCCCTTTAGCCCTTCCTGTGTGTATCTTGGAGGAGATGGGTAAGGTATGCTGACCCCTAAACCCTGATCTGAGCTCATTCATGTGATATCCTCACAATGTTGTAGGCAGGAATGCAAATTTGTTCACTAATCAGCAGTGAAAGGACATTTCCTGCATGGGGAATTATATTGCTGCTTGCTATTGGCTGATATTTTTCTTTCCACGTTGGGGCCTTGAAATATTAGGCCTACTGGGATTTAATAGAGATTATGAAAGACTTGACCGCAAAAACAATGCAAAAATAAATTGCAATAATAATAATAATGATGTGTTTTCAGTATAGCTTCTTGCGCACAGCTTCTTGAAAACTCACATTGCTTTTATTTGTATTTATAAAATAATATTTCTGAAGCCAGGACTAAGTAGACCAGCTGAGAACTCCCAAACTACAACCAAAGGATCAGCAACTTCATCCCGGAAGTATACAGTAGTTTAGTGCTGGGACCTGGGAGACAGTGTGTAGCTACGAGTTAACACTGGCTATGCTATACATGTTGTGCTGGTTCTATGAATTCACAAGGACATTTTGTTTTTGTTTTCTTTTGTTCATCAACCGTAGACTTCCTTGCTTGTCTCCAGTAGAGCCAAGCACCACT
>NC_137620.1:23072926-23080426 GCF_963280865.1 Gymnoscopelus braueri | reverse complement strand
TATACAACATAAGAAGAGAGACCAGACCAGGAGCTTATAACATGGCTGACAAGCTGGCTGCCCTGGGCAAAGTCCTGGTGCGTCGGCGGGTGCTGGACAGCGCCGATGAGGGGACCAACTTTGCCCGCTGCCTGTCTACGCTGGCCCTCATCTCCATGGGCGTGGGCTCCACGCTGGGGGCCGGCGTCTACGTGCTGGCCGGAGAGGTGGCGCAGAAAGCGGGGCCCGCCATCGTCATCTCCTTCCTCTTGGCCGCCGTCACCTCGGTGCTGGCGGGGCTGTGCTACGCAGAGTTTGGCGCCCGCGTGGGCAAGACGGGCTCGGCGTACCTGTACAGCTACGTGACGGTGGGAGAGATCTGGGCCTTCATCACAGGCTGGAGCCTGGTTCTGTCCTATTTGATCGCTGCCGCCGCCGTGGCCAAGGGCTGGGCCTCCACCTTTGACGACCTGGTGGATCAAAAGATCTCGGGCTTCTTCAAAGCCAACATGGAGATTAAGGTCCCCGGCAACGTCTTTGCAGAATACCCCGACTTCTTCGTCCTCTTGCTGTTGCTGCTGCTTACCGGCGTGCTGGCATTCGGTGTGAAGGAGTCTTCGATGGTCAACAGGGTCTTTACGGTCATCAACCTGTTGGTTTTGGGCTTCTCCATAATTTTTGGCTTTGTCAAGGGGAACCCGGCCAATTGGAATCTATCATTGGAGGACTTCCATGGTTTTGTGAACTCCACCGAGAGCAGCATGACTGTTGAAGAACACTTTGGCGTGGGCGGATTCGCTCCGTTCGGCCTGGTTGGCATTCTGTCCGCTGCCGCCACCTGCTTCTTTGCCTTCGTGGGCTTCGACACCATTGCCACCATGAGCGAAGAAGCCAAGAACCCGCGGCGCGCCATCCCCGTGGCCATCATGGTCACGCTGCTCATCTGCTTCTTTGCCTACTTCGGCGTGTCGTCGGCACTCACCTTCATGATGCCTTACTACCAGATCAACGCCCAGAGCCCCTTGCCGGTGGCCTTCGGCCACGTGGGCTGGTACTGGGCCCGATACGCAGTGGCCGTGGGCTCTCTGTGTGCCCTCACCACCAGCCTGATGGGCTGCATGTTCCCCATGCCCAGGGTGATCTACGCCATGGCCGATGACGGCCTACTGTTCCGCTCTCTGTCCAAGATCAATGGCAAAACCAAGACCCCCCTCCTGGCCACCCTAGTGTCCGGCGGCGTGGCCGCCGTGATGGGCTTACTGTTCGACCTGGGGCCGCTGGTGGACCTGTCGGTCATCGGGACGCTGTGGTCCTACACACTGGTGGCCGTCTGCGTGGTCATCCTCAGGTACCAGCCGGAGGAGGAGGAGGAGCAGGTAGGAGGAGGGGATCAGAAGGAGAACCAGCCAGAGGAAGAGGAGGAGAGCTTCAGCCTCAAGCTGCTGCTGTTACCCAGCAGGAAGACGCCCACGCGGACCTCAGGAACCATCGTGTACGCCGCCACCATCGTGGCGTCGGTGCTGATCACTGTGCTGTGCGCCGTGCTCCCGGACGTCCCCGAGCTGCTGTCTGCTGGTGCCGGCGTGCTGTCGACGTGCGTGATCCTAGCGTTGCTCTGCCTGGTGTGCGTGGCCGTCATCTGGAGGCAGCCGCAGAGCGCGAAGGCGCTCAGTTTCAAGGTTCCTCTGCTGCCCGCCGTGCCGCTGCTCAGCGTCCTGGCCAACGTTTACCTCATGATGCAGCTGGACTGGATCACCTGGAGCGGGTTCGCCATCTGGATGGCCCTGGGCTTTGCCATTTACTTCCTGTACGGGATCAGGAACAGCAGCGAGGCGGCAGGCGTACACTCTGCACATAAGAAGGAGCCGGAGAGCCAGAGCAACAAGAGTCCCCTCTACAAGGGGGGTGGCCCCAACGACAGTGACCTGGAGGGTCTCGTTGGCGGTGTGTAGGATGAGAGTGGTTCCATTTGTATACTCTCGGAGTTATAGACCTGTACGGGTCCATTTGGTTCCATTTGTACTCTCAGAGTTACAGACCTGTAAGGGTCCATTTGGTTCCATTTGTACTCTCTCAGTTACAGACCTGTAAGGGTCCATTTGGACACCTGGTGGTCCAAAAAAAAAAAGGCACCAATGTTTACTAGTGAACATCACCTCACGGTCAAACATTTAATGGACTGGTGATGTATATGGATAGGACTCCCATTGATAACCACCATCATCAACACAACAACCTCAGGTCAGGGGCAGGGGCAAGGGTCTAGAACTGTGGTTCTCAAAGTGGCGTTCAGGAACCCCCAGGAGTCCTTGAGGGGGCTCCAAGGGGTCCCCAGCAAAATGTGTTAATATGGCATCAAAATCAGTTTAACCACTTACCTATATACATTGGCTATTTGAAAATAGCCGATCTATGAACTCACAACGCGTCGCATTGCTACGTTTTGTTAGCTTGTAGATCTGCTATTTTCAGAAAATCTTGAAAAATGTGGAAAAGTAAAAAAAAACAAAAACATTTTGATAACACAAATCTTGTATGGGGATCCCTGGCACCCCCATATTTTCAGATGGGGGTCCTTGGCCAAATACACATCAATTTGGGGGTCCTTGGCATGGAAAAGTGGTCAGACCAGGTAAGATTGAAGAGGGTATAGGGCAGGGGTAGGCAACCTGCTGCTCTAGAGCCGCATGTGGCTCTTGGGCCCTCTCCCGTGGCTCCCAGTTGCTTGGGCAAAGAAGTAAAAAAAAAAAAGTTATTTATAGAGCCACCCAACAATGGAACTCATTATCCGCAAATATTAGACAAATTAAGAGCAAATATGTATTCCAAAAATTTATTAAACAGATATTAATGAGAGAGATCACACAATTACAATGATCAATATGTTTTTGTACATGATGTTTAACCAATGTTCCTGTAGTGTCTATATCATTGGCATTTTAATGTACAGTAGCTTATAGTTTTGGACTGACAAGTGTCAGTTGTTGTTTGTATGTATATTGTATGTTGTTTTATGTTGTGATGTTTTATGTGGACCCCAGGAAGACTAGCGACCGCGGCAGCGGAAGCTAATGGGGATCCGAATAAAGAATAAAGAATATGCAAAGGAATAAGAGGTTTTCTTTCTGTATTTTTTTTACTTTAGGCATAAAGTTAAGTTATTAAAGTAAAGTTATTAGTAAAGAAAAAGTGTCGCCCATACACCAGATAAAAATAAGAAACTAATCATTGAAGGAAAATAAAGAATTGATTAATGCTTGCTTGGTTTGTTTGATTTCACCACCAGTGAAATTATTGTTTATTGTTTGCTTATTTCTCAAAGCAGATCAAGTATACCAAGTTATATTGAAAGCACAAAAAAAAGGCCGCTCGAGACAGATTTCTTTCTTTTGGGCCAAAAATGGCTCTTTTGATAATAAAGGTTGCCTACCCCTGGTATAGGGTCTAGAGAACAGGTGGTTGGTGTTTACTGTATAGATGACACCAGTTCAAGGATCTCATCAGGGAAGACAGGCCTGATATGTTAGGGTTATGTTAGCAGCTAAACTAGGCACACCTCTAGCTTGTCTTATTATGAGTCTGTTTTAAAGGTATTGACAAGGGGCAAAGTCCAATGTGTTGGGCGGTCCAATGTGCGCATTTCTATATGGAAATTCCAAAGCATTTTGGAATTAATTTCACTATTAGTATATGGAAATTACATATTTCCTAGTCCACACAAGATGAGATGAGATGAGAAGAAATAAATACCAAATTCAAGGTTCAAGATTTGTATTGCTACATCTTGAGTACAAGAACATTGCTGGCCTTGTGGCAGCAAGAGAATAAAAAGAAATAATAAAGTAATTATTCAAATAAAATAAATAAATAAAAGTTATATTATTATTTAAATTTAAATTCTGATCTGACTGATATGTGATGTAACATTTGTTCCCAGACCCTGGCTCCTGTAAAGATGGCTGATGGACTGCAGCCAGACACCAACAGCCTACAGATACCGGGTGAGATACACAGAGACATGTACAGTATATGCAGACAGGGCGTGGACAGTCTGACCTTTCCATGCTGACTCCCACTCGGGAATATTAGTCACAAGTTCAACATTCCAATAACATTCCAATCATTCCTAATTGCACGGAGAGTCCGTTGAGTTGTGCGTATCCGCTACTCGCACCTCAAGGGTCCGGGTCTGTAATCTCCATGACGATGAGATGAGGCTCTGGAAAAGGCACACGTCGCACAATGTCAGTCCAGGGTCAACAGGAAGACATTGGGGAACCATGGATCTTGGGATGCACGCTAAAGTTGGAATTCCTGATTCAAGTCATTCCTGAACTGCCTGATTACTTACTATGTTGTTACTGATATCTGTCCGTCTGTCCGTCTGTCCGTCTGTCCGTCTGTCCGTCTGTCTGTCTGTCTGTCTGTCTGTCTGTCTGTCTGTCTGTCTGTCTGTCTGTCTGTCTGTCTGTCTGTCTGTCTGTCTGTCTGTCTGTCTGTCTGTCTGTCTGTCTGTCTGTCTGTCTGTCTGTCTGTCTGTCTGTCTGTCTGTCTGTCTGTCTGTCTTGTCTTTCTCTCTCTTTCTCAGGTGATGACCTATCAACTCCCTCCTCTCCTGCCACAACCAGAAATGAATGCGGCATCGCCCCCCTCACACCCTCTCCTTCACTGGTAAAACACGCACGCACACACACAAACTCACACAAACTCACACACACACACACACACAAACTCACACAAACTCACACACACACACACACACACACACACACACACACACACACACACACACACACACACACACACACACGCTCGCGCACACGCACCCACCCACCCACACACACACACACACACACACACACACACACACACACACACACACACACACACACACACACACACACACACACACACACACACACACACACAATAACGGATGCTCTATTATGCATACACAAGGGCAGATAAACACCCACAAACATTTCATTTATAATTTGGAACATATTAGAATGTCTATATCCACAAATATGTGTGTACACACATAAAATAGCATATATAATTGTGTGTACTGGCGCACAAACAAAACCAACACCTCCCAAACACATTTTGACACACCCTCTTATTATGTTTCTTTATATAGTGGACTTAAAGAATTGCTTCCAGACCACATCCACTCATCAATTAGTGGTTTATCATTACACTTTTGACTACACTTTGACTACAAATTTCCCTGTAATTACACCACACACTACAGAGAAACTTACACATTAGCACCAGCAGTGGCATTAGTTTATGTCAAAGGACATTTTTGCAAAAGGCTTCAACCACTTAAACCCCAGAATCCTTATTGTGGGGATTAGGGAAGGCTTTCGCAAAAAATAGCAGATTGACAAGCTCACAACGCGTCACGCTGCGAAAACAGAAAATAACAGATAAATGTTTAATGATAAATGTTTTCCAGTGACTGAATGTAAACACAGAGACAGCAGAGGAGAGGAGATGAAAGGAGAGCATCTCTCCACACTAAACTGAAATTAAGTTGCGCTAATTCTACAGTAGCTCGTGTCCGTTCATAGAAACTAGTCATTATTGAAGAATGTACTGTAAGGGTTGTTCTGCAACTGCCACATCCTTTCTAGGACATGGATCCCACCCAGGCAGCAAAGTACTGTTTTGTTTTATGGGGAAAAGGTTCTAGATTTTGGTTTGCTTGCACAAATTCACTTATGAATACATAAGTGTCTGTCTGTCTGTCTGTCTGTCTGTCTGTCTGTCTGTCTGTCTGTCTGTCTCACTCTCTCTCTCTCTCTCTCTCTCTCAGAGGGTAGAGCTCAGACCCAGGATGGCCTGTCCCTTCTCTGTTGTCGTGGCGATAGACTTTGGAACCACTTCCAGTGGCTATGCTTTTAGCTTCACACAGGACCCAGAGGCCATACACATGATGAAGTAAGAGTCTGTGTGTGCATGCGCGCACGGCACGCGTGCATGCGTGTGTCTGTGCATGTGTCTGTGCATGTGTGGGTGTGCCACAAGCTCCAAATGCAATTTGACATTAAGACATCCTCAATACATGAACCTCATACTTTCCCAACAATGCACATTTCTTTTAGACTGAATTATGTTGCATTCTATTCCATTCTATTTGACTGACGGCTCTCTGACGGCTCTCTCCTCCAATCCGCACAGGCGCTGGGAGGGCGGGGACCCAGGCGTGGCCAATCAGAAGAGCCCGACGTGTCTGCTGCTGACTCCTGAGCTACGCTTCCACAGTTTTGGTTTTGCGGCCCGTGACAGCTACCATGACCTGGACCCAGACGAGGCCCAGCACTGGCTCTACTTTGACAAGTTCAAGATGAAGATACATAGTGCCAGTGTAAGAGCAGTGGTGGAAACTAACTAAGTACATTTGCTCAAGTACTGTACTTAAAGGGATTGTAGGCGAGTTCAGAGGTAAAAAAAAGAAAAAAACTATTGTCAAACACCGCACCTCCTCTCCCCCCCCCCCCTCCTCATCAGCAGTTCGTTTCCCCGACCACCAGGGGTGACGCAGGGGGGACTTCTAAACGGGCCATGCCGAAAATAGGTTGCTTTATTCGGATACAATGGTGTCTGCCCGCCCCTGCCGGTTCTCTGAATTTATATTTTTAAATAGGCTCTTTCATGATAAATTGACCACATATATGAAGTTAAACAACTAAATTCCATCCAAACGATATCTAGTAAATTCCGTGCCTCAAAAAATAAGTTTGAGAGCGTTTTAAAATCGAAAGTAAAAAGTTGAAACTGCCCACAGAGAAAACAATGGCGGCTCGTTCCATTTTTGTCGGCTGCACTCGGTCCCATTCGGTTTCACCCGAACAGTTCACACGGGCACGGACGCGCACGGACGCGCACATGCGCGTCCATGCATTTACGTCCCGGACAAACATAAATAGTAGGGAAAATACGGATTTCAGAAAGAAGACTGTGTTTCAATGCAGGAAAACACCCCAGCATCATTATATAGTGGCTGATAGAGGGGAAAAAATGCAAAATATATGTATATACATATTCTTAAAATGTAGGCTTAATGTTGCCTACAATCCCTTTAATACAATTCTGGTGTGCTTTACTTGAGTATGTCCATTTTCCAATACTATATAATACTTCTACCCCACTACATCTAATCCAATATTAAAATTGTTACACCACTACAATTATTTGAAAACTTTTAGTTACTAGTAACTTTGGAAATTGACATTATTAAAAAATTATTACATTATTTATAAAAAATCTTCAAAATCTTTTGAAAATAGCAGATATACAAGGTCACAACGCATAGCAATGCGACGCGCTGTGAACTTGTAGATCAGCTATTTTCGGATAGCCTAAGTATAAAATAGGGCAATAAGATGCTATAAGATTCTGAACAGAACTTTTACCTTCTGTAAATTGTTAGTGCTGCACACAGCATCATAGATAAAAACAGCAACACAAAGCATTTGCAAGAAACACAATAAAAGAGCATAAAAGGATAAAGGT
>NC_137620.1:23065426-23070426 GCF_963280865.1 Gymnoscopelus braueri | reverse complement strand
ACACACACACACACACACACACACACACACACACACACACACACACACACACACACACACACACACACACACACAAGCTACTTCCCATTAAGTTCTCCCCTCCTCTCCTCTCCTCTACTCTACTCTCCTGTTTCTCTCATCTTGTATTCCTTGGCTCCTCCCTCCCCCCTCTTCCCCCACTAAGTTCCCTTTCATCATCTGATCTGCTTACATCCCGGTGGAGAAGCGAGGTCATCAACATACGTCACTCCCGCTCTCCTCTCCTCTACGTTACACACATTGTTTATGTTTCTCCTCCGTGTTGATACGTTCCTCGGCTGTGCTAATGGCCTGTCTGTCTTTCTTTCTTTCTTGAACTCTTCTTCTATCACACCACCACCACAACGATTTGAGTCTAGTGAACTCGAGTGCACTCAGCTATTGCATCTTTGGAAGCTTGAAATCAGTAAAATACCTTCTCTTGATCTTGACCTTGTCTCACGAATGACTTGAGACTTGTTAAGACTAAAGTCTATATCTCTGCTGTTCGGCCGGAACCAGCTAAATCCAAAATGGTAATTGTTCAGGAAATGAAAAACAAAATATCAATTTTCAGAAAATGAAGAAAACCGTATATTTTTAAAACAAAGCAATACTGCCTCATCAAACTTGGTATTGTGACTTCATATATTATCTGTACTTGCATGTGTCATTATATTATCACCACTTTACCCAAATCCAGTGCAAGTGGAGTTAGGAGGTTTTGTCCATCATTGATAAGAACAGCTGGCAATGGATCTCAAAGCTCACAACACATCACAACGCATTGTGAGCTTGGAGATCAGCTATTTATGGTGAGCGCCATCATGAATTCTGTACTTAAACAACTTTTATTTTAACTGTAATTAACTTAATTGTAAACAACCATGGATCTAACTGTTACCACTGTTGTTCTTCTACAGTTGAGTGCAACAAACAATTCTGCCTCAATACTCAATCATGTATTTAACAAAAGCGATCATGGCACACCAACAATAAATAAATGGCATATAAATACAAAATACATTCATGAAAAATAGAATCTGTCAAATCTGTAGCCTACTGCACTAACAATAACAACCACAGTTGAATTTACCTATCATATACCTATCAACATTTTATTATCACACTGTTGTGTGTTGTGTGTTGCGTGTGTGTGGTGGGTGTTTCTTAGTGCTTTAGATTGTCATAAAAGCTGTGAAAGTCTTTTGGCATGATCTCCTTGAGCTCTTGGAGATGTTTGAAACAAACTCCTGCACACACTCATTCTCTGTCCATTAACATTTAAAAAGAAAACACGAGCAGATGACCTTTGTGAAGACACCTTTCTCCTCTTTACTGGGGTGACAGCTATCAAACCTTGCACATACATTCTCTTCTCTTCCCAGTTTATGTTCTCCCAAAAGCATTGAAAAATCTTCTCCCTGTCTGCCTCATACAGAGCAGAGCTTCTCGAGAGCCTGAGAGGAGGGGGGAGTTGTTTGTTTTTGACGGACAGTTTGAGGGTCCAATGGAGTTAGGAGTTTTCGTCAGAAGCGCTTTTTAATACTTTTCATATGTTATTATTAAAAAAAAATGTACACAGATGTAGAGGGGGTTCAATAGCGTTGATTTATGAAAAAAAAAAAAAACTGAAAATGGAGTTATCTGGTCCCGGCTGGACACTGACGAATACAGTATATCATTAAAATGGGGCGGTGGGGTCACAAATATACTTGATACTTTTACTATGTAATACGTAAGTCATACTATAAGCTACAGTATATGCCTTGTTTCAATTTACAATTTAGTAGACACGCTTAATCCAGAGCGATTGATACATCAAATGCATAGAAATAGTCATCTAGGAAGGTAAACCAAGAACCCATCATAAGTCTAAACAGTATAATATAAAAAAATCAATAATCTGTACATTGAAACTATACATACTATAGGATGCCACGTCTACAAATGAATCTGGCATCTGTCTACATAATATGCTATCTAAATTACATTTTAGCCTTTGCATAAGCCTGCAAGGTCGTCAAGGCTAGGGCAAGTGCTACGGGCTAAGGTGGAGTCTGAAGAGGTGAGTCTTCAGATTATGGCAGAAGATTGGGAGTGAGTCTGCAGTTCTAACGGCAAAGGGGAGTTTGTTCCACAGTTTGGGAGCCAGAAGGTAGAAGAGTCTGGGACGTGTTTCCACTGGAATAGTGGTAACATGTTTTGGACTTGCAAAGTGATGAATTTGCTCTGCTGCATTCTACACTGTTGACACGATAAATGTTGTTCTATATTCAATACTCCACTCTATGTCTCGCTATGGGAGAGAGGTGTTGTTGTTTTTTATGCAGGAACCTCACTGTCTGTCTGTCTGTCTGTCTGTAGGCAGGTCTAGTGTCGCCAGATTGTCCGGAGCAGCTCCTCATCGCTCTGGAACCCGAAGCTGCCTCCATCTACTGCCGCAAACTCCGCCTCCACCAGGTGATTGACCTCAGCCTGCGGCCAAGCACAAATGGCTTGGACCCAGATGGCTCCCGCCCGTTTGACTCCAGTTTTAGACAAGGTATATATAGGGAGAACGAGAGAGAGAGACTGTGTGTGTGTGTGTGTGTGTGTGTGTGTGTGTGTGTGTGTGTCTGTGTGTGTGTGTGTGTGTGTGTGTGTGTGTGTGTGTGTGTGTGTGTGTGTGTGTGTGTGTGTGTGTGTGTGTGTGTGTGTGTGTGTGTGTGTGTGTGTGTGTGTGTGTGTGTGTGTGTGTGTGCTTGCCCCACAAGTATAGTACAATTTGAGAAATTGGCATTGTGAGGACCATTTACCTGGTCCTCTCAAGAGAAAATGATTGTTTTAGGGTTTAGAAATAGATTTGTCGACTGTACCATAGAGTTATGCCTGGTTTATAATTAGTTGCACACCGGTGTCACACACCGAAAAATAGCTAATCTACAAGCTTGTGAGCTTGTGTGATCAGATTTTTTTTGGCTCCACCTTAGCCCGTCCTCACAAGTACAGTATAGTAATACAAACGTGTGTGCGCGTGCATGTGTGTGCTCTATTGTCATACATTAAAATAAGCCCGTAACCACACTGGAGTTCCCGGAAATGCTTTGCTTTGCTTTGATTTCTTTTGGGAACTGTGGTTTTGCAGAGGATGAGTTGGTACATGATTGCGCGTGTGTGTGTGTGTGTGTGTGTGTGTGTGTGTGTGTGTGTGTGTGTGTGTGTGTGTGTGTGTGTGTGTGTGTGTGTGTGTGTGCGTGCGTGCGCGGGTGTGGGTGTGCGTGCGTGCGCGTGTGTGCGTGCGTGCGTGCGTGCGTGCGTGCGTGCGTGCGTGCATGCGTGCGTGCGTGCGTGCGTGCGTGCGTGCGTGCGTGCGTGGTGCCTTGATGCAAGTGTGTATAGAGTGAAAGTGTGTGTGTGTGTGTGTGTGTGTGTGTGTGTGTGTGTGTGTGTGTGTGTGTGTGTGTGTGTGTGTGTGTGTGTGTGTGTGTGTGTGTGTGTGTGTGTGTGTGTTCAAAAAAGGTACTGTACTGTAGAGTTGGAGGTTGAGATTTGTATTCGGATAGCGGCAGCGCAGTGGTTTCACCTCAGATGACTGTGTGTGTGTGTATGTGTGTGTGTGTGTGTGTGTGGTGTGTGTGTGTGTGTGTGTGTGTGTGGGGGGGGGGGGGGGGGGGGGTGGGGGGGGGGGTAGGGGGGGAGTTTGTTTAACAGAGAGCCAGGGCCATATGTTTCACGTAAAACAAAGGCAGAGTGAGAGATGAATAGAGTAGATACACTGAGGCATTTTAATGTAGCCATTGTCCAAAATCAACCCTTTGTTTTGCTAATATTGACAAACTTGACTTTGACCACATGGCCCCTAGTGACCTTATTCTGGACATTTAGGCAAACATTTTGAGGGCCTTGTAGCAGAGAGTAGTATTTTGAAGTAATTTATAATCACAAATAAAGATCCTTAAAACAACCATAAAATGAGCATGAAACGGAAAAACTGTATAAAAGCAAGGACACAAATTACAATAATTATAGAATGAATCACTAACATAAGCAGCACTGAATAAATACGTCTTAAGATCTTGCATAAAAGTGTCTACCATTTCAGCCATTTTGAGATTCTCTGGCTCTGGCGGGGTATTCCAGAGGCTGGGGGCATAAAAACTCAAATCTGCCTCTCCATGTCTCTTGGTGGTCCTGATTTGTTCAGTGACTTTCAACTGTTCAGTGCCAGAGGACCTCAGAGATCTACTTGGTGTATATCTTATGACTAATGAGCATTCCTGAAATGTACTCATGTGTATGACTATGGACTGATTTATATTATAGTAAAATTATCTAAAAATCTATTGGGAAGGTGAACGGTAACCAGTGCAATGGTCTTAAGACCATTGGTGTGATTTGTGCCTTTCATCTAGTCTTGGCGAGGACTCATGCTGCAGAATTCTACCTGCATGACCAGTTGATTTCTTTGGCAGACCAGCCAGGAGAGAGTTACAGTGGTCTAGCCTGCTAGTGATGAAAGCATGCATCAGTCTTTCAGTGTCAGCCTGAGAGAGAAAATCCTAGTACCAGTGTTTCCATGACACTTTGCATTGGACAGTTTGATCACACACAGTGCTTGGCAACAGTTGAAAACCCTGAGGAAGACTTCACTGTCGAAACGTCGGTTTCATTTTAAAATAAACATTTTGCATCGTGGCTAAGAGCTGTGCGGCCTCATCCTTTGTCAATACTGTTACCTGCCGTGGCCAGCACCTCATCAACACAGGTGTGCGCTTCTTCCTTCTGTGTTTGCAGTTACAGTTGAAACTTTGAAATGCAATATAAAATCCTCCTACCTTGAATGGACTTAGAAAATAGAGCAGATTGCCTTTGTCTTTCCCAGTGGGCAGTTGGAGATGGGGGTGTAACAAAGGATTCAGATGAGGGAAAGGAGGAGGAAAAAGTCCTGCAGGCACCTACATGCATAGACCCCCCCCCAACACACACACACACACACACAC
>NC_137620.1:22937926-23057926 GCF_963280865.1 Gymnoscopelus braueri | reverse complement strand
CCTCTTCCTGGTCGGGGGTTTCGCGGAGTCGCCCATGTTGCAGAGGGCGGTCCAGAATGCACTGGGGCGGAAGTGCCGCATCATCATCCCTCAGGACGTGGGTTTGACCATCCTGAAGGGAGCCGTGCTGTTTGGGTTGGACCCCACCGTGGTGAGGACACTGGCACGCCTGGTGGAACGCCTGTTTGTGTCCTTCCTTAAACAACCCATTAAGCTGAGGCCGATTCTACAAATGCCTCCTAAATCAGTAGTTCTCACGCTTTCGAGATTTTTCAAAAACGTTCAAAAATAGCAGATGTACAAGCTCGCAGCGCGGCACGAGGTGACGTGCTGTGAGCTTGTACATCTGATACAAGCCAACGCAAAAATGACACTTTACTGGAGTACTTCCAATTTTCAATAATTTTACTTCTACTCCACTACATCTCAAAGGCAAATATTGTACTTTTGCTCCACTATAATTATTTGAAAACTTTAGTTACTTTTTTTATTTTGATTATTATTACAAAATCACTTCAGACCTATATACTTTGTCAATTTGAAAATAAGACGATTTACAAGCTCAAGTCAATTTTGAATGCCGAGCTTGTACTTGTAACAGACTATTTCTACAATAGGGTATTGATACTTTTACTTAAAGTAAAGAAATGTGAGTACTTCCTCCATCACATCCTCTGCGTCCATCATCCTCAGGTGCGCGTGCGTCGCTGCCCTCTCATCTACGGCGTGGGCGTGCTGAACCGCTTCGTGGAGGGCCGTCACCCCCGGGACAAACTCCTCGTCAAGGACGGCCGCGAGTGGTGCACCGACATCCTGGACCGCTTCGTCTCCGTCGACCAATCGGTGGCCCTCGGCGAGGTGGTGAGGCGAAGCTACACGCCGGCCCGCGTGGGCCAGCGGAAGATCATCATCAACATCTACTGCAGCACCACGGACGACGTGGTGTACATCTCCGACCCCGGGGTCAGGAAGTGCGGGACGATAACGCTGGACCTGCCCGAGCCGCTGCCGGTCCCCGGAGGAGGAGCAGCAGGAGGAGGAACGGGATCAGGAGGAGGAGAGAGGAGGGAGATCCGAGCCACCATGCAGTTCGGCGACACGGAGATCAAAGTCACGGCCGTGGACGTGATGTCCAGCCGCTCGGTTCGGGCCTCAATAGACTTCCTGGCCAACTGAGGGGGAGAGTCACGGGAGGAGGAAGTGCACACAGACATTTAAGGGGGAGAAAGAAACTTTATACCGTATCTGATTTCATCATTTGATCAAAACAAGATCAAACGTACTGGAAAGGGTACATTGGGATCAGGGTGTTTGACTGGTTGGTGAATGGGATACTTTGTTTCCTGCAAGAATCCTCTCCAAAGTGATACAGTTCACATTTAAGAATTCTGAATATGATTCCATATCTCTAGAGGTAGAATCTAAACTTGTGAATAGTGTGAATTGTGTCAGTGCTGAACAGGCTGAAGGAACTGTAGCTTTCTCACGTGACTGAGAATGTGCAACCAGCGCAGAGGAGGTACCAGTCCAGTCCAACCTGAGACAAATTATTTTGTAGGCCTGTTAGTCTAAACAAACAAAACATTGTTTGCCTCACAGTGAAAGGGACTTTTCTAAGAGGAACTTTGTCAAGCCTGATACACATTAGGGACAGACTTCAACACACACACACACACACACACACACACACACACACACACACACAGGGATCCAAACATCTGTCTTCCATCACTTCACTGTGGCTAGCGGAGATCTGGGCTTTGGAAAGTCTCTGACATCCTGCCTGATCTAATATACATAGTTTACAGCTGTTTATACTACATTGGGGTAAAATTCACTCATGCTTAAACACAGCCTTTACCCTCAGTTGATGACAGGTATTACGAGTTATCATCCACCATCCCTGAATGTAACTTTGTGATTGATTTCTGATGCTACCTGGATGACAGCGATCGTTCCTCAGCGCTGACATTTATGGATTTTGCTGTACCCTAGTGGCCAAAGAGGACTTTACTGCCAGCTGACAAAGCTACAAGACATAAATCTCGAGCTAACATGGAATCATATAAAATGAATGTATGCACTAGTCTTATTACATGCCTTATTAGTCTCTTATACTGCACATCATTACCTTCCGGTGTGGTTAAGGTAGAGTACCAGTTTGGATGGGGTTTACTCACATTAGGACAACTCACATTAAGTTAGACAACGTTGTCAATTACAGAGACATTTTAGCTTGACTTTCAGTGGTGGAAAGTAAGTACATGTACTCAAGTACTGTACTTTCAAAAGATTTGTATACATTTGAAAACTTGTGAAATGGGACAGTCTACATAATGACTACTTTCTCCTTTTGGTACTTTAAGTACATTTTGATGCCAATACTTTTGTACTTTTCCTTAAGTAAATTTTGATTACCTGCCTTTTACTTTAACAAGAGTATTTCTGCAGGGCAGTATTGATACTTTTACTTAAGTAAAAATGTGAGACACACATAATGGTGTCAATGCTTTGTGGCACTTATATTGTCCTATGTGACAAACCGCATCCTCACAGTTTGAAGTGGCATTAAGTTAACCATTGATAAGGTATTGAGAGGCAGCATAGTTCTTGTTATAAGAGGCTGTATTTTAAATGCTGAGAAAGAAGGAACTGAAGTGAAACTTCTGTGTCCTTCTTCTATGTACTGTACCACTATCCAACTTGTGCCTATAATCTTGTTGTATTGTCTATACTGTAATAAACTGTGCTTATATTACACACATTACATTCTACAATTGTGGGAAGGCTGCATAGTGCAAAGAATTTTGTACTGAATTTAAGCCAGCTTGACCTGGCCTGGTGAACCAATCGTTTTCCCTGTAGTTTTGTTCTGGGACACTAAATAGCAAATCCCAGTATTGTATTACCAGATGGCTCGCAATACTGTCATCATCACTGTGAACATTGCGGGGTGTGCCGATATATCGTCCCGCGATATATCGCGATACGTTTTCGCGATATGTATCGTTTTGGAAAAAATAAATATCGTTTTGAATTTTTTTTACAATAATAATCAGGCATGCAAACAGCCCCGAGGTGAAAAGGGTGACATGTTTTTTTTCGGGTCAGGTGTCACACTATTGCCCTATTTGGATTCAAAACGGCTATTGTAGCTGAAAAGCTACAAGTTTGCGTCTGAATAATGCAAAAACAGAATTATTTGTTTGCATTTTTTCTCCCCCATATATTTTCATAATAAAAAAGTGCGTATCGTATCGAAATCGTATCGAAGTTGTGAGCCAAATATCGTATCGTATCGTTTGGTGAAATTAGTGTATCGGCACACCCCTAATGCTATGCTGTGAAACACATGTTGATTATTACTACATCAGTTTATTTGAGCTTGGTACCCATACCCAGTTGCGTGTTCATCTTCACTTTCCATTTTTAAATACATGTTCAGAGCACCATCAAAAACAGTAGACATCACTGTTTCTGCTGTGGATTTATTGATGAGAACGGTCCAATAAATAGTTCCACACAGAATGACCAATAACGGTCACAACTGCTAAACAACCTGACCAATAACAACATTCAGAACTGCTCAAAAACCAAATCAGTGCTTCAGCTTTTACCACAAGTTATAAAATGACTCACGCCTCTCCGCGATGCCACTACTTGGACTTCAAAGTACAGTATGATAGCTGGGGTGATGATAGGGGATGGGAGTGTGTCTGCGTTTTTATGTGGTTTCAAGGATTCTAAAATACAGTGGAGGGAACTTGCAATGGTTTTTCTGATTACATTTCCATAGGATGCTACATCCAATTCGTAAGGCTTCAAACAGAGTTACAAAACCAGTGACAGACATATTTGCACATTACAGAGGGCCAATATGCTGAAATGATAAGTGACTGCCCAAGTCAGTAACAAAAAGGGACAATAAGTACATAAAGTTTCTAACTAAGTCCATCAAAGCTTTCTTCAAACTGTTAATTGCCCAGCTTCCTCGTCTTGTTTGTACGAGTGTGTTCCCTACGCCTCCCGTCCCAAATGTGTTGTTCCCCCCAGTGACCGAATCTGTCAAGTAATTCTCCTGCCATTAAAACCCCAGTGCAGGTATAAGATGAATCTTTGTGCATCTACGTCTACCTGCACTGGGGTTGTTAATGCCAGTTAAAACATTGAGGTCCTTTAGTGAGCATGGGGTCTCCCGCGGCCTCTGCCCCGGCCGCCTCCGCCTCCGCCGTCCATGGAGCTTCGGGGGTTCTTGATGGTCTCGTCCACGGAGAGGATGAGGCAGGCTGCCTCGGACGCCGCGGTCAGGGCGTTGATGCGGACGATGGACGGCTCCCAGACACATGCGGCATAGTTGTCGGCGATGTCCTCGTTGTTGATGTCTACTCCGTACCACATACCACCCGGCTGGACACAGAGAGAGAGAGATGGTAGACATTAACCACTGAACCCTATTTTATATTTCTTGGTACGACAGTGTTGCGCAAAAATAGCCCATCTACAAAATCAGCAATTTTGTTCCATATAGGAAAATGTTGGAAAATGTTCTCCTAATGACATGTCAGAAATAAGGACGGCAGGTATTAAGTGGTTAAATACACCACTTTGGGTTGACTGTTCACGCCAACACTCGATAGAATGTTAATGCACAAGATAGAATCTTGTGCATTAACCACATGAACCCTAGCATACCTATACTGGGGCAAACATACAGTGAAAATAGCAACTCGAGAAGCTCACAACGGGTCGCGACCTGTCGTGAGCTTGCCATAGATTTAGTGTAGAGCCCTGTGGGACTCCGGTCAAAGTACAGTATATTAGGTTTAATCGCTGTATGTTTTGTCCAAGTAGGAGAATTAAATACCAACATCGTAAGGGAATTAAACTGTTAAACTGCGAGTTGTCCTGATAAATGTTTGTTTCTCAAGAACAATCGTTCCGTTCTCACTTGAGCGTGCTTGGCGCGGAGCTTGTTGAGTATGTTGGTTGCGTCGAAGCCGGCGTTGTCACACAGCTGCCTGGGGATGATCTCCAGGGCCTTGGCGTATGCTCCTATCAGCAGCTGGGTTTTGCCGGGGATGGTCCTGGAGTAATCCCTCAGGTATTTGGACAGCTCCATCTCTATGGCGCCTCCACCTGCCACGATGGAGTCATTCTGCAAACACATGGCGGGGCAAGGTCAGTTCACGTTCCAAGGTTAAGGCAATAAAAGCAAAATGTAATTAAGATAAAATGCATGACTTTAGTTTGGAAACTCAAAATAAAAAGTGACCTAGATCTTGACTGCAAAAAACTAAGCATGGAAACCCCTTTATTAAACCACATGAACCCTAGCATCCCTATTCTAAGCATATCATAATAGGTAAGCATTCGGTGGGGATAGACGATGTACAACTGGCTATTTTTGGCAAAGAAGTATATAAGGTTATGCCTGCTTTCAGGGGCTGTTTACACCCAAATGTTTTTTTCCTGAGTGCAAATGTTTTGAATTGTTTTCAATACTGGAGAGGCTGTGGGCCTATTCTGTGCTGCCTGTTGATGTCTGGTGTTTTTCACTGATCACAGTTGAAACAGGGTCAACTTTAGACATTTGGAGGAGTGTTTTAGAGTTGAAACATCTACAACTTTATTTGGAGGAGCAGCTGGGATACCTAACCCTAACACTAAATAATAAATCAATTACAAAACAGGCGCTAACATGGAACCCGCAAGGCAGGAGGAAGAGAGGAAGGCCTAAAGCCACTTAGAGAAGAACCACAGAGCAAGAGATGAAGGCGCAAGGGCTGCCATGGCAACAACTGGAGCGGAGGGCACAAGACCGAAGGGGATGGAGGCCTAAGTGGTGGGACCTCTTGCCTTAAAGTCACTTTAAACATGCATTTAAACTATGCTTTTTACCAAGGGATGCAATATTTGTTTGCTGGTTAGATATGGCTGTCTTTAGTCACTCTTCATAATGCCATCATAAAATAAATATTCTCACACACGGAGCGTGTTGTGATGATAAGGGGTCAACCAACCTTGATGGCTCTGCGTACGATCATGATGGCATCGTGCAGCGAGCGCTCCGTCTCCTCCATGAACTGTTCTGCTCCGCCCCTCAGGATAATGGTGCACGTCTTGGCCTTAGGACAGCCCTTAAAGAAGTTGTACCTAAGGAGAGAGAACCATGACGCACGCATTTAAATAAAATTTCACTTGGGAGAAGGCACAGGGGGATGAACAGCACACACACGCACACAGGGTAGTCAAGTTACACCACCTACCTCTCTCCTCCAACCTGGATTTCCTCAAAGAGTTCACACCGTCCCAGCACGTCGTCCGACATGGCTCCTACTGACGTCTGAATGGAGCCTCCGCAGGCCTGGAGGAGACATTACACACAATGCACTTCAATCACGTGAACATTAAGCTGTGTAGCTGAAAAAGCAAGAAGAATGTCCATCTTGCGTTAGTGTCCTACCATCATGGTCCTCTTGAGGTCCTCCTCCTGTACCCTGCCAGCACAGAATAGATCCCTGTCGGCAAAATACTGTGTGGCCACGTCACCGATGGGCAGCTTAGACAAAACTACTTTGGCCCCAGACTTGTAGATCTTCTCCAGTTTGTCGTACAGGATGGTCCACTCTGCATCTACGATGGCCTGATAGTCCTGGACACAAGGGTTGGACAGGAACAAAGGAACAAATTCAGGATGGGACATTCTAACCACTTCAGACATATACTAAACAGCGAAAATAGACGATCTACAAGCTCACAGCGTGTCGTAATGCGATGCTTTGTGAAACTTAGAATCATGGCATAATTCATTTAAAGTAATATTTTTTTTTATTTCAGCTGTTGCATCTTTCGCTTTTCTCCTCACCCCTTCACAAGGGTTAATATATAAAGCAAATACAATACAATTATAAAATACAACATTGGGCAACCAATCTCCCCATCTATCAGGCTCTCCTGATGGATGGGGAGATACTGTATGCACAATAAAATAATTGACAAAGATATGGCAATGATAAGCACAATGACATAACCAAAATAATTACCATACTTTTAGCCATAATTGTGCAGGTCTATATGAGACCAGTTTCCCAAGTTAAATAAACTGGGAGACTGAGACAATAGGCAGTGTTTTATGGTGGGGTTCTCATTAGGAAATCAAAGCACCACAGAAACGGCTTTCCCCAAAAACACCCATGGCTCAATTTTACACAATACATGTATTTAAATGCATTTAAGAATGTATGGATTGGTTGTGTACTGATGGCCTAGTGGTTCAGGCGCATACCACATATACAGTCTAATGTACTACCTGAATAATAGGCAGGAAAGCCCCAAAAATGTCTGTAACTCACATCGCAGTTCACTATATTTTCAAATCTAGATGTGTGGTGCGAGGTGTGTAAACCTGTGTGTGTCTGTGTGAGGCATCTGTGGCAAACATCTGACCCACCATAATCAACAGTGTAGGCGTGTAAACCTGTGTAGGTCTGTAAACCTGTTGTACTGAGGTGTAGCTAGCGTGCATGCGTGTCCCCATGCACTTGAGGTCTCACCTCGACTGACTTGACGCGGACCTCTGCGTTGTCCTTCTCGGCCTTGAGCTCCAGCTCCACGTTGAGCAGAGCAATCTTTAGGTTCTCGTAGCGCTTGGGCTGCATCTCAAAGCCGGCGTAGGAGAAGGTCTTCTTGAATGCCACCCCGTCCACCAGCTGGGACTCCTGCAGGACAACCGAGGAGGTAGGACAAAGAATGACAATGTGAGGAAAACTGTACTAAACTTTTAATGTTATCTAAATCTTCAATCGTCATATTATCTGACTTCATATATGGGACTGTTTAATGTTAAAGCAGCAATTCATAACCTATTTTAATGAATAATTTCATTTTAACCAATCTGTATGATAGAGTATGTTAATGCAATATAACCAACACATCTGCAGTGGTTGGATGTGGTCTCTCTACTCTTCCCATTGAGAGGGCAGGCGGGCATAACGTCTTGACCAAGAGTTCGAAATTTGGTCTCATGCAGGAGACTCAATTTTAATTACCGTATAGAACATGAAAGTTATGGATTGCTGCTTTAAATATGATTCTGTAATCCTGTACGGTTGAGACCGACCTCCAGGGCTCCACCTTGGACCTTCTTGATTCCGATCATCTTCAGGGGCAGCAGCTCGTCCAGCGACATGACGGCGTCGACCACCATCTTGGAGAAGACCTCTTTGTGACCGGCGATCAGCTTTGAGTTCATGGCGGTGGATGCGCATTTAATCAGCAGCTGTCTCTGCTCTCTGAACAGACAAAGAGACATTTATTATTGTTGTCAGACTATACCATAGTTACTATTGTTGTTCATATTTGTGTGTCCCTCCTCCCTCCCTCAATGAATCTCTTTCTCTCATTCTCTCTCTGTTCCTCCAACATGGTCATGGCAGATGGCCACCCAGCCTAAAGCCTAGTTCTGTTATAGGTTTCTTTCCATTAAAGGAGAGTTTGATCAGGGGGAAAACATTGGCAGTGACGTTGGGTCACTGTTCTATATAGAGACAACTTGTAGTGATTTGGCACTATAATAAAACTGAATGGGGAAATAATTTAAATAGGTTCTGTTGTGCCAAAGGCTTGGCAGTATAAAAAGTGATTTATACTTAGATGTGCGCCGGTGTTATTTTCACTGTCCAAGTATAAATTCAGTTTTTCTTTTTTTTATAAATTAAGGGTTACTGTGGCTCTTTGCTGAGACGTAAAGTAGTTATGGCGGAGTTGGTGCAGAACAGCAGACAGAAACTCACTCTTTGTCATTGTTCTTGATGGTAACGGCAATCTCCCTGATCTTGTTGACGGCCAGGTTGGTGGCGGTACGGAACGCTCTGATGATGGTCTGAGGATGAAGGCCATCCTCCACGTACGGCTTCAACTGCTTCAGGAACTCGGCAGCCAGGAGGGTGACAGAGGTGGTGCCATCTCCCACCTGGAAATGGAAGAGAGGGGAAGGCAGATAGGTTATATATGGAGCAGGGTTTCCACTAGGCATTTTTTGGGCCGGCCACCATGGCCGGCAGGATTATATTTTACCGGCCAAAGAATACATTTACCGGCCATATATTATAATTAACGTCACATGGGCGTTTGCACTGCATACATGCACCCAACTGATCATTACACCTTGTTACTTTAGAGCTGCGCTTCTTTCCACTTTATCACAGATGCAATCTGTTCCTGTTTTTATAGATAACTAAATTATATGATCTACTATATCATGCAGAGATGTCGCTTGCCAAAAAATGAAATGAATAAAGTGGGCATGAGTGAACTGCTGCGCAACGAATACCGCCCGCTCGCCCCAAAACACCGTCGCCCCGGGGAAAATCCGGCTGTATTCGCCTGGTATTCCTAAACATATCAGTAAACTATGCCTAAACCTAACTCCTAATCTTAACCTCAGTAAAACTATACCTAATCCTAAATCTATTTCTACCCTTATCCTGCCCTGTAAAACAAATACAAGAACCGCTGGTCCGCCTGAAAAATGGGGGCGAGGGTGTTTTGGGGCGAGCTGCGGCAGAGCCTTTCCATGCGCGACACCGTCGCCCAACTTTCACCACTTTATCCATTGCAGACAGACAGTCACTGTGCTTGCATAATATCCACGACCCACACGTGTTCGGGTCCCTTTATCGACAATTGGGTCCGGTTTGGTTCAGATTCTATCACCTCGGAAAATCCCGGTTCTGTTTATCAACACACGCGAGCGAACCACGCTGGCTGATGAGGAGGAGACACAGCTGTGTGTCTATCACTTGTTTGGTGGCGTATCAAAAATAGCACACATACAAGCTCACAACGCGGCACGTTGCAACGTGCTGTGAGCTTGTAGCTCCGATATGTTCAATGCGCGACATCATCGTACAACGAATAGGCGAATCTACTACTGCAGTGCGCAGCAGAGCAGGCTGTCTGGAATTAAACCACAGTCAGATCATGATAAAAACTTTAAATGATTATGATTTTAATGGTTGTTTGTAGCCAACTACTTTATCCAAATAATAATATTAATAATAGGCTTAAATGATAAAATAGCCTAATAACACCATTTTCCCAACCGGCCAATTAAAACTTTTACCGGTCAATGGCCGGTAAATACCGGCTAACGGAATTCCTGATATGGAGGACTGCTACCCCCAACCTTCAGATGGACGCATGGCAGGAGAAGGACAGTGAGTAATGGCCCTGAGCGTGGAAGTGAAATCAGATCAGAGGTGGTCAACTAACAGACATGCATGCAACGGGGTCAAAATACACACACACACACCTCAGCATCCTGGGAGCGAGCGATGTCCACCAGGGTCTTGGCAGCAGGATGGACCACATCCAACAGCTTCAGGATGGTGGCGCCATCATTAGAGATGGTGGCCTTACCTACACATAGAACTTATTAATTATACTGCACCACAACATCCATGCAAATTACTCTACACTCATAACAAAACTTCTTTTTTTTTTTTAAATGATCTTCCATTTATTTCAACTGTTTGACCATATGAATTTCTGTCTGTACCCTGGTTTGATTTACTGGGACATTTCAGGATGTCTATCCTACTGACCACTAATAAATCCACTCTTTAGTTTAATTGCTAGTGTTCTTTTTGGGAAATCTTCCTATAAGCATTTATTGGCAATGCGTATCCAGGTTAATAAAACCCCCAAGACGAACATCCCATAAGTCTTTACAAACATGGCAATTTCTAGAAGTGGTCAAACTGCTGACTTACATTGTAGAATGGAAAATGTAAAGCACTAGCCATTATTACTCATTATTACTATTTGGAAAATGTCTCCACGCTAGTGCATGTTTCTGTGAAGTGGTCAATATTTGTGTGCTCTTTATTGGCAGGTATTATATTGTCACTTGGATGTATTGTATATGTCCACCCAGCCTCACCCCTTGTATCCACCATGAGCTTGTCCATCCCTCTGGGCCCCAGGGTGGTCCTGACAGCCTCAGCAATTACCTGGAATTCAATATTTAATGAAGTACAATAAATAGAAGACATTTAGTCCATTTTCATGTAGGGGTGCAACAGCTAATCAAACTAATCGTTTGTAAAAAAAAAAATGAATTTAATAAAACAATTTGCTACTATTCTTTTTTTTAGCTAAATTGATTTCCCCCCAAAGATTAAAAAGTGAATATAACCTCTAAAAGCTCAGTGTTGTGAGCTTGTAGATCTGTTATTTTTGCCCAACAATGTTGTAAGATGAAGTATAAAAATGTAGCAGCCTAATCGATAGAATAATCTCTAACAAGATAATCGATGGTTGCAGCCCAATTTTCATGTTGCTAGTTATACACACACACACACACTGTGTCAAGGTGACCCACAGAACAACACGAACACACCAAGACAGACGGACACACAAATGGTAGCATTTGTCTGACCTGGCAGGCATTGATGTTGCTGATGAGCTGGGGAATACCCTGAGACGTATCAGTCCCCTCCTTCAACAGGATAACTGGTGCGTTCTGCAGGAGAGACAGGCGATGGGTATGAACAAGGAAGAAGATCCAAGGAAAATAGGAGAGAAACTGACAGCTTTTTCACAATTCAAGGCATAAAACGTGGTTTTGATTCTAGCTCAAACAAGTCTAAATCAATTTAAAAACATCAAACGAAAATGGTGAGTTATTGACTCATACTATAGTTATGGTCGGTAAAGCTCATAATCATAACAGTTACACAGACAGGAATTTAAGCTGTGGCAACACTCCAAGTGAGTTCAAGTGCCAAAAGCAGGATGGTCACTCTCTAGTTTGGGGTGTGATGCTTGTGTTGTGAGAAGCAGTTTTGATTGCCTTGTCATTCAAATACTAGACAGTCGTCAATCGAACCAATAAATGCATGTCATTGTCAGCTGATCAGCTCAGTTACCATACAGTTAAGTTACTAATGCTTCTCCATCCTAATCCTAGTGACATCATCCACTGATGTTACTAGCCCTTCTCCATCCTGACTGTAGTCTATGGATGGCTATTGTTTGTTGTGCATCATCATCACCGAGGCATAATCCACACCAACGAAGTGTAAATAAGCTAATAGCTCAATTTTAGCTAGATCACCAACAACAGGTGACAGGAGTGGACATAATGTCGAAGCCAAGGCAGAATAGTATCATAATGATGCATCATTGTTTGCTATTATGAGTTGCTATGGTTGACAGCTCGCAGGACAAAGCCGGTTTCCTGACATTTTCACTGGGATGCTAGTGTGGGTTAAGACTGTAAACAAGACGTTTCTACTCTAGAGGGGACCGTAACAAATGAGGCATTTTATAATAATTGGGTTTTCAACCAAATGGCCCTGGTTGGTTAAGCTGTAGTGTAAATGCATGCTCATGCTGGTGGCTGGATGCTGGCTAGCAGTAGCATCATCGTATACGCCCATAGCTGGGGGATGCTAACAGGCTCAATAGCATTAAGGGAACAATACAATACTTTAATTGTCGTTTTAAATACAAATTTTGATTTCCTACGAATGTCTACGGACGTGATGACATTTGCGTATAACATAGACACAGATAGTTGTTGATACCGAGGAGGATGGAGATGGATTATTATGAAGCATGAATGCTACGTTACTCACCATCATCTTTGCAGTTCCTTCGAGAAGCTTTCGACCGGCATCCAATCCCACAATGCTCTGCGAACTGGACCGCACTAGAGAGGTACGTTCAAGAACGCAAAGCAGCCTGAAAAGCTCACAACATATCGCGATGCGTTGTGATCTTGTAGATCTGCTCATTTATTTCACTATATTTGAAATAGGGTTTAAGTGTTTAATTCATAATGTACTTTTTCCCTTCCTGGAAATGTAGTCGAGTCAAAAGTACATTTTGTCTTTGAAATGTAGTGGAGTGAAAGTCATGCAGTAGCATATCCAAAAATACAAAAACTCAAGTAAAGTACAGATCTCTGGTACAGATACTGAAAAAAATTACTTAAGTAGGCCATTACAGTACTCAATTACTTAATTTTTGGGGACGGAGCTGATATTGAATTATCGTTTAATGTTAATACAATATAACCTTTGCATCAAAACACAAAAAGAACAATAGAAAAATAAATAAAATAAGATAAAGTACTGTTGACGGTTTGAGAAAGGTAATGCTAAATTGTTAAATATAACGATTGAATTGACAATTGCAATTGAATATTCTATATTTGAATAATGAATCAAGAATATTCAGTCTTGTATTGTGAATTTGTACTTCCATGTACTGTTACAAACAAAGTACATCAATCAATCAATCGGTCCTTTTATTTTATTTTTATTTAAATGTATAATTATAATTCTTACAAAGATTTAATTTGAAGTACAATCAAATCAGTAGTAACCTATTCAAGTAAATGTAGGCTACACCAACAAGGCTTGTTCATCATTTACCCCCAGGACAGGTGGGCACCAAAACCATCTGGGCTCATCCAGGTGCCCAGTTATCTCCACCCCTAAGTGCCCACTCGTCCAGGTGCCCACATGTCCCTATAGTGCCCACCGCCCAGATGATTTTGGTGGCCACCTCTCCAGGTGCCCACTCGTCCAGGTGCCCAGTTATCTCCACGCCCAAGTGCCCATTCATCCAGGTGCCCACATGTCCCTGGTGCCCAGATTTCCAAGATTACAACTTTAGATAATATTGTACTTTTTGATAGTGCCATATTTAGCTTATATTGTAAATAGCCTACTTCATTGTTTGTACGGTTCCACGCTGTGAGCTTCTATTTATTCAATGTATTTATTTTAGACATTTTTAACATCATATTACACTAGAGCCAGTAGTGTTCTTGAATGTACATTCTGTACTCTTTCCACAGCACCGGTGAATAGGGGCATTTGATTGGCTTGTGAATTGTAGTGCACTCGATATAAGTCCTGTAGCATCCCGTACGAGTGGAGCTGCTTGTACGCAGTGGTGGAAAGTACATAGTACGTACTCAAGTACTGTCTGTACGTAAGTACTTGAGCACTTTTTACTTTACTTGAGTATTTACAATGTTCAATTTTACTTCTACTCCACTACATCTCAGAGGCAAATATTGTTCTTTTACTCCACAACAATTATTTGAAAACTTGAGTTACTACTTACTTTGTAGATTTCGAATATTATTACAAAAACACTTCAGACCTTTGGCAATTTGAAAATAGCAGATCTACAAGCCCACAACGCGTCACTTTGAGCTTGTAGATCTTTTATTTTCAAAGGATGTTTATACATTTTATAGTACATTTGAAAACGTGTGAATGAATACTTTCTACTTTTGGTACTTTAAGTACATTTTGATGCCAATACTTTTGTAATTTTACTCAAGTCAATTTTGAATTCCGAACTTTTGCTTGTAACAGAGAGTATTTCTACATTGCTGCATTGATACTTTCTCTAAAGTAAAAAAATAACGTGAGTACTTTTTCCACCACCCCTGGCTACCTCCCTCCCTGCATACAACAGACATGAAAACAAGCGCACTTATTATCTTCTGAAGCGCTGGCGCGGGGTTTTCAGAGAGAGATCATGGGCGGTGGGAGTTTGAGACTATTCTGATCAATGTACAGATTATTTACGTTTAAAATACTGTTAAATGGATTGACTTTGGCGGTTAATAGCATTTAACAGGTAATAATTGCCTCATTTGGAGGGCAAAAGGCAGGATGGATGATTTCGGGGTGTACGCGGTTTTGGGGCTAAACAATCCACCTCAGAGGCTTCTATGGTAACGTGTTACTTTGTTGATTTAATTCTTAGTTTGTAAGCATTGTTTTCTCTACATAGCCGGCGACAACTGCGTTGTAAAATAGCGTTGTAGACAGTTGTAATGTAATGTGATCGGTCGTTAGATATGCCTGGATCATGTCAAAAGATAGCTTTGTATATTTGAGCGCTCTAAAACCATCCATATTTAGAGAAAATGCGGGAGTGTACCAATAACACAATTATATGCCTTTGGTTGATTAAAAACACGATCAAATTTAGCTCATGAACAACATGTGGTTGCAATGCAGGCAGCTCTCGGACTATAGCAGCAACAACATTAACTTCAGTGGTTTAACAAGTACTCAATTTTTGTTTACTAAAAAAAAGAAAAGTAAATACTGCAATGTAGAAATACTCTGTGTAAAGTAAGCAAAAGTCTGGAATTCAAAATGTACTTGTGTAAAAGTGCAAAAGTATTGGCGTCAAAATATACTTAAGTGCTTAAAGTAAATTAAAGCACTCACTATGCACAATATCCCATTTCACATGTTTCCAATCCTTTGAAAATAGCAGATCTACAAGCTCACAACGCTGGGAGCGATTGGCTATTTTCAAAGAACCATGACTGAAGTCTTTAATGTATGTTAGTTTTACAAACTTAAGTGACTAGTAACTAAAGTTGGAGTAAAAGTACAATATTTGGAGTAAAAGTACAATATTTGCCTCTGAGATGTAGTGGAGTAGAAGTAAAGGTACTGAAAATTGGAAATACTCCAGCAGAGGAAAAGTACCTCAACATTGACTTAAGTACAGTACTTGAGTTAATGTACTTAGTTACTTAACTTTACAACTCTGACATTAACTTATTCTTGTCCATAATTCAGTGCCTATGGGTCGAATAGGACTTCCTTGGCAGTTCCACCAAACGCTCGCCAGGTGGTGCTGTTTACCAACGGACCGTGGGGAGAGAGGATCTGCGTGAACGCTGAGCTCAATGATGCTGACAGGATCCCCATCACTATCGGCAAACTGACACCTTATAATAAGTATGTGTTTTCAATAGACTGGACTAGAGAACCGTAAGATAGTATTCATATACTAAATATTGACAAATTTATAATCTTTCTCTCAATTAGTCTTGTGCATTGATTGCTTGGCTTTGAAGTTTGCCAGGACCAGCTGAAAATATGAATAGAGAAGGCCTCCGAACATTTTTTAAATATCAAAAGGTATTCTGTATTAGGGCATCCGCTGGATAGGGTAAAAACTGGCGCTCCATTCCTCCACCGTCGATCCGGCTTGGCCCGGGCACTCCAACGAACACAATTGGCCGTGTTTGTGGGTGGAAAGCTGTCGGGGAAGAGTGAACTTATGTCTATGTCGCTAGTCGCTGCACTAGCCCATTTAGACCTGGAACACCATACGTAACTATACCTTTCAATGCAGGAACCCCTTTTGATGTAGTTGTTGTTTATTTGAATAAAAATGTTAGTTTTTCAGAAAACTTAGGTCAGGATTTAGAAGGCGTTTTTAGAATCGGCCTCCGGTCTAAATGGACTAGTGAGTGACTCAAAAGCTAACATTGTACATTTGATTGCTCTAAAACTATCCATAATATTTGAAAAATGCGGAAATTAAACGTTTAAAAAAAAATAGATATTCTGAATTATCTGTAGTCTAGTCCAGTAATTCTGAACAGCTAATCATAGGTTTGATAATGTAACATCGTGTAGCCTCTAACCTGCATATTACCCTTTTTAACTGTGTGCGAAATGTTGTCCTGTCCAGATGTCTGTCCTGGGAGCAGTGGGAAGAAGAGACGTGGACAGACGGTGTCACACTGAACATCTCCCTCTTGGGAGGAGATCTGGTGAGTTTCAAACCAACCCAAACTATGGGAATTACCTAGAAAGCTATGAAAGCTTCTTCTGCTCATTTGATAACGGGTTGTATCCTAATGTATCAACTATAGGCAAACTCAACTTCAACTGTATTGTCATATCATAAGTTTACGGGTGTAAAGAGTGAGTTAATTTCTTTTAAAACTAGTTTCCAACATTTTCCGTTTTGAGAAAAGAGTCATAAGGGTAAAGAATGGAGAGAGAAACGAGGGAAACAAAAAGAAGCAGCAGCAGATATAAATAGACGTGAGGTGACTCTGTTATTCCAGACACTGCTCTTGATGCAGGATGTGGTTTTTCAGGTGAAAATGGATGATTCAGACACAGGGTTCACTCTCATCATGAAGGAATTCACTCCACAGGTAATGTGTCTGGGATGCTCCCACACTGCTTATGAAATTGCACGCTTTCCCCCAGTGCTTTTTATAGCCAGGAATTGTCAGCCGCCTTGGCTGAAACATTCCTGCAAAATTATTACCTTGTCGTCAATTTGTCAACTGAGTTTCAAAGCTGTATGGCTTCTCCTGGCGAAAAAAGTGTCACTACAGAAGTAGAGCGTCGACCTGTAAAGCCCTATTTTTGAAAAAAGATAATCTGCTATAATGACATGCCAAAATAGGGTTACCGGTAATATGTTGAAAGTGGTTAATGAAGGGAGACTGGGGGAAACACTGTAATTGGATGCTGAGCCTATAGCAGGTTAAAATGTTCCATTTTATCAAAGGATTTGCCAAATCCTCAAATCCAACGCCAAGACCCATGTTTCGGGTAAAATGAAAGCCACCCATGGGCTCTATTACAATCCCCAATCTAATGACCTGAAACTAATTTGATAAATGGCTACCAAGTAAAATTTCAATTGGATTAGTATGGACCCGCAGCTGAAGGGAATAGCGTTAACCGTGGCTCTGTTTCATTTAGGTGTTTCTGTGTGCCAGCACGAATGTTAATTGTACATGATCTTTCCATGCTGGCACACAGTAACGCCTAAATGAAACACGCCCTTAATGTATGTTATTGCCTTCTTTTGGTGTGTGAAAACGAGCACTGTCAGACTTCTGAACCTTTCTGTGTGTAGTGGGGACCTCATGTATTGTCTTGGTGTCGTGTGATATGTTGTTTTGTGCTATGTGGTTATGTGTTGTTTTTTGTTGTTGTTTTTGAACAGACTGTGAAGACATATATTCCTTTGGGGACAATAAAGGTTGTTATTATTATTATTATTAATTCCCTCTGCCCTCTGTGCTGTTGCAGTCCACCACTGCACCCAACGCAGTGCCAGGGGTGAAAGGTAAAAAGAAGAGGGTACGGACAGAGGACGAGGAGGAGGGAGTGCTATCGCAGATGGGGGAGGAAGAGAACATTTGCCCCAACGGTTCCCCAGAGAAGGTGACGCCTCAGAGAAAGGTCAGGGGTCACGCCAAAGGAGGCCACAAGCTTCTTGCCAATGGAGGGGACAACGCAAAGACAAAGGGAACAGGTGATATGGTGTGATTACACTATCTGGTTTTGATATTTTAATCCTACCCTCGTTATCAGAAATGTTAACCACATTAACCTTTTTTTATTAAAAAACAATCGCACAAATAGATCTACAACCTCACAATATATGTCGCAATGTGAAGTGTTGTGAGCTTGTAGATCTTCTAATTTTGTCATTTTTCGTACAACTAAGTATGTAGGGCAAGTAGTTAAGGTACATCTGGAAAAAGGGTGCTGGATGGGAATCAAGGAGAACGGTATAGGATGAGAGTGAGGCAGAACACACTAGCTAGCTAAGTTGTTAGTGTTATCAGCCATTTTGTCACAGCATCAGCCCAGGTTTAAGCTTTTCCCTTTATCAAAATGACATTAGTAATGGAAACTAAATTGGCTGAAATTCAATGATTTCCATATGTCACTGTGACGGGATGACCTGGCAGAATGTCAGAGGTTTGATTCCCAGTCCTGGCAACGTGTCAAGGTGTCCCTGAGCAAGACACTTAACCCCTAACAGCTCCCCCCCCTGCGCTCAAGTCTGACCACTTGGGCACCAATCAGCTGGGGAAAACTGAATTTCCCCTGCAGGATCAAATAGGTCTTATTATTATTATTATTATTATTATTATCATTGTTTATTATTATTTAATTAATATGAATTTCCAAAAGAGAAACTTTTGTGAACGTGGTGTTGTTTACTCCTGTGGGTTGGTGTGAGGTGTACAGTCTTGAACTGCTGCTAAACTAAACATGGCTTAAAAGAGATCCCTTCTTGTATCTCAATGGGATTTCACCTGTATAAATAAAGGTCTAATAAATAAAAAACACGTTGGTTTGTATTTCTTTGTGCCGTGTCAAATCTCAACTTGTAACATTCCACAGCAAACAGAGTTGAAGATGTGCAGGGGAATGTGGGGAAAAGACCTCTTCAGAATGCAAACAGGAAAGGCGGCTCAACCAAGATGATCACACAGACGGGTGAGTGTCTGTGCACTCATGCACCAATATGAGTTTGCATGTAAGGACTTTAATCTCCATTTGAGGGTGCCTGTCTTGTGAAATGTTTGTGTGTGTATGCATGTCTGCCTGCGCTCTCAATACATTAGAGTGTGAAATACAGTACATTCTGTCAGCTTAGCCTTATTTGTAGGATGTGTGCTGCCATTGTGATTACTTGTGTGTGTGTGTGTGTGTGTGTGTGGGGGGGGGGGGGGGGGGAGAGAGAGTAAGGGATGAGAATCCACAAGAAGTGTTTTTGTTTTACCTAACTTATCCCTGGCTGTCTGTCTTTCTTTAACTGCAATGACTGAAGTCTGTCTTATATTACCTCCCCTGCAGCCCCATTGGTCAACCCGTCAGCTCGTTGGGGTCAGACGCTGTGTCCTATTGATGATCAGACTGCAATTCTGATTGGAGGACAGGGAGTCAGGATGCAGTTCTGCAAGGACCCCATGTGGAAGCTGTGCACAGGTCAGCTTCAATACGCGCTGCCCTCCAAAGCTTGGAGAGAAAGGGATGCATCTCTGTTTGTATACATTGTATATACTGTATACTTTGTATACAAACAGAACATACACATGTTCCCCCAGAAGGCCAGAATGCGGATGCTGGGGTTCAAGTGATTAATCCAACACGCTCAATGTCACTGCAGTTATGTTCTGTCAAAGTCACACCTTTTTATTGCATTTTAATTAATTTAAAAGTGCAGATCAATTTGAAAAGTTTAGCCATAAAATACACCCTCCCAGGAGAAAAGATTGATTATGAAAGAAATTCAAACATCCATTTACTGCACAGTGACGTTTACCAAACATCGACTCAGTTACGCAGGTACAGCAAGTTCAGTATTAGTGATTAACAGGAAAGGTTTATGAGTGACATTTCGCTGTTGCTGTGGTAGACGATGGCATGTACTGATGCTGTTATGGCACTGCATTTCAGTAAATAAAAATCAAAGGAGGATCAAGTGGTTTTATGTTATCTTCTATTAACCACATGAACCCTAATGACCCTATTTTGGGCCTGTCATAACAGGTCAACAATCCCAGAAAATGGGTGAGCAGTCGGTGAAAGTATCAGATCTGCAAGCTCACAATGTGTCACATTGCGACATTGAAGAGATTTGGTGTAGTGCAAAAAAAAGGGCCAAGTGCAGACTCCTGGGGGCCCCAGTCAACAAATATAGGGTTTAACCCATTAAAACCTGAGGCGATTCTTTAAAAAATCTAAATCTCAACAGTTTTTTGAAAAAAATCTGGAAAATATTTTTTCAATATTTTTCAAAAATAGCAGATCTACAAGCTCGTAGCGCGGCACTCGGTGCCGCGCTATGAGCTTGTATATCTGCTATTTTTGAATAGCCCAAAGAAATCTTAAAATGAGACGCAGATGCGTCCCCGGTCTTAATGGGTTAAGTGGTTAAACGGTTTAGCTACACCTGCATGTCCTCAGGTTCGATTTAATCTCTTTCTCTCTCTCTGCACTCACTATTTCTCTGTTCTCTCTCCATGTACTCTCTCTCTCCCTGATCCACCCTCTCTTCCCTTCATCACTATTATGCGGCATTCTGAAAGTCAAGATATATTGAGAATTTCCTTAAACCTTTATAATGACAAAAGGTGAGGGACTCGTTTCTCATGTGCCCTATTGTTGTGTGACATGCTGTGGTCTTGTGTCCATCCATCCAACAGAGGACATGTCCTGGTTTGCGGCTGAGACCTTGGCAGAGGGTCCTACCCCCGAGGCCAGGATTGGCCACACGGTGACCTACGACCCCGATTCTAGAAGGATCTTTGTGTTTGGGGGGTCTAAGAACAAGAAGTGGTTCAATGATGTTCACATCCTGGATACACAGAGCTGGAAATGGTCACTGGTGGAGGTGTGTGTGTTACCTAACATTTGCATGGAGCAATGTCAATTAACACTCAAGTAAAAAAGAAGAAAACCTGCCATCCCTATTTTGGGTATGTTAAATAGCTGATCTACAAGCTCGCAGCGTGTCACATTGTGAGCTTGTAGATTGGCTTTTGTCGCTGTTCATTGAATATAGGGCTCAAGTGGTGCTATTTTCATGTTCTGTCTTCCAGGCCCAGGGTGAAGTCCCACCCCTAGCCTACCACAGCTGTAGCCTGTTCCGGGGCGAACTGTTCATTCTGGGAGGGGTGTTCCCTCGCCCCAATCCTCAGCCTGACGGCTGCAGCCAGTCCCTGTACATCTTCGACCCCCACCTCTCCATTTGGTATCAACCCATCGTCACAGGTGACGCACCACCCCCCCGCTCAGGGTAAGACGGTTTGATCCAAATATCAGCTGTGTAGTTGTTCTGGGTTTCAAAGCACGTGGCTCTGCCATAGCCTTAAGATCAGAGATACCGAGATGTGTGGGGAAATCTAAATAAAATGGGGCTAGAACAGCGTTGAGAACGGCTGCTAACGAACCTACACCCACTGCTTTGAAAGCAAATCATAATACCGTCTCAATACAAATGACCACCCTAATGTCTTTCCATTGGTTCTGCAATGCGGTTATCCTTCTATAAATTCATGAGCTTTCACTAGACTGTACATCTTGGTCTAATTGTGTTTTTGGATGTGTCTGTCCTCTAGACATTCAGCCTGTGTGATGCAGGAGAGGAAGATCTATGTGTTTGGGGGCTGGGACACTCCTGTGTGCTACAATGACATGTACATGTTGGACCTGGGTAAGACAGACAGACAGACACACACACACACACAAGGTTTCTAAATTATTTTTAGACACATTATTTTTCAATTATCCTGTCCCTTTTATGGCACCTAAACTAGAAATGCAGATTGTACAGGTGCCACGCTCTATGTATAAACATAGGGCTAGACTCTGACATTCCGCTGTGACATGGAACGTTGACCAATTTCGGGATGGAGCCAAAAATAAATAGTATAGGACAGGTCCAGACCCTATCCCAACCTCAACTTGACTTGGTTACCCAATCATAATTTTTATTGTTAAAAGGTTATCTGGTATTACCGTATATTGCAAGCTCATTTGACAATGAGCCTCCACCAAATTTACAGAACGTGGATGATGAGAAACGGTCTTCAGCCCTAATAGTCCATGAGCCAGAGCCCCAAAATTGAGCAATGATTATCGAAAGAGTGGGCAAAACCAAACCTATATTAAATTGTTCATAGGGTCAATACGAGTAAATAAATATATGATAACCTTTCCACAGGAGCAGCTTTTTCATGGTTATCACACATTTTGTTATTTTCCCCATACATACATGACAGGTGAAAAAATTACAACATTTTAAAAAGAGTTATCATAATGAAACTTCCTGAGTTGATTACTTACATGAAGACAATGATTTATTGTATTACAAGTTTTCTGAAATTGTATATTTAAATATGCAAATTAGGCATTAGGAAAATATGCCCACATTTGCATTACTTTCCAGAATCAACATTGGAACATTGGACAAAGCCAGAGTCAACATACTTATTTCATTTTGTTAAGATGTTGGAGTCAAAGGTTTTTAACAAGGGAATATTCAATATCTGGCTCAATTTTGATGCTCTGGCTCATGGACTAAATGCCTAATTTGCATATTTAAATATACAATTTCAGAAAACTTGTAATACGATAAATCATTGTCTTCATGTAAGTAATCAACTCAGGAAGTTTCATTGTGATAACTATTTTTTAAATTTTGTCATTTTTTCACCTGTCATGTACGTATGGGGAAAATAACAAAATGTGTGATAACCATGAAAAAGCTGCTCCTGTGGAGAGGTTATCATATATTTATTTACTCATATTGACCCTATGAACAATTTAATATAGGTATGGTTTTGCCCACTCTTTCGATAATGAAATCTTGTCTGGCTCATGGACTATAAGGGGAAGTAGAATTTGCAGTTGTGGAGATACATGGAAAACCAATGTCTCTCCTTTGTCAGAAAACCATTAAAGTGAACAAAGCTGCAAGGCCATCATGAACAGCTTCATCTAGAGGTCAGAGTCTCTATCCACTTGTCGGTCAACTCACAAAAAACTAAATACAGCCTTTGATGGGTGGCTTTCAAACCTAGTTGTAAAAAGTGGTAGGTACATTAAAGTTAAACAGCAGTAATAAATATGGTGGATATATCTGTAAGGATGATGTTAATAAATAAATTATGGATTTATATGTGATCCTCTGGGCTTCTGAAATTATGAGTATGAACACATATAAATAGCACACAGTCGATGTTTGTCTGTAGAGTGACGTTATGTGCAGAGTACATTCACTTGCACAATGCAACAATCTAATTTAGCCTCTTCGATCCTCAGGTCTGATGGAATTCTCTGTTGTGAGGACAACAGGAAAATCCCCGTCGCCACGCAGGTACACACACACACACACACACACACACACACACACACACACAATTTACTATTATGCATTTAGCAGATGCTCTTATCCAGAGTGAATGGACTAAACTTACATACTTACATACAGTAAGTAGACTCCAAAGAAAATAGTTCAGTGCTAAAGTGACTAAGATACAACAAGGTAAAACACACACACACACACACACACACACACACACACACACACACACACACACACACACACACACACACACACACACACACACACACACACACACACACACACACACACACACACACTTCACAAGGCTAGGACCATAACTTGATATTATTTTAGTTTATTGAGGTAGTGGCTCAAACTGGTCAGTAGTGCAGAATAGGCTGAAAGACTGATCAGTATGTTGGTCCAGGATTTGGGGGTGGTTGGTTGGAATGTAATGGGGGGTGACTCTGAATTCTTTGACTTGGGATTGGGAGTCCTGGTGGTCTCTCCACATAGTCTTGATTCCACTGATCTACAAGCTCACAACACGTTGTGATGTGATGCCTTGTGAGCTTGTAGATCAGCAATTTTTGCTATATATATAAGTTAACCTTTGTTCTTGTGTTGCAGCTGGCATGGCAGTGCTGTGCTCTCAGACACCAAGTTCCTGATCCATGGTGGTTACAACGGCCACAACGCTCTCAATGACACGTTTATCTTCGACACAGGTGAGAGGAATGGACATGTTCACCCAGAATAGGGGTGCTATGGTTTTTGTGGTTAAAGTAGTTGTCTTACCTGATTAAATAAAAAATGGCATAAATCAGTTCCCCAGACCTTAGGGAACGCTTAACGTGTGAGAGGTTATTGGCTGAACTTAATCATGTCAAAGGAATAGAAGCAGAACCACACACTATAGCTCCCTTTTGAGCCTGAAGAAGAGCAACATCGAAACATCACTCCATGCTGCTTAACTAATAAAGTTACTCAAAGGGAGATCTCGGTTCACTTTGGGGCCAGTACCTGCCTTTCAAGAGGTTTTTTGGAAGTGCGCAACTTATTTTTGATCCTGTATGAACTTAAGTCACGCGAGTGACATTTGTAATTAGCTGTGAATGATCATAACATTTTTGTTTGTTGATATTGTCATTTCATTCAGACGGCAATAGCTGGACAGAGTTGAGTCACCCACAGCTCTCCCTGCCCCGGGCTGGTCATTCCATCACCACCATGGACACCACCCGCCGCCACTGTCACAATTGCTATGGGGAGGAGCAGGTAGGCGAGGAGGGCAAAGAAGGATGTGTCACCAGAACCCTGATCATGTTCGGAGGAGGAGACAACGAAGGCCAATTCTACTCCGACCTGACCACCATCGCTGTGGAGGAATTGGTTGACGGGATTTAGTCAGTAGTCTTTTGTACTTGTTTTTGTATTTTTTTTTTAATACATGACGCATTAAAAATTCAAATGTAAAGTTAATCTATTATATATTTTAAAAGGTTATGTTATTCAAGTGTTTTTAAGTTGTGTATATATTTTGGGAACTTCTTAGAATTGCATTTTACTAAATAATGATATCAGCCTTGTATTGGTTTTAGTGAAAATGGAAAATGTTACTTTTTAATTGGATCATGGAAAATTACAGAACCCCAACCTGTAATAAGAAAATAGTCAGTTTACATGGGAAATGGTGCATTATAGTGCCTTTATCCAAAGCGCTTTACAATGTGCATTACATTCACCCATTCACGCACACATGCTATATAAATAAACTTTGATTGATTGATTCACACACGGACAGCACAGGAAACCATGCAAGGCAGTAACCTGCTCATTGGAAGCAGTTAGGGTTTGTTTTGCATGTGGTTTTATTAAAATATTTCAACATTAACAGGTAATAATCACTTCCTTGAATTTGTGTTGAATCTGTTGATATAGTAATAACACCAAGTTATGTTTTGCTTTACATTGCAGAAATTAGCTTGTCCTTTATTCATTAAATGTTTATACTTCTACAGTCTCTTTTGAAAAAATATACATTCCCTAAATGAAACCAGTGATATTTAAACAGGTAGTGGCAGTAATGTCAGCATCTTGTCTAGCCATACCGCTGGCCATTTCGTCCAGTCTTTAAATTTTGTTATTTAACCACTTGAACCCCAGCATCCATATTCTGGGGGGAACTTTAGCCAAAAATAGCAGATCGGCTATTTTTGCAAAAGCGGTCACAAGTACAGTTTCAACTCTGGTTGGTTTTATAGAGGGTTTAAGTGGTTAAACCGGTAGTCCAGTCATTTATTTTACGAAGATGTCGGAAAAACAATAATAGTGAAGTTATACTTTATGGATCCTTGTGGATAAAATAATAATATAACTAGAAAAAGTGCTCCTCGGAGCACAGGTCTCCGCCAGGTCAGATAAGTTAGTGTGGGCCAGCAATGTTCGGAATTCGCCAATCAGGCTGTAATGTAAAAAATGGTACGTATCGGACGGATCCGTCTTGATCACTTGGCTAAAGAGATAATATGTACCGATTTGCGTGATGTTTGGACAACATTTGTAGGAGTAATATAAAAAATATTGTTTTGCAAAAATCGGCCTCCTGGTGGCGCTATAATAAGGCAATGTTGAAAGGCTGGCATTTGTTCCTCAACGTAGGGCGAATGTGTGCGCAAATGTTCACAGTAATCGGACGCTGCGTTCATGATTCGCGGCATTTGGTTAAAAACCGGCCAATCCAGCAAACTTTAGATCCAATCAGGGTGGAATATGAAAAATCTGATCCGTCTTGATCACATGACTATAGAGATGATGTGCACCGATTTGTGTGAAATGTAGATAAAATCTGAAGGAGTAATATCCAAAAATGTGTTTTACATAAGTCGGCCTCCTGGTGGTGCTATAAAAGGCAGATGTGAAAAGGTTTTTCCTTGGCCTCTAAGGGCGCGCTCCCACCAAGAGTTGGCTGGCCGCTGTTTGCAGAATCTGCCAATGCATTGTCAATGCAAATGCGTTGATTCACGCAAGAGCAGATTTTTCCGCTAGTCGCGCAGACCTTGCGTTTATCTGCTCTCCGCGACTAAGCATAAAACTGCTGGAGGCAGGCGCTGATTTTCTCCCTCTGTCCAATCGGGTGAGTCGAAGGCGGACCGTATCAAGACTCAGGAAGCAACATGGTGCTCAAGGCAGCAGGCACAGGCGGTGCGGGCTACGGGGAGGCTCCTGAAAGTGAGTGACAGGCGCGACACTCCCGTTTTTTAGAATCCGCTGTCTGCAAAAAACTGTGGCCGCGCACAACCTGCGTTTAACAGCGGCCAGCCAACTCTTGGTGGGAGCGCGCCCTAAGAGTGTGCATACAAAGTTGTACACAGAGAATCAGCCTGTTATAGCGCTACCATGAGGCAGATTTTTTTTTTTAAAGTGGCATTTCTTCCTCGGTCTAGTGAGACTGCGTGCAAAATTTCCCGGAAATTGCATGCTGTGTTCATGATCTGAGGCATTTTGTTCAAAACGGAGCACTCCTGCAAACTTTGGAAGCCATTCTTAGGCAATCAGGATGGAATATGAAAACCCTAAGACCTGTTCCATTTAATGACTAAAGAGATTACTGATTTGCGTGATGTTTGAATAAAATCTGTAGGAGCACTGTCCAAAAATGTGTTTAGCAAAATGCGGCCTCCTGGTGGCGCTATAACAGGCCCATGTGAAAGATTTGGGGCAGAGGTTATGAATTGGCATCCAGGGAGTGTGTGTGCACAGTTTCGCTATGATCAAGCCAACAGTGCCGGAGATTAGCTGTCCACAGACGGAGGGGGCGACGGACGGACGGACAGAGTTCAAAACATAGTCTCGGCCATGCCTTTCGGCCGGGCAGAGACAATAATATAGTCCACACTCCTTTGTGGCAAGTGTCACTGTATATTTGCATACACAGTGAAATAAGGTATCTGCATTTAACCCATCCAAGTAACAGGAGCAGTGTGTGCTATGGGGGCAGAGTCTCAGGGAGCAGTTGTTAGGGAAGTGGTTAAAGGGCAAGAATACTTTGGTAAAGTTTGGGATTTACCTTGCAAGAAAGGTGTGTGCAAGAAATTCAAAATAATTGCTCCATGGACTAGAAATTCATAATTCAAAATATGCTCCTCATGCCACTGTTGAATAGTGTGATTAACTGTTGCAGCCATGTACATGTGTTTATGATACGTTATTAGTTTTCATACTTCCAACATGTTGCACCTGATGAGTCGGGCAACTAAGAAAGGGTCATTAACGAATCCTTTTAAAATCAACATGTTCATCCCTCAATAGAGCTATACCATTGTATTGGCACAACATCCTTTAATTGGTTCTCCCTTAACACACATTTACATTTACACAAGGAAATTGGTACACAGTAATACCTAGACTAGAGTGTTCATTTAGCCAACTTTCTAATTCAATTTAACTCCCTAGTTAAATGAATTATTTAATTGTGCTGGACAAAAACCAACCAAGACCTTATACAGAATTGATCCTTAGGCTCTGCAAGAGGATTTTAGGCTTAAGCAAATCAGATGTTTATTTGTATTCACTCAGCCAGCCATGCACTGATATTGCCTCAGATTAATTTAGAGCGAGGCAAATACAAAGCTGGAAAGAAAATCTGACCACATTATCAAAAGTGTGAGGAGATTTGTTGGTTACAAACTTCTAAAGGTGACTGCACAGCCAGAATGTTCAAAACAAGTAACACATCTAATGAGCATAGCTGTGAATTTGATCAGTTGCATCAGATGAAAGAGTATGGGATGCTGTTTGATGACAACTTGCATTTCGTAATGAGGAAGATGATTTTGTTTCTGTGGTGAGCAGCATTTGCATGTTGTGTCAATATTGCTCGTTTGTGTCACTTACTCACTTCCCCTGCAGTGCACAGCAGACAACAACTGCCACTGTTATGGGTTTGGAGTGAATATGATTGGGCAAAACGATGCCTCAACCCCGCCTTGCCAGACAAGTCTGCAAAAGGATTATCTAGGTTGCCTGGCTGACATTTAGAACTTATGCTCTGCAATGTGCTTAATTATCCTACAGATGGCGACACTGGAGCACATTTTTTCCCTTAAATGCCAACAGACTGCAAGCTTTTTTTCCTTCTTTTTTTTTTGAGTAGCCCATTTAAAATCTATTAGAGCTCAGAGGATGTGATATTAGATGAAGAGTTAAGTGAAGAAGGTGTTAACAAGCGTGATGCATTTCATATTTTGAACCAACGGAGAGACAGAATACAGAAAAGACGTGAGGGATAAGCAAGTTGATAAATGCTAATGGAATTAATTTGGTCTAGGGGAGGTAATGAGGCAGTTACACTCAGTCAATATTGACTGCCATGGTAGGCAAAGTGACTTTCCCTTGATTCATCTGGAAGTCATGTTCTCTCATTCTTCACAAAGGGGAATTCCTATTATCCTGAAACCCTTCATTATATCCTGACGCTATTTCCCCGTAAGTGTCATAGCATTGGTTGATGTATTATTCTTAAAATCTTCTGAGGTGTCATATCTCACAGAAGTTTGGGCAATGCCATTTTTAAAATAACCCATGTTAACTTTTTTAAAGAATCATATCAAGGAAGGACCGGATATTTTTAAAACCTCATTCTTGTATGGCTGGTCACTGACATCAACCTCAGCATGCCTCTGTGTCAGCAGTTGAAAGTTTTTTGGATTGACCTGCTTTAAACACAGAATACGTTTAAATGTCAAAATTCTACCTAAATGTCTTAGGTAGAATTTTGATTCATCCTGTGCATACGTGTTTTGAGTGAGTGAGTGAGTGAGTGAGTGAGTGAGTGAGTGAGTGAGTGAGTGAGTGAGTGAGTGAGAGTGTGTGTGTGTGTGTGTGTGTGTGTGTGTGTGTGTGTGTGTGTGTGTGTGTGTGTGTGTGTGTGTGTGTGTGTGTGTGTGTGTGTGTGTGTGTGTGTGTGTGTGTGTGTGTGTGTGTGTGTACAAAGAAGTTTGCTTCACACTACTCTGTATGTACCAAAACCTTGGTAAGATGATACAGGATCAGATGAGGATTCCATCTTCTGGTACAGTTTCTTGTTCTTCTTTCTGCTAATTCCCATTGGGGTCCCACACGGATCATCTGGTTCTGTTCTCTGCATCTTGCTCGCTCACTCCAACCACCTGCATGTCTTCTCTCACCGCATCCATAAACCTCCTCTTTAGTCATCCTCTTCTCCACTTGCCTGGCAGCTCCATCTTCAGCATCCTTCTCATCCCTCCCCTGCACTGTAGAGAAGTAAACCATCTCAACCTCGCCTCTCTTGTTTTATCCCCAAACCGTCTAACCTGGGCTGATCCTCTCTAATGTAGTCATTTGTTTCTGATCATGTCACTACTTGTTAATGAGAATCGTAGCATCCTTCCTCAATTCTGCCACCTCCAGCTCCGCCTCCTGTCTTTTCATGGGCGCCACTTGCTGGTTTAAATACCTGTTTAAATACCGGCTAACAGGTTTTTATTTTACATTCACCTAGTGCCCCAGTCCCAGATTTCATTGCACAACTAGAATGACAGAAACCAATGTGATGTGTGTGATGTGCAATTAACTACCTGGTAGAACAGAAAACCAGACAGTCAGGGATCCCCTTGGGGTTACTTGGGGGAACCTCTGCAGTACACGAAAGAGCATAGCAGGCTCATTCAGTATCTCAGTCACACCCCTTCTCTCTGTACCTGCTGCTTTGTGGACAGTCACACATCATATGTGCGTGTGTGCGTGTGTGCGTGTGTGTGTGTGAGACTGTGTGTGTGTGTGTGTGTGTGTGTGTGTGTGTGTGTGTGTGTGCGTGCGTGCGTGCGTGCGTGTGTGACTGTATATGTGTGTGTATGAGACTGTGTGTGTGTGTGAGACTGTGTGTGTGTGTGTGTGTGTGTGTGTGTGTGTGTGTGTGTGTGTGTGTGTGTGTGAGACTGTATGTGTGTGTGAGACTGTATGTGTGTGTGAGACTGTCTATGTGTGTGTATGAGACGTGTGTGCGTGCGTGTGTGCGTGTGTGTGTGTGTGTGTGAGACTGTATATGTGTGTGTGTGTGTGTGTGTGTGTGTGTGTGTGTGTGTGTGTGTGTGTGTGTGTGTGTGTGTGTGTGTGTATGTGTCACACACACACACACACACACACACACCTGTAAACCTTCCGGAAAGAGCCGAGTGATTCCGAGCGTTTCCGACTCGCCTCCTCGTCTCTTCGTCGTTCAGTTCAGTGAGTCGTGGTGCAAGGCAGGCGAGCAGCAGCAGTAGACGAGACTACAGAGCAGGCAGCAACAGCAGCCATGTTGCCGTGGTGGTGAGTGTCTTGTTCCGGTATCAGGGGCAGTGGATCGTGATCACAGGCTGCGTTGTGGGGCGCAGCAGCTCCGTCTCTGTCAGACCCGTTGGTTCACACGAAAATCAAACCACCCCCCCGTTGAACAACACCATGGATTGTACAACTTGATCCTTTCCTCCAGAGTAAAGAGAGAGACACCCCCGTCGTGGAAGGAAGGAAATCAAAACCCGTCGGTTCTAATCTCTACCGAACCGAACCGAGCCGGAGGGAGCGGACGCGATCATCCACTCACCCGCAGTGCAGCGTTCATTACCAACGAGCTGTTATTCACATCACGCAGGCCAGCGGTGCCGGTGGGTCCCGGGTTGGATTGTAGTGAGTTCTGGTGGTGGGTCGGATCTGCCGCTGGCTGGAGGTGGAAGCTAAGCGGCTAACAACTAGCCCCGCTTCCACATACACACACACCAGGCTAACTAACAGGCAGCTAACCCGGGCTAGCCACTTATAGCCAGCTAATCGAGTTAATTCGGTATTCTCCAGTTGCCATGTGACATCGTTTCACACGGCCTTGGCTTTTAATTATTATCATTTTATACTGTTATAATTCTTATTTTTTTCCTCCAAACATTGTGGATTTATCACAAGCAGGAAGGTCTCGACCTCACCACCGGGAGGAAGAAGAAGAAACAAGTTTTTGGCCTGAAAGTTTTCCAGTCCTCGGACTTGATTTGAAACCTCAGAAGGAAACAAACCACTGAACACAGACAGCACAACACGTCACCTTTTATTATTATAAACATTGATATGAACATTGACGGTAGACGTGGTGGTTGACAGACAGGAACATGTTGAACCTCTCCTAGCAGCTCTACAGGTTAGCATCTGAAGCTAACGTCACAGTTAGCCTGCTAGCTCGCTGCTTGGACACCTTGTCGACGGACAGTTGCCTGGATGCACACCATCGAGGAGTTGAATTGTTTCTAGTTTTTTGGACCACACTTTTGTCGTTGCCTGTTGACACAAACATGGGACGTGTGGTGGTTAGCTAGTTGGTAGCCATCCAGGCTAACGTGGCTAGCCTCTGATGTGGATGGGATTTCAACTTGTTGATTCACCGAGCTGCTAGCTGGCTAGCACCACAGACTGACTGGACCTCACCTCTATTGTCACAACCTTTAAATGGTCAACACACACTAAAAGAAGACTCCCTGTCTCACTATTCCTCTCCCCCATTTTTTTTGTTGCTAAGTCTAAGTCCTTGGGGTGGGCAACCATGTCAACAAGAGCCCCACTGGTGCAGGTCATTGAGAATTCGGCTGGACAGGTAAGATTCTTTTTTTTACAGCTAACTAACATGTCCAATTGCTGGTCGAATGGTTCTCAAACTTTTAAATGTCAGGGTCTCCCCTTAACTCTGACAGTATGCAAATGGACCCCATTTGTATACCGTCAGAGTTACAGACTTGTAAGGGTCAATGTAGACCCCCCTAAAGGAACCAAGGGAGTCCATAGAATCCACTTTGAGAACCACTGTTCTAGACTAGTCCTGACATTAGGCTTGGCAAGAGCGTTTCCTGCAATCTGGGATTGTCACTGGTGCTTTTGCAGGGTCAAAACAACAATGCCAGTCTCTATTTGGTCTTCTACAGAGAGCCTGCTTGTCCTGGCATTCTCTCTCTCCAGCTCCTCTCTCTTGCAATGTTTTCTTTGCCACCCCAGCAGTGATTCACCAGCTTGCCTACGCAATCTCATTGGGTTTCCCACTCCTATAGTCGGACAGGGAGAGAGTGAGACACAATTTTAGGTTTCTGTTTAGACTGTGAGCCAGGGCATGTCCTTCACCACCACATTTGTTAGACGTAGCCTCGTGTAATACAGTGAACTACCTCAATTCGGATTGAATGATCAATGCCTATTTTGTGTCACTCATTGTGTCATTGGTGGTTGATTTTTGCAGCACATGTCAAATCTTTACATGACACTGTAGAATCTTTTCTTTGTGACCTCATGACAAACCAAGTTATTGATTATGGGGGGGTCCACATTTTTCTGAACTGTATGTTTAGCCTTTGCAAATGAAATATTATAACATGAATACTAATTGATTTCCTCTTGCAAATAAAGCAGCTTCCATCAACAGTATAGTGCCGCTAGTAAACAGTGGAGTTCGCGACAGCTTGACGAAAAGTTTGTGCCAGTCAGGATACTTGAATATGGAATAATTTAACAAACTACTTGCTGTTGCTTTGGAAGCAGATGCGTCAGGGCTCATATATCAAATCGAACAATGGCTTTCAAAAGGTTTTTGGTGCCGAGGCACACTCAGGCGTAACAACAAAATTCCAGGGCACATCAAGTCATTGATGGCCTGAAAGTGGCACACAAAGCACTGTGTGATCACACAAGGGGTGGGGTGGGGGGCAGACACACAGCCAGCCTGCTGGACATGGCCAAAATTGCATTAACTCAGATGAGTAAAGTGTGACTATATGCTCCTCAAACGACGGCACAAAGAAAGTGTTAAGAGTCTTTGTTTGCTGTCGATTTTCTTATTCGTGTTCACAGCAAAAGCAAAATTGAAGCAGGGTTTTGTCGCTGAATACACCACAACCATGATCACTAGTTCAGAACCAGTAGATCAATGGTATACTGCTAGCACTGTCATTGTTGAGGCAATTGTTCCTATGAGTTCTCTCAGGATTTCTGCTGGCATTTTGAGAAGCTTAGCTGGCAACGTCACCAGCAGAGTTGGTTTTGTCCAGGGATGTGGGGGTTGTTGAGATACTTAGAGCTCACAGCAACGTTTAGGAACAAACATAAGGCTGTCTGTTGATTGGTGTCCTTTCTGAAGCCGTAACCAAGGAAACGTAGATAAAAGAAATGTACCAAAAAAGTATTCTTTCCTTCTTAGAAAACTGACTGCACATTTGATGTTTGTATTTGGGACAAACACTTGTTTGGCCTCAAAGAGTTTTAATAGGCAGGGCAACCCTGGCCCGGCTTTGTAAATCATTATTGGAGGACTGGAGCAAAGCCTCCAAGACTGCATAGTAGATAGCCGTATAGTTGCAAGATTTATCATGTTTATAATAGGAGCCACCGGCACTGAAATGAAGCCACTTTTACTTTTCCAACGCAGACTGTACTTTGCATTACAGAGACTGCTGGTGATGAGCCTCGTTTATGTTTCGAGTTAAAACGAACAAACATGCTTTGGGTGTGTGAATGTGCTTTGGCTGGAAAAAACTGTGTTTTGTGTTGCATGATGCTGACAGGCTAGTCGGAGGATGATGTCAGCAAGTGTGTGTGTCTATGGGAGAGTGGATATGTATGTTTGTGTTGGTTGGGCAGCTACAGGTATTTGTAACTATGCTTGAGTGGAGTGACGTTTTGTTTGCGCAATCACCCAGCGGCTTTGATAATTCAGTGCCATAAATAGAGGAGATGCGTGCATATAATCTCACATAAGACACCTGCTTTCCTTTCTGTTGCCTGCTTCTGTCAATGATGTTTCAAATGATGTACAAGTTAATATTTTCAGCTACAGCTTATTTTGTATACGAACTGTAGTTGACAGTTCAATTTTATTTTGTATTTATTTAAACCTTAGCACTTCTTGTTCATGCACAGGGAATAATGTGGGACGTGCATTTGCCATGTCATTGTATACTATTTTATACTATACCATTTTATACTATTATACTGTTGGACATATGAAGCTCCTCAGTCTCCCAGGAAAACTGTAGTAACTTATCTTGAACAATGTTGCCAAAAGATAGCACTCAAAATGTTAAGTGTCCAAGGGTGTCTCTCAGGAGAGTTCGATGCTATTAATTGTCTCGCAGTCTTTCATGAAACTACAGAGGCTTTACCAACATGCCCCCTTGCACAGCTGTCTTTATCCAGGGGGAAACAGTTGTACCTGCAACTTTCAATAGCCCAACCCACATGTGGAAACGGAGCCAATCACACATTGAGCCGTTGGCTATCTGCTTTTGACAGCCAATGGGCAAGATCGAGTCACAAAAGCCCAGACAGTTCAAATTGTCTTCCTTTTTGCTCCCGGTGGAGAGAAAACCGCTGACGGAAGCTGCATATTGATATTATGATCTCACTGCGTGTCTGTGTCAGGCTGTTGCAAACAATGGATCTCTGTTGCCCTTATAAGGAGAGTGTGTGTACTTTATACCAGGGAATGAGAAAAGGTAAGCGTCTATATGAAATCACTGTTACACAATGTTGGTGTAAGCAAATATACATACACCCTGCCTTACCTGGAACAGAGTTCAGTAATAAGTTGATTATAAGCCTTATACTGTAGCTGCCACACACCTGTATGTTCGCATGACATGCATGCAATGCCTGTTTCCCAGAGACTCCATAAAGCACCATGGTCTGTTGCGTTTGTCTATGCTGACACGCACACAACTTTACTTTTTCCATACGCTCATAGTCGCACACCGTGGCCCATAACCTTCACCGACTCATGTAGTTGAGGTCACGTCTTTGTCACCGACTCCACGCTCATTCCTACGTTACATACAGTATACACAGGGGTGTTGTTTTAAGGGGTGAAAGAGAGAGTTTTTTTGGGGGGTGGGGAGTAGTAATGGCCAGCTCTCAGCTGGGTCTGTAGGTGAAAGATCACACACACACACACACACACACACACACACACACACACACACACACACACACACACACACACACACACACACACACACACACACACACACACACACACACACACACACACACACACACACACACACACACACACACACACACACACACACACACACACACACACACACACACACACACACACACAGTGTGTAGAGTCTAAAAGGCCATGTAAAGAAAGCCTATGGTGTCAGGTCTCAAGATTCAGGACAAGATGGCACCGGACATTAACACCACATGAGCGACACTCGGTACTGTGTGACGGAGCGAGAGAGAGCGAGACTTTGGAATTTGTGTGTGTCTGTGGAGGTGTTCCGATTGATCAGCTGACCGGTGGCAGCGGATGATGTAAACCTACTAGTGTCTGTCTCCATCCATGGACGTTTATCTCCATAAATCACCTTATCTTGACTGGAGAAGAACTAGTTTTCCTCCTGATAATGTACATAAGATAGATGGATCTTAGATTGTTTTGACCTGGCCGTAGGGTCCTGAACCATTTCTTTAACATGGGTTGCAGTGTGATATAGGACTTGGGTGATGATAGGACTCTTATGATATCGCTCAGGCTGATTTTATAATGCAGATTGAGGACCAACTGCCATTGTTTGCATAATGCCTTTGTTGGTTCAGGATTGGTGGCTGGAAATGGTGGAGAGATGGAGTCATGTTGGAGCGATACGGTTGACTTGGCTGGCCTGAATTACATCCAGCATTACAAGGTTCCCTTCTATAATACATTTAGCGACAAGCTCCAAAACACGGACCAATTGGCTGATAAGAAATATGAGTCTGGTGCTTATCGAATCACTACTTAACCACATGAACCCTATTGTCCCTATTCTGGCCTGGGCATGTTATAATAGGGGAGCATTTGGCGAAAAGGGCAGATCTACAAGCTTGCAATCCGTTGTGAGCTTGTGAAACCGTTATTTCCGTCGAGAGATTTGATGTAGAAAAACCATTCCTTTTTTATTATTACTATTGAAATACGGAATTGAATGCGCAACACTCTTGTATGATGAGGTAGGGCATTCAGTTTTTAAATATGGAGATGCAAGGTTTCTACCCGACAGCGACGATATAGGGTTTAATTGGTTAAGCCTCCGTTCCATTGTAGATGCAAAGATGTAAACTTTTAGACATGCCCGATTTCACTTATTCATTTTGTACAATCCCAAGGAACAAATTCCTATATTAATTCAGTGGCGGTGGGCCATCACAGAGATGAAATGACCTACACCCGGGACAGAAAATGAGAATTTTTAAACAAATAATAACCTAGAGTGTTTGGAACATGTACTTAAGATTATAACACTAATGTATCCGTTTGGGACACTTGACAAAGTTGGCATCAGGTCCTGCACAAGAACAAAAAACTAGCATTGAAATGGGTCCATTCAAGTGTCACTGAGGAAATACTGGAGAAACAGCCTGTAGCTTCATATACATTTATGTATTTGAACAGACACCAGACATATTATTAGCATGAATTAGCAGGAATGTATTTGAGAGAGTATTTGTGAATGGTTGTGTGGTGTGCAAACAGTAGTACCTATTTGACATTCTGCTACTTGTGGATGAGTCACCAGCAATCTATAACACACATACATACATATGCATGCTTACACACACACACACACACACACACACACACACACAGCCGTTCCACCCAGGAAACCATAAATTATGGCTCTCTCCATACCAGACCAGTCACTAGGCAGATGAACTGAAAGACAAACCTAGCCAGGGCCTTAGCAACAGAGAACATGATGACAGAGAGACACACACACACACACACACACACACACAGTCACATGCTCGCTCATTCTCACCTCAAATAAATCTGAATGGATGAAAAACTGTTCTGTGTTAATTTATTGTGTTCCTTAAGTTATATTAAGCCACACGTTACAAAGTCTAATAAAAGTGCTGAAGTCCCCCCGCCAGAGAAATCAAATGGTCATGTGTGTGTCATCATGACTTTGGTAAAAAACAGACTGTATTGCCACTTACAGTGCTTGTTTTGCCAACAATGATGTGAAGTTCAGTGCGTCTTGATGCTGGGTTTGTGTGTGTGTGTGTGTGTGTGTGTGAGTGTGTTGGATTGTTTTAGGGAGCGGGGGAGAGAACAGGCCTTTCCAGTCGAGCCAGGTGGTGGGTGTGCTCCCTAACTGCAGACCTGCTTGTCGTAGGGCTAAGACGTCATTCAGGTGTATGAGAGTGTGTTAGTGAGCACTTCCAAATACGTACATTTCACTCATCTTGTTATCCTTTAGGACAGGTTTAAGTTTCATAAGAAACCATGTTAACATCTACTATACTCTTTAATCTGGTTCATGGCGTTAAAACCCTCTTTCTTTCCCCTAAGGAAGTGATTACCTTTGAGAAGGAAGTTGAAGTCCACACAGTAATGTGAGACAAGTGGATGTAGTGTGCTTAATGACAAAGAGTCAACAAACGGCAGTAAGATAATTATCTGACTAATCAATACCACTTCCCATACATGTGTTCCATCCATACATGTGTTCCAGCTTTTACGGAAGTAGCGAGAAAAAGGACAGAGCTCTACAGAAAATGACACGGGTGACACACCTTCTAACTTGGCTACACAATAAGATTATATATTCCCATCACAGCTGTGATCAGAGACATTTGTTAACTACAATAAGCTGCCTACATGTTCTTAATCAAATACTTCATTGACTGCATTCCCCAGGAGTCTATACTAGTAGATAGGGATGCACAATATTGACATTTTGGCCAATAACCGATTAATTGCATGGTAAAATCAATCACTACCGATATTGCATTACACCTGTTCTACAGTAACTGTGATTCTGGGCGTAGATGCAGACTTCTACAAAACCAGTGCATTCTTATTACCTAATTCATTAGGCCTACTGATCTACACTCTGTTTCTAAGTGGCTGCTGTCACTCCTGAAGAAGATGAGCACAAGAAAAGATTGAAAATTTATTTTTCTTAACGTTTTTCAAATGTCTTTAATTTAATAGACCCCTTTGAAAGCTTCCCAGGAAAACACTGATAGAATTTACTCCCTTCAATCATTACAAAAGGCTTGTTCACAGCCTTTTGTAATGATTGACAAAACAATGTGGATAACAATTCTTAGTAAATTGGTAAATAGTAAATATCGACCGATACCAATATGATGACCGATATATTGCATCCCTAAGACTTGGCCCCCTCCCTTTTCCGCTCTATACCAAATCTACACCAAAATAGCCGATCTACAAGCTCACAACAAGTTGCGGCGCGTTGTGAACTTGTAAATCGGCTGTTTTTGCCAAATGTCTGTTATTAGTTTTTTACCATAAATTTACCCACGAGGCAGCCACTGGATTACAATGCTGAAAAGGGAAATAAGATACCATGATCACCTCAGGAAGTTGAAGGAGAGCTGTGGGTCAAAACAATGTATTTTCACAGAGTAAATGCACGCTTTGCAATATAATTAGTATGATATTAAATGATCGTTAAGCGACTATAATTTAATAAATGATTAGTAGTGGCATCACCGTTTAATTGACTAGTCAATTTTCTCATACATTTATTCAGCAGGACTTTAATACAGATGCACGCAATGTTTCTGGCTATGTCTCAGCCACGTGCATGTGTGCACAAACACACACACGGACAGAGTTGCGTAGCAGCAAAATGAGGGCATACAGGCAGCCAACTGCTTCACTGTAGATCCCCACTGTGGCGGCAACAGAGCAAACAAAGCTTGGAATTGGTTTGACATATGCAGATACAAACATGACGCATGCACACACACACACACACACACACACACACACACACACACACACACACACACGCAAATACCCAAGGGAGTTAGGGTAATCCTAGTGCAAAAACACACATTCATACATATACACGACACTGCATTCACAGCAAACTGAGACCCAGTGTGGCACCACCTTGCTAAAGCAAGGGGCCTCTCATAGGTTTGCTTAGCTCGTGTGTGTGTGTATGTATATATGTGAGGGAATGTGTCGGTAATCGAGTCTGTGTGACTGGAGAATACTTGTTTAAGAGGAGATGCCTTCATTTGTACAATAAATCTCAGACATTTATTTATGTAGCGGTTTGACCATCAGAATGTTGAAAAATCTAAACCTCCACAATACTTAAAAGCTATAATTACTGTAGTTACTCTGCCTAGTACAACTCAACGTGACTTTTACTCAGAGAGCATGTCAAACTGAAGGATTAAGTTTTGCAGTTTTTTTAATCTCACTGCTCTTTCTGTCTTAAAAGTTGTCTAACTACTAGACAGTTAAAATCATGTACCCTAGCGTCCCCATTCTGGACACATGTCATCATAGGCCACCATTCAGCGGAAATAGGCAAACATTCAGCAGATAGCAGATCTACAAGCTCACAACATGTTGCAACCCGATCTGTTTTGAGCTTGTAGATCAGCTATTTTTGGTGTAGAGGAACAATAGGAGGTAGCCATTTACAGACCCCTGGGGACCCAGGTCAACAAATTATATAGGGTTTAAATGTTTAACGGCTGTAGTAGTGTATTCAGTAAGTAGGACCACTGTGTGTCTTCTCCTGGTGTACTGTGCGCAGGCCACCAGGTAGAACTTCGTCTTTTTGTCCCTGATCATATGGTTGGTTATGTCATGATTGTGGCAGATTCATTAATTCATGGTCATTCAGGGTTTTTCCTGTACGCCGACTGTATCAAGTCTATATATTATATTAGACTATGTATAACCTTTATAGATGTCATTCTGTAAAATAAGGATTAGGTTGAAAAACTTACAGTATGACTCAAGTGTCTTAAAAATAAGTAGTAGTAGTATTACACTTAATCAAACTAATCTATTTAATCAAATATAACAAACCCATTTGAATAAAATAGTTTTTTTTTTTGTTGTTGCAACTTATTGTTTTTATTGTTATCAGGAGAGACAATACATTTATGCATAATAATGCTTCATATTCACAATACAGTCTTTCTGTACAATATTTCACATTGTCTCCCTATTGAGACAGCATAGATTTATTTTTAAATACAGCAAATAGCAGATCTACAAGCTCACAATGTGCCACGATGCAACACATTTTTTTTTGCGACACAGTATAAAATAGCATGAAATAGGGCTTAAGTTGTTAATCAGACTAATCAATTTATATATATATATATATATATATATATATATATATAATGCTTCTCAGTTATTTGATTAATTGAAAAAGTAATCGATAGAACAAGAATTGTTAAGAAAATAATCGATTGTGAAAAGATGGCTTCCCCTGGACTTAATACGATGTAGGAATGCATGTGTACTTTCTAAACTGGCCTTTTAATTTGAGTACAGTTTTTAAAAGCTGTGCATGTATTGCTGCTGTTCTCATGGTATTTGTAGTATTCCTTTCTGCACCAAGTCTTCTTCATTGTGAACGTAGCTGTGTGCCAATACAGTGTTTAGGTCGTTGGTCTCGCATGGTCTACATGGCCGATTAGTGATTATGTATGTGAATCACGTGTCGGAAGGAGACAATGGCTTTCTCAGATCTCTCTGTGGTAACGATACTTGAAGGCCCACCTACCCGCTAAAACAGAGCGAGAGAGATAACCGAGTGGAAGAATGAGAGCAAAGCAAAGAAAGGACACCCAGGGAGTTGGCTGGATGGATAATCTTGAACGGGAGAGAATGAGGGAGAGATGGGAAGAGAAGGGAGGCACAAATGCTGGGGAGGGCAGGATACACTACAGCCAGCGACAGATCACCATGGCAACACAGTCATCACGACCTGGAGACAGGAGGCGTGTGTGTGTGTGTGTGTGTGTGTGTGTCTGTGTGTTTGCCTCCGCACCCACAAGATTCAGTATAATGTGGTAATGTAATGTGGTAATGCGGTTGTGTTGTTACCCATAATGAAACCGTCTTTGTCCCCAGCGTGTTTGTTTTGCACATCGTCGCTGCCAGGCGGAAACCTTGTACAGTATGTCCAAAACCGTTACTTTTCAGGAAATGGGGGAAAAAATAAACCTGTGTTCCAATGTAGTTATTATTTAGTCACACAAGCGCCTGTTAAATACTTTTCATTGGTTAAATATTTATAAAACCCACAGACAGACGTAACCACTTTCAACCTGGCGCCCCTATTTTGGGCATGTCATCAGGGGAAAGTATTAAAAAATGTTCTGAAATTTTCAACATTTTTCAAAAGTAGCAAAAATGCCAGATCTACAAGTGATGCGTTGTAAGCCTGTAGCTCAGCTATTTGCACTACCTTTGTGCAACACCGTCATAACACAAAGTATGAAATATTAAGAGATTAAATATGGACATACAAGGTTTCTTTCTGCCCAACAGAGACCATATACAGTATAGCTGTATTCCATAAAGTGTGGAGGGGGAAATGTTTCCCTCACAGTAATAAATCATTTTATATTATATACCGGTATTTAAGTCTAGTTTTCCAAAGTTGTTCACCACTTTGTGAGTGGCTTCTTAACCAGTAACTGAATGACACTGACATTTTCCTCACCCTCTCCAGGGTTCTAATTTCCCATTTTTACACGTCACTCTAGTGTTTTAAACTGAGATGAATCACAGTCACGCACAGCCATCTTTCTTCCCACTGTCATGTCGACTACTGTGCTATTTTAAAGCACTCTTCTTCTGTAGTTTCTGAGAGGTGGAATGGTTTATTGGGCCCATTCAATGTAACGGTGAATAGGTTGACTTGACGAAACTGTCAACGGCAGTTGCCTGATATACTTGTTCAGGAGGATATCAGGTTTTTCAACAAGGCTTCTTTTTCACTTCCAATTTTGATTTCAGGGTTCAGTGCTTTCCTAACAACAGTTCCTGCTGTTGTGTGTTGAATACACTCACACAAACGGCAAGTTGACAGTAGGATTGCACAGTATACCAACCGTACACATGTTTACGGCGTGGCTATATAAAAGGCTAGCCGTCTATGAGAGGGTCTGTGTGTGTGTGTGTGTGTGTGTGTGTGTGTGTGCCTGTCTGTGTGTTTGGAGCTAACCTCATGAACCGCCAGTTTTTCACATGTTTTATACTTTTTGAAATATTTTAACTTCAATTTCATAATGTAAGTCAATGAGACTCTGATCTGGCTGAACCATTGCCCAAATTTGGAGTCATAAGTCGTAGATGGTCATAGACGACATCTACGTCATACTGTAGATGACTGTAGGCTTGGCCACGGGAAGTCAGAGATCCAGATTGAAGCCATGCCGTTCGGACCCGAGATCCACATGATTTGTTTTTATGAATAACTTATTTATTTCATTTTCCTTTCCAAGTGTCAACCCCTGGCTGCCTCCACTTTAAAAACCTGTGATCTGCTGATCTCTACTAAACCATTGTTCCAATCGTGATGCTTGCTTGGCTGTGATCTCTAACCGTTTCTTCCCTCCTCCTGTTGTATGGCTGCTTTTCTCCCAGTACCTAGATTAGAAAAGGTCAGCCATAATGAGGTGCGAGTCAAAACATGATCAGCAACGCCCTGGATTAACACCACTGCTCTGTGTGTGTGTGTGTCTGTCTGTCTGTCTGGTTTTGTGTCTGTATACACGATTGTGTTTGCAGTGTGGCACCCAGTGACTCAAATGAGCCATTAAGGCAACAAAATTAGCACCTGCCAACCATCAATGAACTTAATGATTTTTTGGGCAATTTTCATGAAATAAATGGCATCTGTTCTTTGTTTGTGATTCTGCTAATAAGCTTGTGTGTATGTGTATGTGTGTGTATGTATATATATGTATATATATGTGTATATATATATATATATATATATATATATATATAAATTGTGCAGAGCAGGGTATGAGTAACATTCTTGTACGTTAGATCCCAGTGTCCGTTTTAATTTTTTAGATGAGGAAAATACCACCTACGCAATACAACAAAGAGAAAAAAAGGAGAAACAAAGAAAATAAACAAAAACAGACAGACCAAAAATAAATAAAAAAACATTTCTTTTCAAGCAGTGTAGTCGCTTATACGGTATACATGAGTGTGTGTGACAGGGTGTGTGTCATTTCGTAGGATGTGATACGTGTCAATCAAATAAGTAAATTTTAGCGAGAGTATACTTAAATGAGTACCGGTAGTTTTAAATGCAGCAAATAGCAGATCTACAAGCTCAGTGTGCCACGATGCAACACTATTTTTGTGCGACACAGTATGAAATGGCATGAAATAGGGCTTATGTTGTTAATCAGACTAATCAATTTAGTCGATTATGAAAAATGTATTTGACTCTCTTTGCGTTGATTAGTTTATATATATATAAACAAAAGACAGGACTCAAGACAGTCTCAATTGAGTCACTCCACTGGTCATCAAATTGGGCTTTTTGCGGTGCGTAATTGATAGAAAATAAGCAATTTTTTGGGTGAACTACTCCTTTAAATGAGTGCATCCAGAAACAGCCAGCAAGTGTACACAAATCATGTAAAAGAAGCGTTTTCAGTGGAAATGGAGAGAGTTGTGGAACCGTCGTAAGCTCAGAGCCAGACCAGATTTATGATTTGAAGCGTTGTTGGCTTGTAGATCAGATCAGTTATTTTTGGAACATGACACTACAGAGAGAGCACTCTCACTGTGTGTGTGTGTGTGTGTGTGGTTGTGAAAAAGTTAGTTGAGGTGTGTGCATTGAATTGTTTTTTTTTGCCATTTGCCAGGATAGATTATCTTGCCATGCCCCATTTGATTTCAGAACTTGCAGGTCTGCCATCAGTCACAATTTAGCTAATATTCATTATGTTGTTTATGATAGTTGTTGTAAATTGCATATGAGAGTATTATATAGCAAATAGCAATATTAACACATGGCAATATAATAAAAAGCTATTCATTGTTTTTGGCCGGTAAAAATTCTGCCTGGCTGGTAAGCCAAAAAGAAGTTCCTTGTGCCAGTGAATGTTTGCCAGTTTTCGTGTACTTAGACACAAAAAATGCTGAGTGATTGTATGGTAGTGTAGTCCGTCTGTGGTATTGGTGGTTGGGGGGCTTTTGGAGGGGAAGCAAAGTACAGAAATGCCCTGAATTTGTGCATGTCTTACTCCACTTGCTGTCTGTGTGTGCGCTCTCGTGTGTCTGTGGTTTTAAGTTGGTCTACATGAGTCAGACCCAGCATCAGAGAGTAATGTGATCTGAGAACTAAACAATGATGTCACTTATTGTCCTCTGACACGTCTATAATTAACACAGGAGGTGTGTGTATGTATATGTGTGTGCACGACTGCATGCAACTGTGCACGTGTGTTGCATTGGTTCGCAGCTGCTGAAAACCAGAGGAGGGGGATCAGACAAAAATAGACAAGAAAGAGGTGGAGAGAGAGGAGGGAAGGAAGACGGACAACTGGAAGAGAGGAGGAAAGCGCTGAGAAGAAGGTCCCACTTTGAACTCACTATCCAGTTGACTGCCTCCAATGTAGCTCACAAGATGACATGAAGGGAACTATAATATTTTTTTAGCCCATGTTGTATTTATGCTGTTGCTAATGGTGGAACCTTTCAAAACAGTCACAGTGTGTGAGATGTGTCGGTTTTCTGGTTCAAAAACCAAATTGGACTGCAGTCATTTCATAAAGTCTAGTACAGACCAAAGATTTGCAATAAGAAGAAACTGCTTTAAGCCCGTTTTATGTTTGTTGTAGAACAGTGTCGCACACCAAAAATAGTGGATCTTTTCATTTTCACTGTATGATAAAAAATTGCCTAGGATGAACAAATTCCAAAATTGACATTATAGTCTGACTGAGTCATGAGCAATAAACAAAAGTTCAGTGCTTTATTTTATTTTTTACCACTGCTATGGTGGGGGTCCATCCATGTCTGAGTTTCACGCCGCTATCAGTAATGTTATTTCCTGTTATTGTGGGCCTCTATAACTGAGATGTATAAAATCACGGCCTTGCCTTGTTACAGGACAGGATGCTGGAATGAACGTCTCTGAGAATAATTAATCTTTAGAAATGTACACTTGCTACGCTAGCTAATTTGGTTATTGTTTGACTTCTATGCACAGGTCATGGCACACTATGATGTGTTAAGCTCATAGAAATCATGGTTGAGCTTGTTAGCTTAGCTACTAGCTGCCGACTTGGCTGCAAAGTATAGCAGTCATGTACTTAGTTATGTATGTACTTAGTTAGCACTGCTTCCTTAGCTGGAAGCAGTGCTGGGCTATATGATGTAAAGGAATCGTCATGATGCTAATGTCCAATTTTCTATACGTTTCCATCTTGTCACATTTTCTCTAAACTTCCATGGCTTTTGAAGATCACGGGAAGCCCCAGAGTGAGACATTTTCTTTTACACGGTTGAAATGTGAAATGAAAAATGCACATCGAATTTTTCTGTATCATTCATTAAAATATGTATGATTTTGGAGAATTTGATGTACACTACCCAGCTCTAGCTGACTGAACTATTTCTGGTCGTGTATTTTGATGGTCAGCAGCGCTTCATTCTAAAACATGATCTCCTGGCGGAGATAATGATAGTTTGACCAGATATGAAAAGAATAGCAGAGACAACCAGGAAGTGGTTTAGCTCGTGGCCTGTAGTTTTTCAAACCACTAAGAGTCATCTGGCCTATGTTTGCATCCCAAAACCGAGGGCATTGGGTTTTTTGTCATACTCTCCTACCCCCTGTTAACTTGGATACAACTTGGGTGCAAACTTCAGAAGATGGATATCTTTTTTATTTTATTTAGATCAACAAGGAAAATGTTATGTTGTGATTTGTGGCTGTGGGAGTAGTAGGAGGGGCTGTGCGGGTGTCATACATGGTAAAGATTTATCATGCATGAGTGTATTCCGGTAATCGAACATGCTTGCACATTGTTTTGGTTGGGAGAGTTGGACCCGTGGCTGACGGAGAGATTTATTTGAGACGAGTTGACCTGTTACTAGACGAGTTCTCAATAACAGGTACTGTTATTATTGTACCATACTTAGTCGGAACGAAAGTGTCTACATAAAGACACTTTATAATTAAAAATGTATAGGAGTTATAATATGCTGTTCCGCTGAACTTATAAGGCATTATGACCAGGACTTAATAATACTTCATAAACCTTGTTTTATGAAGTTATGTTATGCATAATTATAAACATTTATAACTAGTGTTATGAAGCCCAAAAGTGTATTATAATGCGATAGACCCGACCTTTTAGTGTTATCCGCAACTTGAGCTCATATACTTCATTGTTCGACGAATAGCAAAAATAAGCCGATCTACAAGCTCATCATGAGCTTGTAGACTTGCTGTTTTTGAAAGTGCTTAACATAAGACTTGAGTGTGGATCTCTTTATACAACACCCATGGAGGTACTACGTTGCGCGTCCTGATTAGAGGGCCGAGGAAGGGAGAAGAGATAACATAAAGACTGTCCACATACTGAACCTACAGTACAGTTCCAAAAGCTCATTGACATAAATAGAAATATACAAATGCTTTGGGGTACAATTATATTTTGAATTTCAGTCTGTTACTGGCCCATTCATTAGGAGACAAGAGTTTGAGCATTTCCCATATAGCCACCCACTCCAAAAAAACATTATTTCCACTGGTGGTTAGTAAGGTTTCTATCTGTAACTGTACAACTAAATGTGCTGTTTTCGCAACTGTGGTTAAGGCACAAGTGCTGACTTCCTGAAAGCCTGTTTGTCATTCTATACATGTCTGCATAATGGGACATGGGTGTTTGCGCCGGCACCTTTCACCATTCATTCAGAGGAATTGTAGAGATGGAGCCAAGCAACAACTGTAATAATTTAGAGCTAAGGGACAGATGGGAGTATAGGAAATAGAGGTTCTCAGAATGATGGAAGACATAAAGAAGGGGCCTTTATTTTGAAGGGGCCCATATATACTGAACCTAGAACACTAACAACATGCATATCTCTGCTGTCCGGCAGAGACCAGCTGAAAATTTTCATTTTTCAGGAAATGAAAAAAAAGTGGAGTTAGGAGGTTTTGTTCATCATTGATAAGAACAGCTGAATGGACCGCCAAGCTCTCAATGAGGTTGGAGGTCAAAAGGGGGTGGGGCCTGGAGTCAGCAAAACCAGCTAAAACCAGCTAACTCTTAGCAGAACGTTTGAGGATCCAATGGAGTTAGCTGGTTTTGTCAGAAGCATTTTTTAAAGCTTTTCATTGGTTCAATACTTTTTTACCAAGTCCAGCACACAGATGTAAAGGGTGTTCAATGGCCCTGATTTATGGGGAAAAAAAGCAAAAGCGTTAAAATGGAGTTAGCTGGTTTCTGCCGGACAGCAACGATATGCAACTGATGGCATGGCATTTGAACAACAAATGCCGAATAGAAGGAATGGCGACAGGCTGCATCTCAGTCATAGAGTCTGAGACATATGGCTTGACTTCTGCCCAAAGGCCAAGGGCTGAAGTAACAAATGGCCACCGTTGACCCTTGACATGAAATACAGTAATGTCATGTGTGGCCCAAACGTTGTACCACCTGTACCACTTTCTGTGTTTTAAAGTAAAAACAAAAACACTTTTAGGAGCAATGCTGTTGTGCAGACTTCTATCCTTTTTTTAAATTATTATAATTGTTAATGATCAACACTTTATTTGAGTTCTACTTTTAGCAGAACAAATAATAAAACAAATAAACATATCATAAAAAGAAATATTCAAAGGGAATGAAAGTAAGAAAAATTACAAACAATATACAAATATATATGCATTGCATATACTGTAAATATGAGTGCACAGAAATACAGACTTTTATCCTTTTAAACTGTTACTGTGTCCAACACCAGCGACAAATTGGATGTTGCTAACCCACTTCTGAAATAAAACAAAGTAATACCGTTCTCTGAAGATGCTAATGTCACTGTCACATTTGTATTATTATTATAAGATGCAATATCTGAAAATAACTAGTAAAATGCACTTACATTAAATCAACGAACTGTAATACATTTTACAAATGGACATAGCTATTTCAAGTGTAATTAAATGTCAAAGATAACATTTATTAGGGCTCTGCAAATGCTGGAGCCATAGCGTTATCATTGTCTGTGTGTCTGACCGTCCAAACAGTTTGTTCTTGTGTCCGCTAGGTCGGCTTCAGTTTTGCTGTTTATTATAAGGCATGATATCTCAAATCATCAGACCAAATAAAATATTGAATCACTGCGAGCCTTTTTGAAGACTGAAAGCTTTTGTGGAGCGCCTAATTGGGCCCACACGAGCCCTACATTCGGAAGCCAGGCTAGAGCAAGGTCGTGTGTCAGGGTGCCCTGTCTGCTGGACAAATATTGGACAAAGATTTTGAATGGTCACATTATGTGTCATTTCGGATGGAGGGATCCTCCAAATGTAATGAATACACTTCTCATTCCATCTCTCTCCCACTCACACACATCATGTCTCTCCCCTTCTTCTTCACATCCCATCTCTCTCTCACCTTTTCTCCCAAGCCACAAATATAACGGGTCAGGCATTGCAAATCTAGACATCTTCCTTTCCTTCATTAATAAAAGACTAATCTGGCCCATTACACCATGCACCATCAGCATGTGAGGAGGCAGGGAGACCTTGCGTCCAACCATCTGGAGCCAGACAGAAACACACAGACACACAAGATCACGGTTTACCATGTCGTCTCCCGTGAGCCAACAGATGGTGAAGGCTTGCTCAACACGTCGCAGTGTCTCTGCAAACTCAACAGAAAAGGAAGGAGAGGGGGAGAAAATGTCCTTTACACTGTGCAGTAACTGAATTTCACTGGCCTCCTGGCTCTCTCTTTGGTGTCAAATCTCCTGCAGAGGTGTGTGTGCATACATGCATGCATGTGAGAGCCTGTGCCTGTGTGTGAGTGTGAGACTATGTTTGCGTCTCGTCACCCTGGAGCCGGTCATCCCCTCTTCTGACCCTGAGCCCTGTCACCTGTCCGCTCAAATCACACACACACACACACACACACACACACACACACACACACACACACACACACACACACACACACACACACAATTGCTGTGACCCAGTCCTAGAGTTGAAACCCTATCGCCGTTGCTCTCCATGCAAAAACATTCCAGCCCAGGCCCAGCACAGTTTTGTTTTATGCGTGTGAGAGAAAGATGGCTTCATCAAGGCAACGTATACTGTACATTAGCAGCACTGCTGTTGAATGACTTGATGTGATACTGGCATCGACTGAAGCCTAATTTATACACGCGCCGGTGTAGTGCACTGAAAATACCCGATCTACAAGCTCACAACGAGTCACATCGCGACGCGTTGTGAGCTTGTACATAGGCTATTTCCGGTGCTCAACATGGCGTGCGACCGTGAATAAATCAGGCATAACTGTGCTTAGGGCACAATGCAGTCATCTGCTCTCACTGTTTGGGTTCAAACCCAGGTCAGACACATTCAGGCAGCTATGTAAGTATTGGGACAGCATTGGGATTTTTTTTTCCTCCCACTCTCTGTTGACTCATTCTAGTGTAATAGAACTTTCATGTCAACAGAGGAACACAAGATGTAGAGTAACTGTAAGCTTTCGAGTACAGGTCATTGCGGGTCACAACAAGCTGACTAGCGGCTAGTGTCCTTTCGCCTGGTAGCGTCCCAATGCGCTGATAGGAATCACGTTTCTCCTCTGCCTGGCTTATTTTGTGTCGGCTGATTTTTGGCATACATGGATGGACCTTTATTGATCCGGAGGGAAATTTAGCAGTCATAGCAGCTCCGCAGTAAGGATGAAACGAAGATACAGGTAAGGGTAGAGAACAAGTACAGAATAAGTAATAGGGTAACTAATTAAAATAGGATGACAATATCAAAGACAATATAAAAGACTTAACATCCGACCTGGCTTTCTGTACCTCGGCTAGTCAAGTGTGCATAATGTATAAGCTATCGGTAGATAAAGATAGAGGCATAGGTATCGTGTGCATTCTATCACCAATAAAACTGGCATATAAATGGACTAAGGGGACGATCACGCTGACGTGTGGCTAGAAACGCGGCGCCAGCAAAACCATTCATTGCATTGGTTATGGTGAGGAGCGACTGGCACCTTCACCACCGCTGCAGGAGATAGAGCCAGCAAAAAGTGGTGCGGTAAAGTTGCGAAAAGTTACCTTTTTTTTTTGCAACAGACACAGTCAAACAGAAGTGCGCTGTAGTCTGAAATAGGTGGAAAAATGCGGCGGTAGGAAAGGCTGTCACTGCTTGTGTGAAATGGGTGTTCGAGTCAGTTTCTTTCCCCTTCAAAGCTGTGGAGTGATCACCTTCAGTCTAACATTACCAGTTAAGACCGCATCAAAATTGTCACCCGATCCAAACAGTCTTCATCTGTCAACAGTCAAGCCATTAGTTCAGATTTCACATCCCCTGTTCTGCGGTCACACTGGTTCTTCCCGTGTCGGTGAACTGAAATCGGTGTACATGGACCAGGAACATGCTGTGTGCGTTTTGAGGAAGTTCCTTTTTTTTTTATTGAACCCAGCTTAACCTTGTCAGGACCTTTCATCCTCCCCTATCTCTCTGTCTGTCTCATGCGTTTTGTGCAACTTTCCACCTAATTAAAGGAAATGTCAAACTTTTGACCAGACTGTTGAAGTTCTTTGATAATAGTACAAGCATTTGGGGATAAATAATAAGTTAAAGCTGCAATCCATAACTCTGTTGAGTGAATGAAACATCACTTTGTTGTTTTATAGTTGGTAAAAAATCTATATATCCTGTTATCCTTTGCCCAAATGGGCTTCATGTATTAGCTCAGCACTAGACATTTGGTCCAGATAGGACATGAAAGTTATAGATTGCACCTTTTGAACATAAAAACGAATATAGTTTGGGCCTAGCAGTACATTTACTCGTATATGGGAAGCTCAGATCTCTTTGTTGACACTACCTGCCTTTATGAGAATGTCTTATTCATGTTTTATTGAATCTGTTTTATCCTTCTCTTATATTTGCCAGTTTGTGTCACTTACCCTGAAAAACAGTGATGGATTAGAAGGAATTGTCAGGATGTGCAATAAAATTGCAGGCACAAATCTAAAAGTCCTCACCCAAGTGCACAAAGTCTTGTTCACTGTGTTAAGGTGGCTTCTGTCTGGTTGTTCTATATAATCTGCAAAGATGCAGGACCAATAGATTTAAGAACAAATTAGTCCCTGCTGCCTTTTAATCACTCTTAATTGACCGAGGTCTCCCAGGGGCCTATCTCTTTGACGAAAATAGAGATCTACAAGCTCAAAACACGTCACAATGCGTTGTGAGCATGTAGATCATCTATTTCTGCTATCTTTGTCAAATGTTTTCGCCTAATGTTTCCTTTGTGTATTGTTTGTCTGTTGATTGGAGTGTGTTGCTTGTTGATAATACTTGTTTGTTTATGTCGTGGCTTGGCAACAAATTGTTTCATAAAGTTGAAGTTGACCTCCCCTTCCCCTTATCCGCTCCTCAGGACACCAAGTCCAGCCGTCCCAGCATGCCACGCTGTCGGAACTCAGTCGCTACGACGGCGGACGACCAACCCCACATCGGTAACTACCGGTTACTGAAGACCATCGGCAAAGGCAACTTCGCCAAGGTCAAACTGGCACGACACGTCCTCACCGGCAAAGAGGTAGGTACACACACACACACACACACACAGCGGTGCAACAGTTATTACTAATTAGGCAAAACGCTTTAAATGTCAGTGTGTTGATATATATAAAAAAATACAAAATAAATTCTTCTCGATTAATCAAAAAAGTAATTGATAGAATAATTGCTAAGAAAATAATTGATACTGTGTAGACAGTTGCAGCTACACACACACACACACACACACACACACACACACACACACACACACACACACACACACACACTCTCTTTCTTTCAAATGTGGAATTCTCCCCATGTGTCTTACCAGCAGTGGAACTCGTAGCCCTTCGTTTTGGTTTTCTGTTGTTTGTTATAAGAGGCTGCAGGGTTGTGTTTAACCAGAGACTGTGCGGGGGCTGGATCCAAGTAGAGGGAGAGTGAAAATAGAAAGTGTTTATTCTGAGTGTCAACTCTAGTTTCCAAAACCAAAACGACGCAGTGGAGTGTGGACACGAATTCATCTTTTATCTGTGAGCGACGCGAGAGATGAAAATCCCACAGCCCGTTGTGAATTGTGGCTGTGACTGTGAATTGACTGCGTGTGTTTTGGGAGGCGCCTCTCTGTTGCTGGCAGCGCCACGAGGCACCATGGTCATTACAGCAGAGTCATGAACGACAAAGGCAACTGTCTACGCCACTGGTTCTCAAAGTGGGGTCTGGGGACCTCCAGAGGCTTGTGAGCGGTCCCCAGCTAAATGAGGAACAGTTTAAATACTTAAGCCCTATTTTATACTTTGTCTATTCGAAAATAACAAGCTCACAACGCGAGCTTGTCGATGGGATGTTTTTGAAGAATCTTGGACAAATGTTGACAAATCTTCTCTTTTGGGGGTCCCTGGCACAAAATCTTTTCAGATTGGGTTCTGCGGCCAAATCCATATCAATTTGGGGGTCGTTGACATGACAATATTTGAGAACCACTTGTCTACACCAGGCATGCAACAAGTGAAATGCATCCGCTTGACTAGTAAGCCTCAGCAATTGAGTGAAGTCATGCATCCGTTGTGTATACATGGGATTGTGAATGTCATGTAGTTTCATATAGAACTGAGCCATAATGGAGAAAATCAAATGCAACAATATTTTTGACCAATACCTCAATATCAATATTGTTAGGATAATATAAATTATTATTTCCCCACAAAATATTGAAAAATAGCACTACAAGTTCTCTGTGACCTCTTTTGAGCTTGTAGATCTGCTGATAATTCTATAGTTTTGTATTTCTTTGACAATTTGCCAAATGTCTTAAGTATTAAATAAGGCTTATATGATTTAACGTATGAAGAAGGTAGTGCACGCACATCCGTTGGTCCAGGTGCTTAGACAAACAAAGTATAATGAAAAAGAATAAAGTCTGCACACTGGTAGTTGCAAAAAGCTCCAGAATGTATTGCTCGTCAACGTTTCGGCCTGTTCAGGCCTTCATCATCATCATTTATACAACACTTTCGCCTAGGCATGTAACGATTTATCGTAAATCGATTTAAATCGATTCAAACTGATGACGATTTAAATCGATTTAATAAAAAATGAATCGCGATGCAAAAAATAGCCAGAAGAAAATGTTTTACTTGCAGAGTGATGTATTACTTTACCTGGGTTACATTTTCTGATAGTTGTACTTGAATGTGGACATGAAATAATAATCCCGTTTAGTGTTTCATTAGCGCGAGCGTGAAAAAATCTAAATACAGCTTGTAGTGACGGTAATCAACACACGTTGAAAGGCAAGGATTCAACAGTGATGTCACTGTTATGCAACACAGAAGTAGCACGGATGTTGTACGCCATTATTTTTTAAGCTGGTTATAAAGATACCAAGGATTTGTCAGTGATGTCACTGACATGTGAAAAGACATGTGCAAAAGAACATACAGGATCTTTGATAAAGAGAATTGATAGTTTTAAGTCATTTGGTAAAATTGCTACTGTATGGAAAAGAGGATGAGAGAAAACACAGTATTGTAAAAAAGAGAGAAAAGAAAAGAAAATACTGGATTTGTGTAAGAGAAATAACAATAATTTTGGTCATTTATCTGGAAAATAATTGTGTTTTAAAAATTGTGAAAACTCGTATCGTCAACCTAATATCGTGATTTGAATCGTATCGTGAGTTGGGTGAATCGTTACATGCCTACTTATGATATTACGATATCCCAAATCCCAGAAGATATCTTGTCTCATATCATGATATCGAAATAATATTGATATACTGCCCAGCCCTAGCTCCACTTGATAGCAAGCCTCAGCAATCGAATGGAGTCGTACGTTCATTGCGCGGTGTGAATCCCATGTACTTGCATATCATCTCTGCGACTGTCGGGTGGGAACCTCATATGTCCAAAACTGTTACTTTTCAGGGTTCATATTAAAAAATAGAAAAAGTAGCAGATCTACAAGGTCAAAAACATAACTTTTTTTGTGTGTTTCTAAATGTATTGGTTTAGTTAGTCCTTATTTGGACATGTCATAATCGTCAAATATTCAGATTTGGTGTAAAGGGAAAATGGAGGGCACCAAGTACAGACCCCTGGGGAATCCCGGTCAGCAAAGTATAGGATTTAAGTGGTTAATTGACAGTAGATGGAGACATATAGAGAGATAATTCATCGGTCAATTCCAGATGGTGTCTATAATGGCAAACTAAAACACTATAACCAAGTTGACCTTATCTATTGTAGCCTACCCAAAAGGCTTTTTATTTTATTAAAGGTAGGGTAAGTGATTTACTTTGGATAAAATAAGTGTTAAATAGCTCTATATTCTGATCATAGTACTCATTGCTATAGAGTGTTTGTTCAGTAAAAGGAGTCTCCCATGTCTCTCCAGCTCTTTGATAAACAGAAAATGCATTTTCAGTGCTCTCTCCTGATTGGCTTAAAATGTGTCACCTACCTGAAAATGTACTATATTCTCTTTACTAAAGAGCTGTAGAGACCCCTGTGACCGAACAAACGCTCCGTAGCAATGATTACTATCAGAATATAGTACTTTAACCTTTTTAACAAAAAAAAAAATTTGACCAAAAAATATCACTTACCCTACCCTTTAACACATTCCATGCCAGAGTTTAATTTCATAATGTACTCACCAGTGCCAGCGTTTTATTGTTGTTTTTTTGTTTTTTTCATGTCGCCACAGACCTCGCTAAATAAGTTAAAAGTGCGCGTTCATTTGGTTCTAAACACACAGCGGATCCGTGAGAAACGGCGAGCGAAAACAGTTTCCAAATCCGTGCCGCCATCTTGAAGCTACAGTCGATCAACGGTAAACAGTGATCAGCGAGGAGAAAAACAACAACCAGAGAAAATCGAGTTTTAAACAGGATCCCAGACAGGAAGCGGATACGATCGAAAAAAACGGAACCCGAATAATTCCGTTTCCGACCGGAAACCGGAAACGGAAATGGATCAAAAAAATTCGGAAAGTGCACCTGGGGCACTTAACATGGGAATCGGCGGTTCGCGTAGATCTACGCGACTGGCACGCTGCGGCTTTAAATAGGTTCGCGTAGATCTACGCGACTGGCATGCAATGTGTTAATGGCCTTTTAGTGATTTAATATGCTAGGTAATCATTAATGTAGCTCCAGTTAATACAATTGGGTGAAAAAAAAGTAACATGAATCAGTAATACAATGATTTTGTTTTAGATGCTTGTTTGTGAGCAATTTTAAATGTAAGGGGCACTGATTGATTGACACATTGATCGTATGTCGCCAAATCATTATCATATTGTGGCAAAATGTGTGATATCTGAAAATATTGAATCATTATCTGAAGACTCATTAAGGTATGCTATCGTGATGAAGCCAGGTATCTATATCTCTAGTTATCAGGGTGGGGAGGGGGGGGGTCTCCCACTGATGTGCCACACATCTGCCTGTTTGTTATTGAATGGTTGTTGGTGAGACTGAAGGGAGTAGCTGAAATAACGCCAGTGAGCTGGGCGGACAGTCCCTGTAACCACTTAACCCCTATAAACTTCAGTTGGCCTTACCCAGGGGTCTATACTTGGTCCCTTACTTCTTTGCTCTTTACACCAAATCTCTTTTCCAATAATAGCTGATCTACAAGCTCACAATGGGTCGCCAGACTTTGCCACTGGGCACGTTGTGAGCTTGTATTTAATATATTTTTTTTTTATACATGTCCAAAAATAGAGACGCTAGGGTTCATGTGTGTATGCCTTATTTTAATTCTTAAAAATAACCACTCTTCAAATTAACTACATTTCGCAATACAACGCATTGTGAGGTTGTAGATCTGCTATTTCTGCATTTTTTTTAAATTATGCATACATGCAACACACACACACATAAAAAGATTACATTTAAAAATAATATTTGATTTGGAAATCTGCATTTTCTTTTCTTAATTTCACCTATAATGACATGTAATCCCCAAAACAGGTATCATGCCAGGTAGAAAGAGGTTATATATTAAGACAGTGATCCGCCGCTGGGCTGTCTGTGTGACGCTCGGGCCAACACCCCTGTTTCTATTCTGTTTGACTGTGTTTTTGTGTGATGGGTGGGCGGGCTCTGTCAATGTGTGACAGCTCTGTGCCCGACACGCCGATAACGTTCCACGTGACTCCCCAGCACGCACGCGCGCGCACACACACACACACACACACACACACACACACACACACACACACACACACACACACACACACACACACACACACACACACACACACACACACACACACACACACACACACACACACACACACACACACACACTCTTGAGCACAAAGAGAAAACAAGGGTGAGGGTAGGCAGAGGGCATGAGGGAGAGTGTAACACAATGTGCATAGCCACAGACAGAGAGGGGAAAGAGAAAGGAAAAACAAATAGGAGAGAAAGCAGGATACCTCTGTTTCTCTCTCTTTTTATGTTCCTTGTGCCTTTTATGTTCCTTCTTGTCCACTGTTGGATTATGAACTATAGTATAGACCTTTATTATTGCGTGATTATAAGCCATTTGTCAGCTGTGTGTGTGTGAGAGGGAGAATGCGCACACCCATTCAAATGTGTGCACACAGCCGTTATGTAACCCTTGCCCGCTGTGATTGTGCGTTTATGACTTGCCGCTCCCTAGATTGTGTGCGCTTCTCAGAGCTGCACTTTGTGTCCATATAGGTGTCACTGTTTGTGACAGGTCCTAATAACACACACATACACATTGTGTGTCTTGTCTTGTAGTGGCGCAGTACTTGGTGTCCATACGTGTGTGTGTGTGTGTTTAACTGTAGTTGTGTGTCCCAACAGCAAGTCATAAAGATTACAGTGAAATTAACTGCACATAAATGAATGAATGAATGTTCAACAGCCAGACACAGAGCATATATTTTAAAGAATTGACATGAGTGAGTGAATTAATTTATACCGGCCAGGCACAGAGCATGCAGTGAAATGAATTGACATGAACAAATGAATTTTCTGTCTGTTTCCAGGTGGCTGTAAAGATAATTGATAAAACCCAGCTCAACTCCTCGAGCTTGCAGAAGGTAGGCATTTATTTTCTTTGTTTCTTTCTTTTAATTTCAATTAAACTATTTATCTTTCTTTCACACACTTTTCAAACAGTCCCCCCCCAATGACTTCTCAGAAGTCATTTTCAAGTGGTCCTCCCCGTCTCTTCTCTTCCCTCTCTCTTTCTATCTATCTGTCTGTCCTTCTCTCTCTCTCCCTTCCTCAATCTCTCTCTGAAGTGGTCTAGATTTCAGAGAGTTTTAATTACAGGAAACAAGCTGCAATTACTTCCTTTCATGGCAGCAGGGTGGGGCCTGTCCACTTAAACACACACACACACACACACACACACACACACACACACACACACACACACACACACACACACACACACACACACACACACACACACACACACACAAGAAACATACACTGAACTGAACACACACACGCCCCAGGACAGGCATAAGACGGCATATACACATTTGTGTCTCAAGATATCTACTCATACACGTCACACCCACACACACACAATGACGTAGTGTGTGCACACTCTCCCATCTAAATACGACGCCGTTGCCGCACAAATGTGACGCACACAATTACACACGCCCTTTATCGGGCGTGCTCACAAGCACATGCAAAGTATATGTCTCCTGCAACGGCACACTCCCACTTCATAAATGTGATATAGAATGCATACATGCGCTGCACATACGCTACATGTACAACAGGTATGTATGTTTGTATACAAAAGCAAATTGTATTGATGTACGTTAATCTAAAGATGAGATGAGAACGTTCACACACACACACTCACACTCACACTCTCTCTCACACACACACACACAATCTGAAAAGTGCATATTGTGTGTCTTTACCCCCTGACAGCTCTTCCGCGAAGTGAGAATCATGAAGCTGTTGAACCACCCCAACATAGGTGAGTTCCTCTCACTTGTTGTCTGTCTTTGGTGTGCACCTCTCTCTCTCACTCACTCACTCACTCTCTCACTCTCTCTCTCTTAATCTCTCACCCTTGTTATCTCTCTCTCTCACACTCTTGTTCTCTCACTCACTCGCTCTCTCTCTCTATCTCAAGTTCTCTCTCTTCTTTCGCTCTCTCATTCTCAATCTTTTGCGCTCTTGTTCTCATCATCCAATGAGAACTCTCCCCATTATAGACCCCCTCCGCCAAGCCTTTCAAATTACAATATGTGAGATTTTGTGTTTCAAGGTTAGCCGCTCGGCTGAACTGATAATAATGTCTCTCTCTCATTCTCTCTTTCTCTCTCTCTGTCTCTCTCGTTTGCTGCACCCATCCTCTCATTCTCCCTCTTCTTCTCGCCCTGTCTTTGCCTCTCACACCTTTCCCCTGTCTTCTATTTTCACGCCCCTCCCCTCCTCTCTCCTTTTCTCCCCTCCTTTCAAATGTCTTTTTCCTCCTCCCTCTCTTTTACCCTGGCTTCGAATTTTTTACCTCCTGCTTCATCTGACTTCTCTTCCCTTCTTTCCCTCCCTCCCTCCGTTCCTGTCCCTCTGTCCCTCCCTCTCTTCCACCACCAGTCAAATTATTTGAGGTAATCGAGACGGAGAAGACTTTGTACCTGGTGATGGAGTACGCAAGTGGAGGTAAGTGTGTGTCACAGTTAAATCCTTCCCCCAGACATCATTGGCTCAACGTGGTTTAACCACATGAACCCTAGCGTCCCTATTCTGGGCATGTCATAATAGGTTATAACATTCTGTGAAAATGGGCAAACATTCGGCTAAAATCTACATTTGCAAAATCTACATCTTCACTGTGAGCTTGTAGTTAGGCTATTTTCGTAGTTAGGCTATTAGGGAACCAAGTATAGACCCCTGGGGGACCCCGTCAATGAAGTATATAGGGTTTTAGTGGTTAAATCCTTTTGGCTCAGTGTGGTTTAAGGTGAGGCTTAGCGCAGTCCTGTATGTTTCCCTGTGGATCAGTCGACAGACGTGTACATTTATGACCGCTGTTAAACTTTAAACCACGTTGAGCCAGCGGAGCCTCTGAGAAAAGACAAACAGACCTGACTTTCTCAAAGACCACCTTCGAAAGGCTCAACTTTTAGCTCATAGAATGTGTAGAGAGTGTGAGCTTGTAGATCTAGGGACGCCAGGTTGAAAGTGGTTAAGGTCCGCCTCCTTAAAGGCCAGCATGGTGTGTCCCTTTCTCCCCTTGGTTTCAATTCCCACCATAGCATTCCCTGCTTGTACTGCCGCCTCCCTCTCAGCACTCCTAATCTGCCTCAGTAAATGAAAAACCGGATCATGTAGATCTCGAGATCCACATGGGAACGGCATGGCTCCAATGTGGATCTCGAGATCCAGATGGGAACGGCATGGCTCCAATGTGGATCTCCGAATTCATGTGACCAGCCTGTGATGTCAGTCGTCTGTCATACGCAGGCGACTGACATAACTGGCTGACTGGTCCTCTGCATTTACCCAACCTAACTATTAGAAGCATTTGATGCCATCAATACATTTCAGCCTGATCCGACCCCATCGACTTCCATTATAAGATTAAAGCTAAAAGAAAATACCACACTTTGAGAGCGACATTTTTATGCCATGTAGGAAAGGTAATGCAGGGAGGTGAAATGGCCAGAGACGAGCCTTCAAATGCAGTCTCAGTCTCCAACTTCTACCATGAATAGTTCAAACGTTTTGTACAAACAGTGTGTTCGTCAATTGACCTTTGACCATCAAATTGCAGTTATTTACTTAATGGCCTTGTTGTGATTTGATGATAGTATATTGAGTCATCATTTACAACACAGTTGTTGTAGTTTCACTTTGTGACTCCTAACTGCCAGGAGGACTACCTAGTGTCCTTTAGGGCTTTAAACAGACCCTCACGTTACTTATGATTTGAAAAAGGCTCACTTTATATCACTGCTAACTTTAGCCTTAACTCGGGTTCAAAAGACAGACTCAAATGCCTGATGTATCCTCCTGAAATTATTTTCATATACTATCTTGTCATTAAAACGAAACCTTGAAGGTGAAACATATAAACCCAACCCAAATTGTACTCTTGATGGAACATGTTTAGCTAAGATAAGATAATCCACTTTATTCAATTTAGACCGGTTTAAGCAATACATCTTTATACCTTTCAAATCCGGGACAGCATCTGTGTCATTTTAGGTGTTGCCTTGTATAGCAACATAATTTTTCATTATTCTTTCAAATAAAATATAGAGTTTTTCAGAAAACAGTTGGGATTTAAAAGGCGTTTTTAGAATCAGCCTCAGGTCTAAATGGGTCATTTGTCATTCTAGGCATACTGTACAAAATGCGAAAACAAAATTATGTTTTGTTACTCTGAGAGCAGCAGCAATAAGCTCTGTGCATGACTGTTCCCTGTTCCTGAAGGTGGCATTCCCCTTTCCCTGTTCCGGCTGAGTTTCTCATAGCTTATGATTTGCTCAGCAGCAGATTTGAACTGGAAATACACAACACCTTCGTCTCTGTCGGGTGGAAACCTCACATGTCCAAAACTGTTACTTTTCAGGATTCAAATGTATCAAAACAAGCAGATCTACAAGCTCAAAACACGTCGCTTCGTGCCGTGTTTCAAGCTTGCAGATCTGCTACTTTTGATACTTTTGTGTGACTTTTGTTTGAAACTGACCCGGATCAGGAAACTGAATTGCCACCTCCTGGAAATGTGGAACTACAGTCATGCACAGAGCCTATAGAGAACAAGATAAAATAAATAGATACAAAATATACATTTGATGAGGTAACATCCTCTATGTAAACAGTAAAAAAAACGAATTAGTTAGTTAAAAACAATACAGTCTTCAGAACTATGAACTACAGTATGGCAGGGTGTGGTGTGATGAAGGCAACAGCTCTGGGGTATACGCTGTTGACTAAATAAAAGTCCCCCTCCTTTGCCCTTTGGTCAAAAGTTAAATAGCAAAGCTTCATTCATTTCCTATGTTGCCTTTGCTGACGAGTAATTATTTTCTCTCTCACTCTCTCTCTCTGTCCAGGGGAGGTGTTTGATTACTTGGTGGCCCATGGCAGGATGAAAGAGAAGGAAGCCCGTGCCAAATTCAGACAGGTGTGTTTCCTATAAATTATCTGGTGTGTGTGTGTGTGTGTGTGTGTGTGTGTGTGTGTGTGTGCGTGCGAGCACTATCTATTTGTCCATGTGGCTGAGAGTATTCAAACATAACGTGCGTGAATGACGTCTTGTTTGTGTCCATGTCTATTGGCAGTTTATGGCTGACGCATAAGAAACACATTTGTAGTGAGTGCGTGCGTGCGTGCGAGTTGGCTTGTGTGATCATGTGTCTCAACCAGATGAAATATTGTTATGGGGTGTATACTGTATAGTACTGAATACCTGGGTTGTGTTGACAGATTTGCTATTGTTGGAGGGTGATATTGACACCTGGCCAGAAACTGTCGCTCTTGTCCACACTCATTCTTTATACTTCATCAACCCCCCCCCCCCACCACCTTACCTCTCTCTCTCTCTCTTCTCTCTTTCTATCCTCTCGCTCTCTCTCACTCACTCTCTTCTCTCTCTGTCTCCCCCCCGTCTCTCTCCCCAGATCGTGTCAGCTGTGCAGTATTGTCATCAGAAGTGCATAGTACACAGAGACCTCAAGGTACGAACACAAACATGCTATTTTACAGATGTTCCGCTCTCACCCCACATGCACTTTAGTACTGTTTTACACACAAACATTCTCTCTCTCTCTCTCTCTCTCTCTCTTGACTCTTTTATTTTAATGTGCTTTATGTGTGTGTGACCTATGGGTTAATCACAAGGATAATTTATTGCTCCTACTCAGGGCTGGAGATCAAACACACTCACAAACACACAGCATACTATATGCTCTATATGCTGTGTTTCCCAAACAGTGGGTCGGGACACAATTGTGGGTCGTGGACACATTGTTATGGGTCGCGAGTAAAATATTCCTTCATCTTTGGTTTCCTACATTTTGTTTTTAAGTATTATTTCAAAAATAGTAAATAAATAGGTCTCTCAAAAATGTGGAGACATGAAACTTCTCTTTTGGGTCTCGAGCTAAAAGGTTTGGGAACCCGTGCTTTATATAACGCATTTAGGCCTGTATCTTCACTACACACGCCAGCATGTTCTTAATGTCGCTGCATGCCCTTTCCTTGACTATTGATTTTCTTTCACCAAAACAAGTATACACCCATATTTTTTACACAAACACATGATAAGGACGTACTTTACGTACAGATGTGAAGCTTCTAGGCCATGTTGTTTGGCAGCATTCTGTGGAGTGCGGCCTTCCCGACAATTAATCCTCTTACTGTGCTAGCAGGCTGAAAAAAAACATAAAAACATTAAAATGATTACTTTTATTAGTCTAAGTATGCCGTCCTGCACGCCACTCATCTCAGATCATCAAAAAGTCTCAACAACGGAAGGTGTTCTATCCATTTAACATCCCTGGACGTGGTTATGATTTGGTATGGTCCAAGCATGATGACACATTTGGAGATGAAAAATGACATTACATAAACGTTATTTGGGGTCAAATTGGGGGTGGGAGGCATCGTCAACACACATTATTGTAACGAGTTTTTAACCTTATATATAATATAATGTAATAATATATCCAGAGATGGGGGGCCACTAACCACGTGTGCTCTTTTTCAGCACCATAGCACTTGACATTAAAAAAAATGTAAACTCAAAATCACACCTAGGTGCTGCACTGTAGCACTCTTGTCTTCTGCTGTGGGCCTTGGAGCAACTTCACTAGCACAGTTGAGACCTAAATGAAAAGTTCACCGACTTTGGTCCTAGATATATTTTGCCTCTTCCCTGCATGTACTGTCTGTTACCCCAGAGATTCCCTAGTTTTTCTGTTACTAGATTAACCATTTAAGCCCTCTTTTATACTTCATCGTACAGCGGTGAGCTTGTAGATTTGATATTTTTGTCAAAATGCCCATAATGACATGCCCAAATTAGCGACCTCAGGTTGAAAGTGGTTAAAATCCATGAACATGCCCTATTTAAGTGCCTTGCACCCTAACTTTGAAGTAGTATAAGGAAAATGGATCATGTACCTGACTGCCTGCCCTGATTTCCCTAAGGGGATCCAAACCAATGACCTTCTGATCCTACGCTTGCTTGTAATCAGTTGACAGTGTTTCCCCTATATGCATTAAGCAGTGGCGGGCCGCCACGCCTTAAATCTGGCCGATTTTTTTTTTTAAATCATGGACATGTCCGTGATTGGATGGTTAAGTAAGAAGTGTGAGTACTTCCTCCACCACTCTTTTTTGTTATGTATGACAGTTTGTCTATACTAGTAGTAGGTCTAATAAAAGTATACTTTCCTAAATCTGGAGACAATTCATATGTAAACTATACAGATATTTTCCTGCTCATTACTGTGCACATGTACTGTGTCTTCGTGTTTGAGCACAAATATGTATTTTGAGAACCCAAAAATCTTTGCCGTGTGCGCAAAGCGCGCACGCCACGCATCCTCCCCCACACCTTCAGCTTCTGCCAATGGGAAACACTGGTTGAGGGTAAATTTCTCAAAGCCCATGTTGATTCACATCACACATTCAATCCACTCTTGAGAGGCGTATAGGGCATATATCGATGAAGCCTTTTGCTGATGGATTTTTCCTAACCCCTGATGTTGTTACACATGCATGCATACACATTTAACATACAGTACAAATCCAGAGGCATCCCTTTGCGGGTTTGTAAATTAAGTATTAGGACATTGCCCAAACAACACCTACGTTTGTTTGTGGCATTTCTGACAGGTGGTGGAATTTATGCGAGACTTTTTTCAAACGGTAAAGTTTGGGGAAGTGGTTAAATGCCCTATCATGTCACGTGAAGTGTAAGTGGGTCATTTTCCTGTAATCCGTCTGCAGGAATTACAAAGACTATGTAACGACAGTCTGCGGTCATTGTTATGTTACGGGTTATGTTTGTTATGTTATAGGTCACGATGTAAAACGGGTCACAGGGCCGTGTGTAATCACTCCCAATAGGACAAGAGTATGTTTCAATGTTCCTTGGTCCCACACGGACAATGATTTTTTTTTCTATGTAGCATATTGTCGCTCAGAAACCTTGTATGTCCAAAACTGTTTCTTAAAGAAATGGAAAAAAGAACCTGTGTTCCAATGTAGTTATAAGTCACAAGCTTGTTAAGCTTGTTAATATATTTCATCTGTTAAATATTTATAAAACCCACACACAAACGTAACCACATTCATGGAGCAACCTGACGTGCCTATTTTCTGCATTTCAAAATGTTTCCTTTGCAACGTGTTGTGAAATAGGGCATTCATTTATGAAAAAACACAAAAAGATGAAACATGGTTTCTGCCCAACAGCGACGATATGATCTAACCTACTGTTGACTGCATCTACTGGAAAACAAATGACTAGTATTTCTTGTTTTCTATCGCACTCGGACTAGCTCGCCCATCGTCTTTTAATCTTCCCCCCATAATTAGGCTGTTGTTCCAGCAATAGATGTCCACCGTTGTGCCTTTTGTGTTGTGGAATTTGGAACGTGTGTGTGTGTGTACTTGTACTACTATTCTTGTGAGGCCCAAATGTCCCCACAGGTATAGTAGAATTTGAAAAATAGACTTTGTCAAGCCAGGTTGGGGTCGCAACGTGAGACGTTGTGAGCTTGTAGAACTGCTATTTTCGTCTTTTCAAAATGGCAAAAAAAAGGCATTCTTAAAATCACCATTAAAATCACCATTCAAAATTGTTGATGTCCTCACAAGTATAGTAATACGTGTGTGTGTGTGTGTGTTTGTGCGTTTCCCAGGTCAGAGCCAGGAGGTGATGTCATAGTGTTCTATTTCTCACACGCACACACAGCTGCAAAGCATGCGTTATGAGCTACTGAAAAGGAGAGCGCACCTGTTGCTAGGCAACCCCAGTCTTCTTGCTCCCTGGCTCAGATTAGAAGTGATGCTCTCTCTCACACACACACACACACACACACACACACACACACACACACACACACACACACACACACACACACACACACACACACTTTTATTTGACAATCACGCACACACAGGAGTAGAATGTGGTTGCCCAGTTTGTTCCCAGTCTGCAACCTATTGAGCAAGTTTTGGCCTACACTGCATTTCAGTTGAAGACATTTAACAGTTATCTCCAGCCTGAGGACACCTCGGCTGCAGACGGGATCGAACCTTTTCCGTTTCCGGTCACTGTAGCCCCTCCCCATCTTCTCCCACCTGTTTTTCTGTTGTTTTTTTCACCTATTGTTTTTAGGGCTATATCGATTATACTTTTTTTAATATCGATTATTGTATTAAAACCGGATTAGTTTGATTAACTGTTGCACCCCTATTTGTTTTCATTCTCCGTCCGTGTCCAGGCCGAGAACCTGCTGCTAGACGCCGACATGAACATAAAGATTGCAGACTTTGGCTTCAGCAACGAGTTCACCCTGGGCAACAAGCTGGACACGTTCTGCGGCTCGCCGCCCTACGCCGCCCCAGAACTCTTCCAGGGGAAGAAGTATGACGGGCCTGAGGTGGACGTCTGGAGCCTGGGGGTCATCCTCTATACGCTGGTCAGCGGATCACTGCCCTTTGACGGACAGAACCTCAAGGTGTGTTTTAAGCCTAGTTCAGACCAATGATTTGCCACCGTTTTAAGCCTGATTGAGTTATCCTTCGTCGTACGATGGTGTTGTGTACCGGAAATGTCAGATCTACAGTGTTGTGAGCTTGAAAACACCGTAGTATGACGGAGCATAAATTAAGCATTAGAATGTTGTCACAGTGTGGGGTTTAAATTATTATTCAATTAGTCGATTACCAGAAAATCTATAAAAATGAAACTAATCAATGGTTTAGATTAGTTGAAAATTGATTATGAAAATAATTGTTAAAATGTACCTGCGTATCGATGAGCGTTGCATTTAACTTAAATGCAACCCTCCTCTATACGCGGGTAAATGGGTCGCTGTCCCCCGATATAAGGCCAGTCCAGAGAGGAAATGCATGTGTGTTGAATTGAACATGTCACTGCTCTTAGAACAGGCCTACAGGTTATGGAGAAAGTGTGTTAGTATGTGTGAGCTGTGTTGAATAATAGATTAGATTGCAGATTGAATATGAATTCATCTGAGGCCCATATGGTATATGTGCTCCTTCATGTCACTGTCAGTAGAATCAAGGTTGTGTGCGTGTTGAGGTGAGTGTCTGGTGACGGCAATCAGACATTCACACGTCACTGCAAAGTCATTGATCAGAAGAGGGGAAGAGAGAACTCAGTTCTTTTTTTACCTTTGTATTCTGCTTGAATAACTGAATAACACAATCAAAGAAATAAGAAACGGAAATACAAATCTAAAATAGAAAAATAAGCCACAAATAACACATTCACTGCCAGGTATTATTTAATTAATTCATCCGCTGGTGCCAGCGTGTTTTACCTTGTTTTGACGATCTTTGGGAGTATTTCAGCAGAAAATATACACTGACAATAGCAAATTCATCATCACTGGAACTGCCGTTATTTTGGAAGGATATTATGTGTTATTACGTGTTAGAAACGGAACAAAATTATTGTTCTGTTTCTGGGAAAAGGATGTGATTTTCTCTGACGCACACCATTGCACACCAAATTACTTGCATTTTCATCATCCCATTTAAACGAAAAAATGCACACCAGTCTCTTGTGTGTAGGGGCCTTATGAATGTACATTGTTCCCTTCAAGTGACAGCTGAATGGATTGCTCAGGTAGCTGTGAATGAAAGTATTGAGCACATGAACCCTATTCTGGATAGGTCTTAATAGGCGAACTTTCAGTGAAGATGGCAGATCGTCTATTTTCAGCAAATGGATACGTGGTTTAGCGTCGGGAAGGCTTGAAAACATGTGTTCTGCTCTTTTTCGTAAAACAAACTCCATAAGGAACATCAGTGGTGGATGTTTATTTTGCCCCCTGAGACAAACCACCGCATCTTATAGGCAGGGCAGAGAGACGTTTTCTGCACGTGGATGGTGCATGTTGGCAAGTTTTTACTTGAGTAAAAGTAGCAATACCACAATTTATAAATACTCTGTTAGAAGTAAAAGGCTTGTATTCAACATTTTACTTGAGTAAAGTGCAATGGTATTTACATCAAAATATACTCTTTGTAAAAGTGGTCAAATCTTTTCAAAACTTGTCAAACCTTTTCGAAACCTGCAGATCTACAAGTTGATCAGCTATTGTCCATTAGCTGAAGTATAACATGGGGCTTATATTAAGTGGTTAAAATCTGCAAAGTAACTACTAAAGCTGTCAAGTGTCAACTAATTATTGTGGATTAAAAAGTGCAATATTTGAAGTATTAAGTATTGAAAAATGGACATACTCAAGTTAAGTAAAAGTACCTCAAAATTGTACTCGACCCAAAATTGTTAAATCCCAACATCCGTATTGTGGGGAAAGCCTTTGCCGAAAATAGCTGATCGGCAAGCTTACAATGTGTAAGATTGTCGATTGGCTATTTTCAGCAAGAGCTTTCCCCGCAATAACAGAAAACAGAAAATACACTAGCACAGAGCCATGAGGGATTCCACTCAACCATATGGTAGTTAGTTAGTTAGTATATTTCGATCATCTTCACCAGTATCCATAACATCAGATACATCAACATAAACAAACTATAACATAGTTAAAGATGATCGAAAAGGAAGCTGAAGCTAAAAGCTTATAGCGTATAGTTTAAGTACTGTACTTGAGTAAATATACTTAGTTACCTTCCACCACTGCATGTTGGTCTTTTCGGCTCATGTGTATTAGTGTAATTTATTAACTCCATCCCTCCATCTGTCTTTTCTCCATTTCCCTTCCCTCCCCAGAGTAATTTTTTCTTCATCTGGCAACTGATCCCTCATTTAGTAATTATATTCCATCTGTCCTTATCTACTTCCATCCATTTGCCTCCTTTCCTCCACTCATCTTTGTATCTGTTCATCTTCTCTTCCGTGTGTGTGTGTGTGTGTGTGTGTGTGTGTGTGTGTGTAGGAGTTGAGAGAGCGCGTGTTGCGTGGTAAATACAGGATTCCCTTCTACATGTCCACCGACTGTGAGAACTTGCTCAAGAAGTTCCTCATCCTCAACCCATCCAAGAGAGGCAGCTTGGAGGTTCGCACACACACACATAAACACATGCACAAGCACGCACACGAGCACACACAGACACGTACACACACACGCACACGAACACACTTATAATTCTGAAATGACCTTTAACTTTATATTTGTTACTTTGGTTCATAATTATCATTAAATCATGGAGCACTGTTTCCATGGTAACACAGTGTGGTATGATGTTATACACTGGTGTACAACTGGGTTACAGCAGCCCAAAAGTGTGGTTTAACGCATTTCGTAATTGACGTAATTTAACGATTGTTTTATACACCTTTCATTTTTTACATTTTTCACAAGGAAAGAAATGATTCTGCCATTAGATATTGTCATATGCTGACGTAATGACTAAAAAAAACAAAAAAAGAAAACCTATAACTCTTTACTGTCAATGAATGCAATCCTGTTCATTTAATATATCTGACCGGGGGTTATAAAATGGGTTCTTACTCTGCGTTGGATGTAACTTACAGTTTGTCTGCAATGTGATTGATGCAATAAACAGGCTCTGTTTGAACTCAGACCGTCCATATCACTCCACTGCACCCCTCCTTTCCTTCTCTCCTCTCCCTTCCATTTCCTTTGTATTCCACTTGTTCTGTCTCCTCTCCTCCATCTCTTTGGTCCCAGCAGCAGATAATGAGAGACAGGTGGATGAATGTAGGTCACGAGGAGGAGGAGCTCAAACCGTATATCGAACCCCAGCCAGACTACAAGGACCCCAAGAGGACAGGTACGCACACACACATAGGTACATACATACACACACACACACACACACACACACACACACACACACACACACACACACACACACACACACACACACACACACACACACACACACACACACACACACAGCAGGCTTGGGAATCTCCCATTTATTCCGCTCTGTCTGCAGACAATGGCAGGTGACTCCAGTAATATCCCCAGTAGCTATGAAATGTTCCCAGCTAACATGCTTGTTTTTGAGCACAAAAGCTCCTCTGTAGACCTCAGTCGCTGGTGGCGTCGAATAAATAATAAGTCACCCACCCATTAATCTTCCTGCATTATCAGACTGGTTGGTGTCATTTTCCTTCCCACTAATGTACGTACAAGCATGTGCGTACACACTTGAACACAGGCTCAATTCTTATTCACAGCAATCACCTTAAGGTCCTAGTTCGTGGCTATGATGTATTAAGTTTCAAAGCCTTAAAAAGTATTCAATTGTTTTCTTTTCATAGAAATAAAATCTGACAGGTAGCCTAGACAGGTTTATTAGGACATTTCAGATGTTCGAAAAAAGAACCTGTGTTCCAATGGATCTATGGAGTTATTTACAGCTCTTATTAATAATTTAAAAATAGGTCAAATATTTATGAAAACCACAGACAGATTTAACGCCTCCCAGTTTTGGGCATGTCATTATGGGCAAACATTTTCTAAACAGCCGAGTTTGTAGAATGAGTTACTTTTGAATGACAATGTCATACGCCTATGTCATATAAGAGTATAAAGCAGGGCATTAATAAATGGAACTTAGTAATATGCAATATGGAGATACAAGGTTCTACCCGACAGTGACGATAAGTAACTGAATGTGACTAATTAGTTACATTTGACAAAAAAAGTCCACCGTACTGGATGGTGTTGTAGACGGTATCTCTATTTCATAAATAGTGTTTGCACACTTCAGCCCCGGGTGTTTCTTCATGGTTTACGTGGGTTGGCACGCTCTACCCCCATTCCCTTGTTCACCTTATCTTTTGGAAACTCAGAAATCACTAGTTTTAGTCCCCTTGGCTGCGGACAGATTGTGTTGCGGTACATGGATCGTATTGCGAGCGGTCCGCAACCCCGCCGCCCGGTCCGTGATAAGTGGGGAGAAAACAAGTGTTCCGTCTCCTGTGTTGGTGCCTTCACAAGTGCTGACTGCGTCTGGCAGACAAGCGAGACAGAGCGGCTACTTGAGGAAAGACTGACAGTAGGGCTGCGCAATGTATCATGTTTCTATCGTCATCGCAATATAAATTTCTACAATAAACACATAAGAACAGCTGTGTTAAAACAGCAGAATAGACCGTTTTCACATGTCGGTCATATTTTTGTTTCGGGCCATTCACACAGTGTGTCAAATTGTTTTTAATTGTTTACCATTGTAATCATTGGAAAGATTCAACTTTTTGTTTTACATTGTGTCGCCTGTTGCTTTACACACAAACACACACACACACACACACACACACACACACACACACACACACACACACACACACACACACACGATAACAAGATGAACGTTTGTGGTTCTTGTCACGGTGTTATTCTTTTTTTATTTTCCATGGTGTTGGCTTACAAAAAATCTGCAAACACATGAGTTGCCTGGCTTTCAACCTCCTCAAATTTTCAATTTTCACCCTATTTGCGTTCCCTTCTCTGGCTTCTGGCTGCTGCCCTTACCCAGTTCAAAACACTGGTGATCGGTTTGTGGTCACAGGAAGTCTGTTCGTCCCTTCCCTAAAACACTGTGACCATCACTCCCAGGGTCCTAGACTCTTCTCTCTCCTGGCTCCTAAGCTGTGGAATGACCTCCCCCTTCAGGACTGCGGACTCACTCACCATTGTCCATTGCAGTCTGAAAACTCAACCCTTCACACTCTCTCTCACCCCCTAGCACAGTGGTTCCCAAAGTGGGTTCCGGGGATGCCCAGGGGTCCTTGAGGGGGTTCCAGGGGGTCCCCAGCTAAATAATTTTAACCACTTTCTTTTAAACCACTTTGATACAATCTTGTATCAATCTGCAAACTCGCAACACGGCCCATCGTGACGCGTTGTGAGCTTGTAGGTCGGCTGTTGTCAAAAATCTTGCAACAATTGTGAAAAGTGTGGAATACTTTTGACAACACAAATCTTGTATAGCAAAAAATACTTTCAGACAAGGGTTTGTGGCCAAATACATGTTATTTTCGAGGTGAAAATAACATGAAAAAGTTTGAGAACCACTGCCCTAGCACTTCTTGCCTATTTTTGATAGATGGTAATTATACTATGCTATGCACTGTTGGTTACTTGTATCTACTGTTTGTTTACACACATTATGTTTGCTTGACCACACATGCTAAGAATGTTCTTTAGGTTTGGTGTTTACCTGGTATTCTAGTTACTTTAAAGCACTAAATTGTTTTTCTTTGCACTTTGCTTACCTGACTATTTACCCTGTTATTTGTTGACTTCATGCCATGTACTCTAATGTAAAGTCACTCTGAATAAGAGTGTCTGCTAAATCCCTAAATTGTAATGTCTAAAGTGTATCACACATCGCATACTGTACTATCGCATAGTTTCACACATCGCATACATTCTGACAGTCAACAATATTTGAAATGCGCTTCTCCGAATGATAATTGGTTGAATAAAAGAGCGCCAAGTAAATATCTGTCAGCCTGTATGTGCTAAGATTTTTCCAGATGCATTTACCAGGTAATCATCAGTAATCAACAGACAGGACAACTTGAACCAGTGTTGCAGTTTTTTTAAGTTTACTTTAAGATGGGTAAATGAGATCATCATACCATGTCGTTAATCCTCTACTGTTATAATTAACACAGGAAGGAAGACACCAGATGCAGCAGACAGAAAAACAGGTAAAGGAGAAGGGTACAGGAAGGGCAGCTGATTTAACATCTTAAAGAAAAGGAGAAACAGATTCAGATGCGGAACCGGGGTCAAGCAATGAAGATTGATTCTGAAGTGCCGATACCTGCCGATACCTTGTATAGTAACTGGTTTTGGGGTATGTGTGTTTGCGCAGAAATCATGCTACAGATGGGCTTCTCTCAAGAGGAGATCCAGGACTCTCTGGTGAACCAGAAGTATAATGACGTGATGGCCACGTACTTGCTGCTGGACTATAGGAACTCGGAGGTACATGCGCACGCACGCACGCACACACACTACATACAACGTCCAGTGCAGTGGTTTTCAAGAAACCACAGCCATTATCCTGATGCGAAGCAGTATAGTAGAAAGTAGAGGAAAGTACTGTACTCGTCAATTAACCACTTAAGCCTTTTATACTTTGTTGTATAATAAATAGCTGAAATAACTGATCTACAAGCTTTTAGATCTGGTTTAAAAAAAAAGATTATAGGCTACGTATTTATATTTTTATTGCCTCAATTAGGGATGCCAGAGTTAATGTTAGTGTATGGTCAGAGCTGTTATTACACAATGGTGTCAGTGGTATAAATTGATAAGCTACAGTAACTTCCTAAAACACTGAAATGCTCCACCTAAAACACTGAAATGCTCCACCAGCATTGGTGTCATATCAGCATATCATTGAAGTATAAGGAACTGTAACGCCACACCATTCTGCACCATTTTTCATGCTTGCTCTGTCTGACAGGATCACACTACATCTCTCTCTTTCTGTCTGTGTGTCTATAATATCCATCTATCTATCTTGATTATGTACACCCATTCTCATCCCTCGTTTTACTCTTTGCGACAGTTGGAAGAAGGCACGATCAAGCCCCGCCCAGGAAGTGATGTAAGCAACATAAATGCCCCCTCCCCGCCTCACAAGGTACAGCGAGCACACAAACTCACATTCCCCTCCTCTCTGTATCACACGCGCGCGCACACAGACACGCGCGCACACAGTTCCTTGTCCTCTCCTTCAAACGCAAGCGCATAACCTGAGAAGGGCTGCAGTCCTTCCCCCCTGCTGGCCAGGGACGTGACATTCAGGAATCTCCAAGGCAACGCTGCCCGCCAGTTGAGAAATGACAAATAACGTGAGCCATAGAGGAGACAGACCTGTTCAGTAGCTCTGCTCGGTGTGGCCCGAGGGCCAAAGGTCTCTAAAATGTCTTTAGATTTCTAAATTCCAGCTTTTTAACCACGTAAACCCTAGATATGTTAACCAGGGTCCTCCAGGGCTCTATACTAGGCCGGTTCCTTTTCCCCCCTCTACAACACGTCTCTTTGTCAAAAATAGCCGAGCTACAAGCTCTCAACACGTGCTGTGAGTTTGTAGATTGGCTATTTTCACCTAATATTGGCCCCAGAATAGGTAGGTACGCTAGGGGATCATGTGGTTAAGAAATCCTGAATCTAGTTCCGCTTAGTTTGTAAGTGTTACATTGAGTGCCAGCTGTTTGTTTTTTAGGAGTCTCTCTGCCAGGTAACATGGACTCGCATCCTTTCATTTACCCCTCATGTTTATTTCACGGCTTGAAATTGAGCTCATTTTCCATTCTAAGCAGTGTTAAAGTCCTTACCTTAACCTTGCTGAAGTCATCATGTAGTCAGCACATCGCTTTGATATCCAATATCCATATGTAATATACAGTATATACTCTATATTGTATATATATAGTATATTGTGTGTCTAGATATACAGTATGTATAATGTGTATATATACACAGTGTGTGTGTATATACGCACCTTCCAAAAATATCACTGCCATGACATAAACACTCACCTCACAAGGTACAGCAAGCACACGCACACAGACATCACAAGCTGCCCTGTTTCTTCCCTAAGATAGTTATTATAACTCTGAGCACACACACACACACACACACACACTGAGCCGTGTCTCTGTACGCTCTCCTTCAGGTACAGCGCAGCGTGTCATCCAACCAGAAACCTCGGCGAGCCACTGATCAGGGTGAGACTGGTTTGTCAGAATGGATGGGGGGGGGGGTTAGAGGAGGGGAGATGGGCATGGCTTCAGAACCGGGATGGAAAGGGGAGGGAGGAGTTTCTGGTGGGGGGGGGGGGGGGGGATATTAGGCCTGCAACTATCAATTAATTTCTTAGCAATTATTCCGTCTAACCTTTTCAATTGATCAAATCTTGGCATGTTTTTTAAAATATATTACATATTTTTATTTTTATATATCAAATCATTAACCACGGAAGCCCTATTAGTAGTACAACGGTGTGAAGCCAAAATAGTCAATCTGCTAGCTCGCAACGCGTCGCTGCGCGTTGTGAGCTTATAGATCGGCTATTTTTGGAAATGTTTGAAAAACAATAACAATCATTATTTTAATAATTTTTTTATGATCAATTAAATCGATTAGTTCGATCAACTGTTGCACCCCTAATGGAGAGAGATGGGTGATGAACTTAATGGCAACTAATTTGACACACGATTTCGTTGTCTTTGTCTCCATCTCCCCCTTTCTCTCTCTGTCTCTCTCTCTCTCTCTAGGCTCCTCCTACTCTAAGAGGAGTGGTCAGGTGGACAACCGGACCACAGCAGCAGAGGATTCTGGGAGGAAGGGCTCGTCGAGCAGCTCCACCACCAAGGTGCCTTCCAGCCCGCTGGCCTCCGATCGCAAGAAGAGCACCACGCCCTCCACCGTGAGACAGCACCCACACACACACACACACACACACACACACACACTTTCCCTAGGGCGCACTCCCACAGACAGATAAGGATAACAAATACCGATGCTCTTATGCAGTGAGTTAAAAAAATAAACTTGACTTCCTTGATCAGTGATATTTTAAGCATAATTGCGCACAGGAGATGCACGTCAACGTGCTTACACTCCCGCTCGCACACATGCACGCACGCACGCACACACACACACACACACACACACACTTACCCAGAGATGAATCAATAATTAGCTGACATACTTAATCATTTCACACACTTACATGCACCTACAGCCGCAGATCTACAAATCCCCCCCTCTCTCACACACATTGATATCTACAAATTCCCCCCCCCTCTCTCTCTCACACACACACACACACACACACACACACACACACACACACACACACACACACACACACACACACACACTGGTATCCACCACAACACGCATGCAATACCTCGCACTCACACACATACAATGAAGTCGATGTCGATTCATTCAGTCAGAATGAATCGACATGAATCATATGAATAGCCTAAGAAAAACAAACAAGCGCATATTAGGCTTATTGTCCTCACACAAACGCACACACGCTATACACAAGGATGATAAACATAGACACACGTGGACCCGTGCGATGACGCAAAACCATGCAAATGGACAAGGCCGTAGACTACACGCCAGCAGGATGCTTTGTTTAGAAAATGAAGCCACTTTGTTGACAGACGCACGCGGATATGAAATGGAGATACAGTGGCAGACATTGTGGCAGTAGATGGCAGGAAAACATTGACGTACTAAAGCATTCCTCATCTCATCATTGCCGCTCCCATTGACTCCACTATCAATGGATACATCCGTCTCTCCCTGTCATATCTCTACACTCCCTAATGCAGGGCTGCTCAACCTTTTCACCCCCCAAGGACCCCTTCCAATATTTTCTATACCTTTGCGGACTCTCTGGAAGTTACCAATTAAATATTTCTTCATTACTTCTTAATGTTAATTTTAGTTTTTTTTATTATAATATGGATTAGTCGGGGGGGCAAGATTCAGAATAGCAAAAATAACTCCATCTACAAGCTCGCAAAGCCACGTGTTGTGAGCTTGTACATCAGGTTGCACACTTTCTGCGCAACATACTCCTCTCACTCACACACGTCCATTGTCTTTCTCTGCCTCCAGAACAGCATCCTGTCTACTGGTACAAGTCGCAGTAGGAACTCTCCCCTGGCTGAGAGAGCCACACTGGGCCAGGGAATCCAGAACGGCAAGGACAGGTATGTACACACACACACACACACACACACCCACACCCACACACACACACACACACACACACACACACACACACACACACACACACACACACAATTCTGTGCCAATGTATTGAGATCGGCATGGACAGGTATGTGGGTGTACGGATAACTATGTCGGGTCATTCAGACAGGTGTGCAAACGGCACTGTTGTCCGCTGTGGGCAACAGCCATGGTAAGTGAGGTTCACTTTCTCACTGAGACACACACACACACACACACACACACACTCACACACACACTCTCTCCATCTAAGAGTAAAGTCCTCAGTGTTAAAGGTAGGGTAAGTGATATTTTTGGGTTAAAACAAAAAGTATTTTGTTAAAAGGTTAAAGCACTATATTCTGATAGTAATCATTGCTATAGAGTGTTTGTTCAGTAACAGGAGTCTCCCCGTCTCTCCAGCTCTTTAATAAACAGAAAATACAATTTCCAGTAGGTGTCAAAATTTCAGCCAATCAGGAGAAAGTACCCATTTTTAAGCTTCATTTTTATAGTGTTCCAGTTCCAATTTTGCCTGCTCATTTCTTAGTGTCATCACTTCCAATTTCACTTGTTTAATCTATATCCTGATTGAGTTCTCTATCCTGATTGGATAAAATTGGAAATGAAACTGAAACTGAAACGAAAATGCATTTTCTGTTTTATAAAGAGCTGGAGAGACAAGGAGACTCCTTTTACTGAACAAACACTCTATAGCAATGAGTACTATCAGAATATAGAGCTATTTAACACTTATTTTAACCAAAGAAAATCACTTACCCTACCTTTAACCACTGCCAACCTGGCATCCCTGTTTTGGCCATGTCATTCTAGGCGAAACAATTTCAAATATTTTCAGAAATAGACTATCTCCAAGCTCAAAACGCATTGCATTGCGGCGCAATGGTTAATAAAAAAAACGTCAAAACGGACCGCTTGCTCCATTTCTGAGAGTTATTATATTCTTACGAGTTAAATGAACACTCAGGATTTAACGGTGCAGTTTGTGAATGAAGCGCTGCCTCAGCTGAGCTCAGTGACTGACTGGCTGCCTGGATGGCAGTGCTTGGCCAAAGTGCTCCCCCAGCCAGCCCTCTGCCAGCTGGCCCTGAGCGAGCCCACAGCTGTCCCCCCAGGGCGGGGCCACCCCTCCTGGCCTGGGGACCCACAGCCACTCCTGTGGGATGCTAGAGCCAGACCTCCAAGTAGATTACAGATCACCCTTTGGATGGGTTGATGGACATTATGCAAGTCTGACCCAGAGCAGGATTTTTTAATTGATGCACACACACACACACACACACACACACACACACACACACACGGACACACACGGACACATACACACTCGCGCTGCAGGCAGGCAGGCAGACAGGAAGGAAGCAAGGGAAGCAAACAATCTTAATTGACACAGGCTGACACATTGAATCCTGCTCACTCATACTCTCTACTTCTCCTCTGTCCGTCCCCTGTCCTCCAAAAAAACATTCTCTCCTCTCTCTGAGCCGCCTGTCACGGCTCTGGCAAAAGTTAGCCTGACTCAACAGAAGGACTCGCTCCATCCATACACCAACAGGCTACAACCCCAACTCCAGTAAAGCCTAAACATCGTTGTTAATTTTCTAATGAAAAGACCAAAAGTAAATGGCCGTATTTTTTAACACAACAGAAAATACCAAAGTATTTTCTGTTGTGTTAACCACTTGAAACCTAAGTTGCTCAATAAGCATAATGATGCAATGAAATGCTCTGGTTGTGTAATCTGGCCACAGGACATCATTATAACTGCACAATTTAGTGAAAGTCATTGAAAATCGTGATTTTTCTATTTCAACCCATCTGGAAAAATCATCATTATCAATCATAATTGTGATTGCAATATTAAGCAAAAATAATGGTGATCATCATTTTAGCCACAACTGTGCAGCCCTAATTAAAACATCACTTACTTTTTTGGACATTTATAGTGCTACGTAACTACAGTACGCATGTCAGCTCACCAAGATGAAGCGATTCACCTTTCTTATGAAAAATCACAAATTATCTATGAATGTCCAGCCTACAAACTAAGGAAACACTGTTAGTTAAGGAAACCCGTTAGCTTATCATCTAGTGTTACACCGGAGGCGGCTTTTAGCGTCACTTTGACCCCCCCCCCCTCTCTCTCTGTCGTCCTGTCATTTGAACTGGCATGAAGGGGTCTCTGTCTTTGTCCATTTCCCTCCACCTCTTTTCAGTTTCCTCTAATCTCTGACACACACACACACACACACACACACACACACACACACACACACACACACACACACACACACACACACACATCTGATACTTCAATCTGCCATCAGCTTCATGCATCCTGTTCATAAGCATTAACCAATAATGCTGAGTGTCTCTTGATAGTCATGTAGTGTATGCTTCATTGTCATTACTGCTTAATTACTAGTTCATGTGTCAGATCTCAAATGACCACGTCGTTCCCTGTGTAGACCTCTTTCTGGGACCCATTCCCTCAGTTTGCAGTGTGAGCTGGGCGATAATATTGACTTTGATATAATCAATAGCTGTTTCAACCTGAGACATTAAACATTCAATATGAATGCAGTATATGGACAATGTCCTTATTTCAATCATGTCTTCTAACAATGTACGGCAAAGATAAATACAATACATCCCTTCTCTACTTCTGCTCTTGCATCCCCTTCCAAAAATGAGGTTTTAAATGTACAAACTATGTATATTTCCAAACATTGCGAAAATTGCATGTCTGCAAGCACACAACTTGCAAGCTTGTGAGCCTGTAGATCAGCTATTTTGTTGATTTGTCGTATGACGAAGTATATAAGGCTTAAGTGGTTAAAAGAATTGTCGAGAATACGCTACAAAAGGGAGAAACATCAACTTCCGCTATTATTTTGGTCCATGAATGTCCTGATAACACTGCTCATCGCTCAGCTCCTACTGTTATTAAACGAATTATTCCTTGAAACAACGAAGAGGGGAGTTTTCTAAACGTTTTCTGTGGAGGTGACCCAGGGATACATTTCCCAGGTACATTTTTAACGTGGAAAAACAAAAAACGGAACAAGACGAGATTGATTCCATCTCTTGTCTGGCATTTGTCACAGAGGATGCAGTGGTCATTTGAGACATTGTGCAGTTACTGTGTGTCTTTAAAGCTACTGTTTCTCAACATGTGGTCCAAATGGACACCCACAGGTCTGTAACTCTGAGAGTGTACAAATGGAACAGGTCCATTTGGTTCCATTATTTTGTACACGCTTAGAGTTACAGAACCTGAAACCGACGTTGAGAACATGTGTTTTAAGCCAAGCTAGTAAGCTACTGTAGGCTTTGCTAACTTAGCGGTTGTCATCTGCTTTGTTCTTTTTTTTTATTATTAGTTTTTTTTTATTGGTGGCCATCATTAAAAACTTTGAAGTTTTGGGCTTGTGTACTTGACCCCCCCCTCCTCCCCCTCCAACCTCTTTCCCTCTCTTTGATCTTTACTTTCTCTTTTTAAATTTCTGTTTTGATGTTGCTTCTCGTACTTGCTCATGAAAGCTTAACACTGTGTGTGTGTGTGTGTGTGTGTGTACTTCGCTTTTCGTTCCCCTCTAGCTTTGTCTCCCTCTCTCTTTGCTTTTGACGCCATAGAAAAACGTTCACCCCCTCATCTCTCTAAGGGGATTAGGAAGACTTGTGATGGAATATTATGATATTAACTCTTACTGACGCTATATGGACCCCCAGACTTGCCTCCTAATAGGCTTACACACACACACACACACACACACACACACACACACACACACACACACACACACACACACACACAGATGGTGGACGTACACACAGACAAGCCTTATTACACATACATTACAACACGCTCAAACATTTGACCCCATACCAGTACACACACACACACACACACACACACAGTGTTGTCCAGTCCTTACTGGTCAATGAATGCTGTTATTTTTCCATCACCAGTCATGCTAATCCCTGCCAGAACGTGTGTGTGTGTGTGTGTGTGTACTCTCCATGAGCTATGTGTGGCCTTTCTGTGTAATCAGCAGTCTGTTTGTTTGACCTCTGCCAATGCTCCACTCGCTCTCTCTCTCTCTCTTTCTCTGCCTTTCCTTCTGGTACCACTCTCCCCTGTCTCTCTCAGTGTTTAGTATGCAGCCACATGCTTGTGTGTGTATACGTGGGTGCATGCATGCACGCGTGTGGTCAAAGTCATGTTAGTGCTGTCTGTAATGTTCAGAGCCTGTACAACTCTCTGAATAACCACAACTGTAGAACTTGCAGTGTCCGCCAGAACTAAATATGTATATGTATGTATATATATATGTATGTATGTATGTATGCCAACACAACAGTCTTGATTCTTGAAACCAACGTCATATCTGCAATTGCAGTGTGATCTGAGCCCAGTACGCATCCAGGATGCTCCTCAGATCCTGTTTTCATACAGAAAACATCCTGCATGTCGCAGGCTTTCCCTGACAGAAGTGAGGCCCACGGAACAGGGTTAGAAATGTACTAGCTGCCAAGTTCATATACTGTATGCCCCCCTGACATCTTCAAATGCCTCCGGACTATACCAGCGTCTTGGCATGTCAATGACTATTCACATCTTCAACCCATATTATACATAAATGTAGACTATTCTACTGTAAGGGGCTTTCTTTTTTAGATGTTGCATATTTCATGTGGGTACAGGCCTGCAAGTACGCAACACAAATTCAACATGTATGACTGACATCATAGTCTGGCACAAGTTACATTACAATCAACGGTCATTCGGCATCAAACATGGCTTGTCATTGTAAAGTTATGGCAAATACTGTTTGTTTTACTCTTCTGAGGGTTAAGTAGGGAGACGAATTAGCCCAGCTGTAATGTGTCAGGGCTAGGCCTCAATCTTAACACTTCATTTTTACACTTCACCACATGGTATTTTGAGAGGATGGAAGCTCTGTGCACGATAGCCGGAACTTGACTTGGCCTATTTCTGGCCGGCTATCTGTTTTCATTATGCAATTTTATTTAGACATTTCCCTTTCCAACTGCCATCTAGTTCTAAGCATGTCTATTTGGACCATGAGCTAAAGATAGTATTTGTTTTTCGCTGTTGGCTCATCCACAGTGTAATGTACACATTAGAAGGTGACCAGAAGGCGAAATAACAGACTGTTGGCAGTTTGATTATGGGTCTTTATTGGCCTCCATTTTGAACCAGGCAGAGTCCACGCTTGCTGCCAAAACGCTAACTTTCTTGCTCGCTGTCCCACTAGTAGAGCTTTTGACTGTCTGGCTGTCTGTCTGCAGAGCTTTTTATTTGTCCTAATTCATCACTCGGCTCCTCTTCCTCCTTCTTCTCCTGTCCTCTTCACGTCTTCTCCTTTTCTCTCAATCTCCCTCCCTCCCTCCCTCTCTCTCTCCTCCCATCCCCTATTATGTGTGTGATGAGTTGTGCTGCTTCTAACCGTGCTCCACCTCATCCTCCCTGCCCACCGGCACATCACCCCCGCCCTCTGTGTGTGTGTGTGTGTGTGTGTGTGTGTGTGTTGTCTTTATATGATCTTGTGTCTTCATTTGAATCTGTCTTGTCTCTTGCATGATCTTACTTGTGTATGTGTATGTCTTCACGTGTACGTGTATATTCTGTATTTATGTGTGTCACGTATTTGTGCATGCATGTTTGTCTGTGTGTGTTTATGTATCTGTTGTGTACTTCTCTGTCTTACGTGTATGTGCGTGCATATATTTGTCTGTGTGTGTGTATATCTGTGATATTTTGTATTTATGTGTGTCTCACATGTCCATGTTTGTACATGCATGTTTGTGTCTGTATTATGTGTGTCTCACGTGTGTTTGTGCATGCAAACGTGTGTGTGTGTATGTATGTGCGTGTTCTGGGCGGGGGCGCTCCTCCTCCTCCCCTCCACCCTCCCAGCCTAAACACTCCGGGCTCCCGTGCCTCCACCGCCTCGGCTGCTGCCGTCCTCACCTCCTCATCCTCGCGTCCCCGTCACCACAAGTCTCTGTCCACCTCCAACCATCCATGCCCCTCCTCTGACCTGCACGCACCTCGGCCCAGGCAAGTCTCCTCCACCTCCCCCCGCACCAACACATGCACGCACACCAACGACAAGAGACACACGCAGACATGAGCCATCATACCTGCGCACGGGTAATGGGTATACATCACACACACACACACACACACACACACACACACACACACACACACACACACACACACACACACACACACACACACGCGGACACAGGTAGATGTTTCATTAGACAGATAGGCATGCTCACGCACTCACACATGCTACAGTGCACACATACAGTCCAATGTTCACACAGTCGCTTTCATACAGTACAGTTCCTTTCAACACATGCCCACTCACTCTGCACACAGCGCTTGGCTCCATCTCTCAAGAGCTGGATGTCCACAAAGAGATGGAGCGTGAGAGAGAAACACACAGAAAAGACAGTCCAGAGAGAAAAAAGCGATGTGAAGGAAGGATAGGACTGATTGGCCATGGGAACTTTCCTCCAATTACAGATTGATTTAACCACTTTCAGCTTGGCGTCCCTATTTTTGGCAAGTCCTGTATTTTCTCCAAAATAGCGAAAAGAGCAGATCTACAAGCTCACAATGCGACACCTTGTGAGCTTATAGATCTGCAATTTTTGCTATTCGTCTTACGACTAAGTATACAGGGCTTAAGTGGTTAAAGGGAAACGCAGTGGAGCTGCTCAGTGTATTCTTGCTTAAAGAGCTCACTAACTCGAAATACATTTGCGTGTTCCTTTAACCTTTATTTATGGTATTACTTTCAAACAGTAACACACACACACACACACACACACACACACACACACACACACACACACACACACACACACACACACACACACACACACACACACACACACACACACAGGTAGGTGACAGAAAGACCGATAAACCAATTTTCAAATGACAGTCAGTGTTTGCAAAGTCATGTTCACCTCTATCTTCTAAGCCTCATATATTCTATGAGGGTATTGGAGCGTTGCCATGGTAATAAGGAGATGGTTTCTCACGTAACTGGCAATACAGGTGTGTTAAGAAATGTTGGCGGAAAATATGCAACAGTGTCCGCCATCACATCACCATGGCGATGGCATGGTGGACAGCTGGCATGGAATCAGTAGTTGCTTAGCAACAGTCATGAAGAAAGACCGTGGAGCCTAAATGGCCGCGAGAGAAACTGCTAAACATTAAATAGTCCACTGATTTCTCAATGTGGGGTCTGGATACCACCAGGGGCCCATATTCGCTCTGAGAGTGTTGTGTTTGTACACTCTCAGAGTTAAATGAACGCTGAGGATTTTACAGTGTAGATTGGGGACCCAGAGATATAAAAAAAAGTGTATCAAATGGGGGTCCGTGGCCTAATGCATATAAAACTGGGGGTCCTTGAAATGATCATCACTGATATAGTCTATATTGTCGGCAACTTTCCTACCAGATCAAGTCCGTCAGGAAAAGGCACACTCAACTCAAAGGGAGTCTTGAGGTGTAGTCTCTTACAATTTAACTGACTGCAGATTCTTGACGATATACAGAGAAAGGATTTTCCGCACTCTCTTGAGTAGTTTCTTATGTTTTTTTTTATTGGAGATTTGCACAGCAGCAGCAGTCTAGCTAGAGCAGTGGTTCTCAAACTTCTTTGTGCCAAGGACCCCCAAATTGATATGTATGTGGCCGCGGACCCCCACCTGAAAATATGTTGTTCCAGGGACCCTCAGAAGCAAAGATTTGTGTTAAGAATGTTCGCCTTTTCAAAAAAAGATTTAAAGAGGTGCACACATTTTAAAGATTTTTCAAAAATAAGCGCTCTACAAGCTCGTAGTGTGGCACTCTGTGCCACGCTATGAACTTGTAGATCTGCTATTTTTGGATACCCAAAGTATAGAATATGAATAAAGGGGTTAAAATGATTGTGCACTTGATTAACAAATTTTGCTGGGGACCCCCTGGTATCCCCCCCCAATGACTCCTGGTCATTGGGGGGGGCACTCTGCCCGAAACTATTGTTTCTCTAGGTAGACTGCTGCGGATAATCTATATTGTCTCTACATATCTCCACTTTGAACATACCTGTCCTTGACCAGCCAGGGCCTTGGAGATGGTTAATTGTTCCAGCTGCTAAGAGCTGGAAAACAAGACCGACACATTATTTTAGTCTGTTGTTTTGATGGAGCATAGGTTTCACTCATTTCCTGGGTTGAGACGGAACGTGGTACTCTGATCTAGCACTTTGTCAGTGGCTTTTGTATAAGAATGTCTGCTAAATTGTAAATTGTAGGTCTGAGGGAGAGACAGTTGTGGAATATACTGAAGGAGAGGAGAGCTTTAATGGCGGGATTCAAGCCCCTGGCAAGCGGGGGTCTAGACACGAGGGCATTCGTAACCACTGCACCATGTCTGGGTTCAGACCGTTTTTAGCGCATATCAGACTATGTACTCTGCCTCCTTTCTGCACCGGAAAGGAGGCACCGGAATCAAATCGGTTAAACAAATTGGAGGAGATGACTGTTGGTTAGACAGGATCAGAGTCAGAATCTCTTTTGGGGGAGATTAAACTTTAAAGTAGGTTCTGTGTTCATTTTCAAACACCAGTATCAATCATCTTACAACAACAATATCATGCATAGCTTTTTTTTCGCCGATTATTTTTGCTCACAATTTAATCACCATGCCAATTAATCCTCCCCATACATTTCTCTGTTGCCACTGTGGTTGTACCCTGTGAGCTTGTTGGCACCGCAGCTGTACTCCAACAAGCAAGCCTGTGACTAGTGACACTGCTAACAATGCCGACATGAACGTGAACTGAAGAGCAAATACTTTGTCCCCACACTATGACTATGTGAATGGTGAAGAAGAATTTGGCACCCAAAATGTGTTTTGGGGAAGATTAAACTAGTATCAAACATTTTACAACAACCATATTATGCACATAGCTTTTTTTCTTTCTTTTTTTAAATTTAGATTAGCCAATTATTTTTTGCTCTTTTCACAGTTTAGTCATTATGGCAATTAATCCTCCCCACACATTCCTGTGTTGCACTGCTGTTGTACCCTACTGGCTCACCTGCCAGTGAGGAGCCCCCACCAGGAGGACATAGCACCTCCGTCCTACTCCTCCTGTTAAACACCCGGTGCTCATAGGTGCCACCCCCAGCCCGTAGGAGTCGCTAGCGCAGAGTCAAATATCACCCTCCTCGCCCAGCTTCCCTCACCCCAACACAGCCAGTTACTTTACCCCTGTACCACCCGACCACCTAATGTTGTGCATATGTCTACTCTTCTGGTGGTCCTGTTCAAATTGATTTAGTTGACAATGCAATGTATAGTAGGTATAGTTTTCCAATTAATTTGTTTCTTCATTTAGTGCAGTGAATAGGGTGGCTAATATAATAATAAAAACATTTATACAAAAACATTTGCCAGAAACATTGTAGAATGAATTATACCAGTTGGAATTCAGGTTGTTTTTGAGTGAAATTATCCTTTATAAAGTTAATGTTATGTCAAATAAACACAGTAATGCAAACACAGAAGTGTAGTCTAAAAAATGTTCCAGCCTACATGGCATGCAAAATCACATAATATTTTTGAGTGACCCAAGAAAAGTGTGAAATACATGCAAATGTCTATTTCCAACACTGTGTAAATGCATTAGAATGTTTTGCATGCACCGTACGTCCAGGTTTTATTGAGTATTGATGTTTGCCATGTCTGTCTGTCAGTCTGTCAAGGTTAATGCCTTGTGGTATGGTTTATTTTTTCCTCTTCTGCCCGCAAAATACAAAGCATCCCTGCTCTTTTTAGTGTCTTGAACCTGTATACGGCTTCAAAGACCATTTTCAGCCTTGTATTTCCCTAGAAACGTTGGTTCTTAAATGGCTTCAGCAGTGTCCTGTTTCCTTCCTTGGGGTTGGTATGGGGCCTTGGTCTTTAAGCATCTGGATAAAAGTCCCCACCGTTGCCAAAACAGTCCCACCCAGACCACAGTCAGAGTCTGGGAAAACCTCGACTGCCATCTGTCCCGTTACCACACCACAGTCAAGCTTGGCTTAATGAATGAAGGAGAAATGTTTCAATCTATGTGATGTATTTGCTTTGTGTATGTGTCTGCTTTTGGCAATTTGCTGTGTTGTCTTTTGTTCTTGCATGCACCGCCGCTTGCTTAATTTAAAGTTAGTTTTACAGGAGCTACCTTGACATTTTGAATTTTAGCCCGCTGTATGTCTCCACCAGACACTTGTCACACTATGGTGGATGTGTGTCCTTGATGTCCTTCAGGAAGCCTGCAAACAACTTATTAGCATGTGCACCGCAGCAGCAGCAGCTGTACGCTAACAAGCAAGCATGTGACTAGCAATGCTGACATGTCATTTGGTGTGAACTGAACTGCCAATACTTGGACCACTCCCCACACTGTGACATGTGTACAACATTGAAGGAGAAGAAGCAAAATAAATGGTGGACTAAAATGAGCTTGGACCATAACAAAATGTCAAGGAGCCTATTTTGCCTGTGTTTGTGGCCTACATGTTGAAGTCCTGTTCTGTTGCATGCGCCGTTCAGCAGTGAGCTTGAGCTGTTCAGAACCTGGTTTGGAACACTGGAGAGAAGGTACCACTCCAACACATAGCCTGTACCCTGGATTAGGCCTGCAAACCTCTTCCCAGCACATGTGCCCTGTTTTATTCCAACACATAGCCCCATCCCTCCTTACCCTGTTACTTGAAGAACATGGGTATTCCACTGAAATACATACTACTCCCGGGTGTAAATAAGGCGTGTGTATGCTACTGTTATTCTTCATGTGAGGTTTAACAATAGTGCAAATGCGTTATCACCAACACATGACAAAGTATTTAACAAGGCAGACATGGTCTATCCGTTGTTCCCAGGGGTTAAATTGGAATTTGGAAGGTGTTGGAAGTCTTGACCTTGGCCCCGGGCCGTAGAGGTCAGGGGTGAGTCAATAGACAGTAGGGATGGTGTAGTTATTTTGTTTTGAATTATGATTTAGCTTCTATAAATAAAGGTTAACTGTCTGAAAATACACATGAACACGAATCCAACATATTAATAGTAAAGATAATGTATGTCAAACAAATCTATGAACCTATCTATGCAATCTATGAAAAAAAGTTTATCTGCTACACAATTTTATTCAATTTGTAGTGGCTGGTCCCTGCTTCATCTCTCTCAGCCAAGGGGTCCTTGGGCTAAAAAACGTTGAAAACCCCTGCCCTAGAATATAACAAACATAATGCAACAACGACAACAACAAAAAAGGCAAGAATACAATGTTTTTAAATAAAAAATAAACATCCATATACTGTAGGTAGGCGATCATGGAGTAGCTACATAAAAGGTTCAACTTTGGTTCCATACAGTGGCAGGCCCACAATGCTTTCATACTCAGTCAGATGGTCAGCATAAAAATGACAAACACAAGAAACTATATACCTTATCCAGAGACCAGGTGAATTTTTTAAAACTTTATATTGATATATAATATTGAGAAGTTCATTTAGGAGAAACCTGAATACTAGGGAATATTAAAACATTAATTAACAAAGACCCAAAATGCCAGGGGGGAAGGCACAAACCGAGTAACAATGAATGAATCAGCCATCTCCCCTAATGTACCCGACCAATATCCCATTGATCACATCTGCGTTGTCGATCTATAAATAAATAAAAGATTGTACTGTAGATGGGCAAGCCAAGCGTCGTACGACTCTCTGATCGAGGGTTCGAATCCAACCTTCATCTTGTCTTGCATGTCTCTCCCCTCTCTCCTCTTCATTTCTTGTCACTCTAGTCTACACTGGCCTATCAGAAATAAATCATAACAATTAGGAAAAAATAAAAAAACGTTGATATAATACCTTAAAAACTTTCATTTTCAATACCATTTCCGGTATTGCAGGGAAAAAGGCAAAAATATTTAAAAGCTATTAGTTACTATTATGTAATTTTCATGAATATCATGACCAAAAAAAAATTGTTATGAGGTATGATGATGATATTCATTATTAATTCCCAAAGAGGTAATTCAGTCACCAGCACAGAAACCTCCAAATAGGGGGGCTGCCCTGTGTTTTAATAAAGTTTTATTATCACCATACTCTTGGTATTGCAAAGTAGTGCAGCAAATGTTAGCAGCCTTGGTTGGCAATGCTCTATCGCTTGCATATGGGCTTGCTGGTGTCCTTGCTGTCTTTCCTTGTTAACTCGCCTCAAATGCGACGTATTTCCACACAGCACGCGTGCTGTTTTCTGGCTGTCCTGAACAAAAGTCAAGCCAAATAGGGTTTTTCCTGGCTCAGAAAGGGCCTCTGAGGACTAAGCATGTCCGTGTTGCGGCTGCGCATCAGTGAAGGCAAAGAGTCTGTTTCCTTATTTGACAAATCTATGTATTTCCCTGTTATGTCTGTTATGTTTTATAAACAAAAATGTCTATTATGCAGCTTAACCACATGAAATTTATTGTCCCTATTCTGGGCATGTCATGAGAGGTGAACATTCTACAAGCTCACAGCACGACAGCGTTTCGAGCTTGTAGATCGTCAATTTTTGGTGAAGGAATTTGGTGTACAGGGGAAAAAGGAGGTAGCCAAGTACACATCCCTGGGGAACCCTGGTCAGCTTAAGTATATAGGGTTTACATGGTTAAGTCAATGAAACCCCAATTAACAAAACTGCGTACAGGTTGTTTTTACTTAAGAACAGGAAAGGGTAGGGATTTTGAAGGAGAGGGGAGTGGAATGCCATACAGATCATCCTAGTGATTGACTTGTCTTACTTGAGCAACAAGAATACAGTGACAGAGACCACTGGCACTCTGAATTGGGAGTGCTTGTTATACTTAATGGGGTATAGCGCAACCATTACTACTTTAAAAATGACGGGCACTCTTAAGGAAAACAAACCCAACTTTACCATGTGTTAGCAGTAGCACAGATTTATTTTCTCCCTTTGAGAACTATACAATGTTTATCTGAGCAATGAAGTTTGTGGTTGCCATGAAATCTATAAATATTACCTTCAAAACAAGCTGCTTATTAAGGGGGAATGGAGGCTTTGTATTCTACATATAAATCCCAGTTAAGTTTCACTTAAGTTGTTTTATAGCTTGACTTAAAATAAACAAAAGGCCATAAACAAAAGGCTTTTGCTATGCGAAACTGTAGATGGTAAAGAGACTGTAACACTTTACTTAAAGGTCGGGCCTATAACGCATTATAATCGCATTTATAATGCATTATAAGGCACTTATAAGGCTTCATATAACTCGTCATAAATGTTTATAATTATGCGTAACATAATAGCATAACAGCGTAACTTATAATGCTATAAGGTTTATGAGTATTATAAGTGCTGGTCATAATGCCCAGCGGAACAGCAACTACCAGACATACAGTAGTCGGTTATTAAGTGTGTCATAAAGACACTTAATGTATAAAGACACTTTATAACTGACTATGTCTGGTAGTTATGTGCTGTTCCGCTTATAATAATTAATAAACCTTGTTATAAGTTGTTATGCATAATTATAAACATTTATAACGAGGGTTACTAAGCCTTATATATGTATTATAATGCTTTATAGACCCTACCTTCAAGTAAAGTGTTACAAAGACAATTAGGAAGTGACATGGCAGTGGAAAACATTTCCATAGTGAGAGGCTTTTGTTGGTTGTGTCCATAGTGAGAGGGTTGACTTCATTCAAGTCCTGATGTCAGAAAGGGAAATCTATGATGTGACATAAAAAAGCCCAAATGTTTAAAGGGATATCTCACGTTTGGGGTCATTTTAACGTTTACTCAGGCTTTTGTGTTTCACCCCTGACAGTTTTCAAGTTGCTTGATTCAGAATTTAGATATTTGCTATTCATTTTATCAGACATGCCCCCTTCCTATACAAACCCTTGTAACTTCAGTCTCCATTTTAACCATGATAGATTAATTGAAAACACCCGTCCTTGGTTCTGGTTGCTGATATTGTCTTGATGTGTGAGGGGGCCGTGTTGTTCTGATTATTTTTTTCATTTATTTTATTACATTTTCCAAAAAGATTATAAAAAATATATGAAAAGGGCAATTGAAAAGACACGGCACCTCACTTATTAGAAGGACAATATCAGTCACCAGAACCAAGGACGGGTGTTTTCAATGAATCCATCATGGTTAAAATGGAGTTTGAAATTACAATGGGTTTATATAGGATAAAATGAATATCAAATATCTAAATACTAAATCAAGCAACTTAAAAACTGTCTGAGTAGACGTTAAAATGACCCCAAACATGTGAGTGAAATATAAGTGAAATATCCCTTTAAGATAATGATAACCTGCCTATTAACTTATTATTCATCCAAACCACGGAAAGAGGGCGTTAAATGGCCTGAACTTCAAACAAGCTATTAAACCCATTCAGAGAGGATTTTAATGTTGATTGTTGATTTTGTTCTCAAATGTTATCATTTTGGCACTGGTGATTTTCATTTGGCCCTGACTAAAACCTCTTTGGGGTTGTCAAAAATATCTCTCTGCAGGAAAAACCCTGCCAAATCGTGCTAAGAATAGATTGAAAGAGGAAGCGCAATAGTAATTGATTGATTAATGTGATCCAGAATACTATCTCTTTTTTTTTTTTCCAATCAAACCGTTTGCGGCGGTTTCAAGCTGACATCGTAACAAGACAAGTCGAGTGACGAGCTGAGAGCAGCACTGTGAGTGAGATCCTCCATGTGGGCAAAGAGATCGGTGTGTCGCTGTCAGAGCGAGACTTTTTCACTAGGAAAGAAGAAGAGTCATAGGAGAAAGCACGGCTGCTGTCACACCGCAAAAACAAATGACACTTTCAGTCCTACAATTCAAAATGAAACCCATTATGACGCAATTCACATTAATAACGTTTTTTTTTGGGGGGTGGGGGTGCATTAAACATTTTGATGTTTGACAGCTTCGTAATGAAAATACCCTTGAGAATAATCAAGCTTCCTCTTTGCTCCTTTTCCTCTTGGCTGTGCACGCAGGTAATTAAACACGGATGTCATCAAGTGGGAGACGTGCAAAAGCTGGACAGAATTTAACTTTGAACATTGTCCAAAAACGGAGACCCAACTGGCTCCCTTTCCATCAGAATAAACTAACACAAAGCCCCGGCAGCGCTCTGAATTAAAAACTGCGAGACACGATGTAATGTTGAAAGATGTGCCGCTGGCGCATGTTTACATTGGTAATTAAAAACGGCATGCTGTGTCTGCAGCAACCCCCGAGCAGAGACAGGAAAAAGCTTTTAATGCCCTTTGCTGAGCATTCTCCACCACATGACTGGGTCTTAACCACTTTAAACCCTATATACTTGGTTGACCGGGGTCCCCCAGGGATCTGTCCTTGGCTCACTACTCCTTTCCCTCTTCACCAAATCTCTTTGCTGAAAATCTACATTATTTGAGCTTGTAGATTTGCTATTTGTACCGAATGTTCACCTACTTTTGCAGAACGTTTGCCTATTTTGACATGCCCAGAATAGGGATAGGGTTCATGCAATCTGGGAACCCGTTCGGTAAAAAAAAGAGGGAATTTATTTTCCTTTATATTTGCCTCTGGGGGCACCACCTACTTTGTGTAGAAACAGGAACTCTGTTTGGCTCCTCCCCTTTCTTGGCCCACTTCCTCCTGGGTGCTTCTATATTTATTCCTAGAACAACACTACTACATGTTTATGGCAGTGGTGCTGTCTTGAGAGATTAGGGTTCATGTGGTTAAATGCTAGTTTAACTTTGCAGAAGGTGGGGGGTTGAATCACTGGACGTAATGGGTTGAGTCACGTCTTAATCATTTATTTATTTCCGACATTGCTGGTACGCCATTCCGGATTGTTTCAGCCCAATTTAACCCCTGCTTTTGCACCCCCTCCCCCCAAATAATCATTCCAACATCAGGAATGCACTTGAAAGTTCAAGTCAGACATGTGGCACAAGATACATCAAGTTACGGTGCTATTGTATCAATATGCCATTCCTCCTTAATAGGCAGTCACTTTTAGACCGTCTTAGGGTTAATAAATACCCCTACCCCCACCAGTCTGCCTGATCCAGCCTTTCTGTCCTCGTGTCTGCACTCATAGAAGGCCTGTGGTTTTGTGTGTTGTTTGTTTGTGGTGGGTGTGCTTTGCGTGTGCGGTGCTGTGCCTTTTGGACACCTGTTGAAATACTGCAGTAACGTCCGCTTAAAAATACATCATCCTGTTGCAGTTTGGACTGATGATTGTTTTCTTTCGCGCATTTTGTGAGGACTTCCTGTTTGTTCATTTGTTCCATTTGTGCATTCTGGTGTTTGTGGTGCTGTTTTTTGCTTGTGGCCATTAGCCACTGCACAGTTCTAATACTGGCACAGGAGGTTTACACACACACACATAAGCTGCGATTTCTCAATGAAGAGTGTGTGTGTGTGTGTGTGTGTGTTGCTTTGATCTTTTGCCAAGGATTAGAGGATTAACTGCGTTTGTGTCCGGGCATGTGCACACATAGGATCCAATCAGTGCTTGAGCACCTACCTGATTGCCTTTATAGGAGAAAGTGTCCTTTTTATGCCTACATAATTTCTCTTGTTTAATTCTCTTTTGCTGAAGTGAACCACAGTTGCTCTGCTCTCATAATCATTCAATAGAAAGGCTAGGTCACGTTATGCTATATTTTATTGGCAGGGACAGGGTCCCATATTTTCCCCTTCTGATAAGTCTGGTTTTAAGAACATGCTGAGCAAGTCTAACCCATGTTCGTCATACCCAGAAGTATGAACTTGCTAGGTTCCATTCGGTATTTTGTTCTTCCAAAGTCAGTTTGTATTCAGTTTGTGTGTGTTCATGTGTTGGACAACACTTGGCCTCCCCTCCCAAAGGTCTGTACATGGCCCTGTTTAAGTCACTGACCTCATCTGGCCTCCACAACACCAGCTTGGATCATTTAGGATTACAAGAAACATCAGTCTCCAACAGACACTCGAGACACACACACACACACACACACACACACACACACACACACACACACACACACACACACACACACACACACACACACACACACACACAGTGTTTGACCTGCACACCGTTTAGGGTTGAGGTAAGTACCAACAAACTGTGTTCTTTTATCAGTGTAACTGACTCTAACCATCTCGTCTTTCTTCTCTTCTCTTTCCCCTTATTCCCTTCTTTTCTTAACTTTTTCTCCTCGTATTCTTTCTCCCCCGTCTGTCTGTCATTGTCACTCGCACCTGTTGGCTGTCTTCACCCCCTATCCATCCTGTCTGTTCCCATGGCGTCCCGTCCTCCTTTCACCTCCTCCCTACAGTGCTCCTACTCAGCAGCGGGCGCCCGGTGCCTCGCCGTCGGCCCACAACATCAGCACCAGCGCGGCGGCGACGACGGACCGCACCAACTTCTCGCGGGGGGTCGGCATCCGCAGCACGTTCCACGCCGGCCAGCAGCGGGGCGCCCGCGACCAGCAGGGCTCCGCCTACCCCGGCGGCCCCGCCTCCCCGTCGCTGTCGCACGGCAACAGCCAGGCGCGGCGCGCGCACGGCGCCACCGGCATCTTCAGCAAGTTCACCTCCAAGTTTGTGCGCAGGTGAGCGGGGGAGGGGAGGGAAGGGAAGGGAAGGTGGATGAACAGATGGCGGACGGAAGAACAGCTAAATCTGTGGGTGTAGGACAGATGGAGTAGAGGGATGCCCATTTATACTGGTGGGGCACCTGCCCCAAATGATTATTCATATCTGACTTATTGACTTGATTGTTTTTCATTCCCTTCATTTATATGCATTTTAGATCATATGAGTCAAACGTATCCTTATGTAATGGAGCATGCCAGAGTCATTGAGAGAGAGCGTTTACAGTAAAGAAAGACAGAAAACACGGAGAGAGAGTAGGGGTGTGACATGCAGCAAATGTCCAGCCGGCCCCTTTGCGGCATTAGAGGCCTTAACTAAACCACTCTGCTATCGGGTCACCCCATGATATTCAATGTTTAATACTTTATTGCCAAACCCGACTTACAGTTGATTTGGAATTAGCTTTGGAAGTAACGCTTGACATGGGGGCGACTAATCTTTCCAAACACTACTGTGTAGTTCCAGCATTGAGCCCCGTTCATCAGTGTTTAAGAACCATGTGATCGAGTTGCGGGGGGGATCAAAGAGTTTCAGAACTTTCTCTTTCAACGGCTCTGGATCGTACCTCAGAATGTCACACCCCCTTCTGCCATGACACTGTTGTAGGATGACCTGGCACTCACACCACAGAGTTGCACGATGCTTGAAATGTAATTCAAACGATGTGATGCTACCATAGTTAGTGTGGTATAAGTGCCCTTTTCAAATGTGTGAAAATGCAATTAATTGTATACTACACACCCTACTGATTAACCACTTTCAGCCCTGTGTTGCAATTTTGGGCATGTCATTATTAGCAGAATTTTCCAAAAATGGCAAATAGCAGATCTACAAGCTCACAACACGTCGCATCGTGTTAGGAGTGTATAGATCAGCTGTTATCACTATTTATCGTGGGACAGACAGAAGTATATAGGGCTTAAATTCAGTGGTTAATATAGGCATGGCAACAGCCAATAGTAGTTCCAGTAGTTAAATCCTGTTAAGTCACGATTTCATCCTGTTTTAATATTGGTAAAAGATAACAGTAGCTGTGTGAATCTCATGGCACTGCAGCTGATATTTTTTACCACCAGTATTACTTTAGTAAAACACTATCAAAGTTATCAGTTTGTCACAATGCAGAGGCCTGCCTTCTTTAAAAAATAAAAAAACAATCTACAGAAAGGTCCAGCTCAGTCTCCAGTTGAGGTTGGCAGCGCAAGAGGTTCTGTAGGTTATGGCTTTAGACAGGGTAATTGTTAATGGAAATCTATCTAGACATGGATACTATGTGTCAAATATCAAATATGTGCTGCTAGCAAAGGAACAAAGTGGACTCTTAGCAATGTGTCAGAAAATCTGTCTGATTTAATTTCAGACTGACAGCGAGCTCGGTGAGATAGAATGCCGACAGGTCACGTGTTCTGTATGTCACTGGTTCTCAAACTTTTTCATGTCAAGGACCCCCAAATTGATACGTATTTGGCCGTGGACCCCCATCTGAATTTATTTTGTGCCAGGTACCCCCAAAAAAGAAGATTTATGTAAAAAGAAAATCTATTTTAGATATTTTTCTAATATTTTCAAAAATATCAGATGTACAAGCTCACAGAGTGGCACAAAGTGACGCGCTGTGAGCTTGTAGATCTGCAAACATATAAATTGATTAAGTGGTTAAAATGATTGTGATGCTAGATTAACTATTTTTGCTGGGGACCCCCTGGCTGGAACCCCCCCCCCCCCCCAACAAGGACCCCTGGGGGTCCCCGGGGTCCCATTTTGAGAACCACTGCTGTATGTGACAGACTTTTGATACCTGATCTAAACATTCTACTCTGCCTAGAGAATAGGAGGACACCCCCCGTAAAGGGTCATTTGTTACACTTTTATTATATATAAATTTGGCATTCCAGATTTAGCTATTTAGGACACATGACTCAGCAGTTGAGAAGGGGAAAAACACTATCTCTCCTCTCTAGGGAGTCTTTCACTCCCAAGTCAGCCATATTCACCATTAATGATGACTGAGTCAGCTTCCACGCTCACTGGAAATCACATTAGTTTTAACTGAAAATGGCACATTCACATTTAGAGCTAATGTTCCTAGAGGCGAGAGGGAACAGATAGACCCTTTCAGCGAAAACTATTATGTTATATAGGGCATTGGTTCTCAAAGTGGGGTCCGGGGACCCCCAGGGGTCCGTGGGAGAGTACCAGGGGGTCCCCAGCAAAATGAGTTAATATGGCATCACAATCATCATCATTTTGGGGGGTCCTTGACATGAAAAAGTTTGAGAACCACTGATATATAGGGTGCTCGGGTGGCAAAAGGGCGGTAAAGTGCCCTGCCCAGTGCCCACCACCGCGGAGTCTCGGGTGTTCGAATCCACCGCGGTGCATCCGACTTTGTCGAGCGTCTATAGAGCATCGCAGTTCCCGCCCACTTCCTGGTTTTTCGTGGTGCCGGAAGGAACAACTCAATGCATTTTTCCCATTGACATTTCCAAAAATATTTATATCTATTAATTTAAGCCTCGAATCAAGCCATCATGACATGAATCATGACCATAAAACGTTTGATTCTGTGAATTTTTTTTGTTGAAAACGGCAAAACAAAGGGTATTTATTAAATATAGTATATCATATAATTAAATATAAAATAAAAAAAAATCACAGAAAAAAACGTTTTATGGTCATGATTCATGTCATGTCATGATGGCTTGATTCGAGGCTTAAATTAATAGATATAAATATTTTTGCAAATGACAATGGGAAAAATGCATTGAGTTTTTCCTTCCGGCACCAGGAAAAACCAGGAAGTGGGCGGGAACTGCGATGCTCTATAATATGAACACAATTGGCCTGTGTTCGGGGGGGAAGGGAAGCCGGGCAGGGAGGGTGATATTTTGTCACTGCACATACTCCTACGGGCTGGGGCGGCACCTGTCAGCAGGGAGTGTTGGGCGGGATTAGTAAGACGGGAGGCTCTACTACGTCCTCCCGGTGGGGGCTCCTCACTGGCAGGTGAGTCAGTAGGATTACAACACAACAGTGAGACACACAATTGTGTGTGTAGGGAGGAATTAATTGGCATGGTGACAAAACATGGGGGAGAAAACATCCAAAGCGTAACTTTTGTGTTCCAATGGATCCAATGTAGTTATTTAGTCACAAGCTCTTGTTAATACTTTTCATTGGTTAAATATTTATAAAATCCCACGGATGTAACCACTTTCAACCCGGCGGCCCTATTTTGGGCATGTCATTATAGGTGAAAATGTATATTTGAAATATATATATCATTAAAAAAATAAAATAAAATAGTTCACCTCTGCACGTGAGCTTGCAGATCGACAATTTTCACTACTTTTGAGCTACATTGTCAGATGAAGTATAAAATAGGGCATTAGTTTGTGAAAAAAAACATAAAAATAAGTATGGAGATACTTAGGTTTCTTCCCAACAGAATGCATTGTTATAATTTTTTATTTATACAGTATTTTGTGAGATTTCACTTCAGTTTGCAGTCGAGCCCCATTTCTTTTTAAACGGTTGTCAGTTCAACCACCACGTGTCGTTTGACGCTGGTTTTACGTCATTGTTATGGTGTTTTTCACCATGTTCCTGTGGAAGGGCCAGGCTCACCTCTATATGTACAGTATGTCCAACAGACTCCAGTGAAGTCCCAGCTGTGACTCTGGTCAGAGCCCAGCAGCGTGTTGCCCTGTAATCTTGTGTTTGGAACAGCGCTGGCCTGAGGAGACATTTCTGGAGGTTTTGGCTTCATGTCTGGACGTTTTTTTTTTACCACAGTTCTGCTTCCAGGCCAGGTTGCCCCAGTTAGGCTGCCCCTCCGTGGATAATTGATCGCAATAAATACACGAGAGCTCAACATTAAGAGGCTATACATCACTGTTTCCCAAACACTGGGTCGGGACCCATTTGTGGGTCGCGGATATATTTTTATGGGTCACATTTAGTTCTACATTTAGTTTTTTATATTTCAAAATGTTTTCAAAGAAAAAAAAAGCAACGTTTTTCATGAGTTAAAAACAAATTCAATGATTTTTCCTTAGAATTTCATGAAATAAAAAAGAAATTCCATAAATTAGAAAACAAAGAAGTAGTGAAAATAGTTGATCTACAAGCTTAAAATGCGTCTCATCGCGAGCTTGTAGGTCTGTTATTTTCACTAGCTTGGGTCTTTCGGAGACAGAAATTTTTCTTTTGGGTCTCGAGCAAAAAAGTTTGAGAACCACTGCTATACATCACCGAAATTGATATGATGCAAGAAAATGAAAATAACCGATTACATTTTGACTGATTGATAAAAATCGATTGAATAATCGCTAAGGAAATAGTCGATAGTTGCAGCACTAGACAACATTAAGACTTGTGAGTCATTGTGACCTAATACATTAGTCAGCAATGAACCCTGAAGGCACGTTTGGGATATCTGTGAGAAAGTGTGTGTAGAGAGACGGGGACATGGAATAGGTTTGTGTATTGGTAGTTTTAATGTCACGGTGTGCGTGTGTTTTAGTGGGGGAGTTGGGCTTTGAGACGTTAAAGCACAATTGACCACTTTCAACCTGGTATGTTTTGGGCGTGACATTACAGTAGGTGAAAGATTTCCAAAAATAGCCATAATATCAGCATTCCGTTGTGTCGATCGGCTTTTTTCGTCATAGTACGAAGTGTAAGCTTTTAAACTTGGGTTGTGTAGTTACTGCCATGAAGTAACTCCAAATATTGGTCAGATTTCTTCAGTTGTTGCTCCGTTTATATAAAAAATTGCTGATCAACAAGGAGATTATTTTGGAATATGAATTTCTAAACACCGGATCAACTATTGAAAATATCTCGCCAGTATTTGGAGTTACATGGTGTAACTACACAATCCAAACCTCTACCAACGTGTGCGTGTGTGCGCGCCTGGAGCACAGCGAATAGACACAGGCAGCAACTTTCCAGTTCTCCCACTCAAACATAGCTCCATGGCGACAGTATCCATGGTTACAACGGAGATATCACTTTTCCTTCAACTATAAATACCACTGGTGGGGACACCTTGGCGCGCGCGCACACACACACACACACACACACACACACACACACACACACACACACACACACACACACGCCTGGCTTGCTTGCTAAAAGGAAGTGAAGGTGGTGGAGACAGAGGGATCAGGTTGCACATTCAGTAAAATCCTCAGTGTTACTTTAATTCTGAGGGTGTAAAAATGGACCCTTACATGTCCAGATTTGTACTCAGAGATTTTACTGTGCTGGTGCGATTTATGTAGCTAAAGACACACACACACACACACACACACACACACACACACACACACACACACACACACACACACACACACACACACACACACACACACACACACACACACACACACAGCTGTATGTTTTATTAAGATATCCCATAACCTGACCTCAGCACTTTTCCGCTAGGACCAGTGGTGGAAGAAGTACTCCGATGTTTTACTTAAAAGATCTGAGTTAAAGTAGCAATACCACCACATAAAGATAATCTGTTACAAGTAAAAAGCTAGAATTCAAAGGTTTTGTGGAATAAAAGTACAAAAATATTGACATCAAAACATACTTATAGGACCAAAAGTACGCAGGCACGCACACATGCACGCACACGCGCGCGCGCACACACACACACACACACACACACACACACACACACACACACACACACACACACACACACACACACACACACACACACACACACACACACACACACACACACACACACACACAGTGAATGGCATGTGTGAAGGAGATGGAAGTTGCTCAACCTTTTTGTTTTAAGATTTAAGTTGTTTCCTCAATTTGTTATTTTGATTACGCTCTTTTGAACGTGTGTGTGTGTGTGTGTAGAAAGGCTTTTGACTATGATCTATGCATATTTGACCATCTCACCTCAAAAACAGCCCTTCTTTTCAGGATTACTGGGTTATCCCAAGATGTGATGATATGTCATGATATTCCATCTCATGTCGAATGTGGTTGGTCCTCATTGGAATTTTTCTACAGTCTATGAAATCTCTTGCCATGTTCTTTTGCTGTGAATTTAATGACCAGTTTTCACACATCTAGCCCCATGAATTACCCCTAACTTTTAAAACACATAACCACTTTCACCCTGGCGTCCCATCATCTTTTCTAAATAATATCGTTTTCAAAGTGTTTCAAAAATAGCTGATCTGCAAGCTAACAACATGTTGCATTGCGTCGTGAGCTTGTAGATTGGCTATTTTCGAATAGCTTAAGTATAAAATAAAGTGGTTAATTCCTCATTCAAATACCACTTCATACTCTTAATCAGACAGTAACATGTAATTGTTGTTATAGATTTTCATGTATTATTTTTTACGCAACTTAAATACAATGTGGGGTTGGATGGAGCAAAACTTTGGACATTATTACTATTTTTTGTTTTCATTTTTCCCTAACGTAGATTTTTCTTGTTCTCTTGTTTCAAAATCTGCTCTCGTCGTGTCTCTCAGTCCAATATATCAGTTTTTATACATACGTTTTCTTTTTTCTCTTTCTTTCTTTATCCCTTTGTTTTTGTAGAAATCTCTCGTTCAGGTTTCCGAGAAGGTAGGCAACATCCCCACTGTTAAATATAACCCCTTGATTTATACATTATCCTCTACCTTAAATATATTTGAGATATATATATATATATATATACACTATATATATTTTCTCCTTTTTTTTTGGTGTTTTGTGCAGCTTTTTTTGTTCAAATCTTCCCTTGTGCCTTGGTCTTTGAGCTCTCTTTTTTTTCTGTGGTTGGCCCTTTTTTTTAGCTCTTTGGTTTTGAGTGCCGTGTTTATGGACCTTATGTTTATGTTTTTTTTTATGTTTTTATACTAACCTCACTCCCCCCCTCTCTCAGTCTCAGACTCACCCGTTCATTCACTCACTCACTCACTCACTCACTTACTCACTCCCTCACCCACTCCTCACCACGGTGCATCACATTAACACCTCACCCCTTTCTTTCAATGTCTCCATCCCTCCCAGTACTCCTCCCCCCCCCATCCTCACACCCACCCCCCCCCAGATAGAGTGTGTGAGCACACAGCGCTTGTGTCCCAGATTTCGGTGTCCTAGTCTGAGCAGTGTGATAGCTCTAGTTACCCCCCTACCCTCCCATCCACCCACCACCTGCAGCCTCGCGCATACAGGTGACGTTGTCCTTGAGATCTCCGCCTTTCGATACTTCTAGTGACATCTAAATCAGTGATTCCCACCTGTGGACCAGGGTCTCTAACAAAACCTACTCCCACCGCTTTGGAAACCATTCCTGATGTTTGCGTTGGTTTTGAAATGCAGTTATTTCTTAAATCTCCAAACTGTTTCCACCTAGTTTTAGCCCCAACATTGAATTTAGACTTCACCAGACGTATCGGTAGGCAGAGATCTCAGATCGTTTGGCTACACGAGACTATTGAGTATAGGCTACAGTTCAGAGTTCGCCTCATTTCAACCGATAAGGACAGGAGGTGATGTCATCACTGTGGGACAAGGTCCCCATAGCCACGGTAGAACAGTGAAGCGGCCGTCGCCTGTTGGTCAAATCTGGGATTGCAGTACTTCGTAATTTGAGTTAAAAATGTTTCAAAATAATATATGTATTATATTGTATTATATATGCTACCAGCTTGTATATCTGCTATTTTTGAATAGCCAAAGTATAAAATAATGGTGATAGCTAAAATCTAAAATGACACAGATCCGTTCCCGGATTGAATGGGTTAATACAAAAATAACTCTAACATCTTTAGTGGTTGGAGGTGGTCTCCCTGCTCTTCCATCGAGCCATTCGGACCCTGGCGTCTGATAGGACACCTACTGGTTGACGAGTAGTACTCCCAGAAGCTTATAGCGCAATATCTCCCTTGGCCAAGCAGGGATTCAATCCAGGCGCAAATGTATCAGTTTGATCTCCCACGCGGGAGATGTGGGTTCAACTTGACATGAAACTAACGTGAAAGGTGTTTTTGGTCCAGCTTTAACCTTTTCGATTTTGATTTACTTTTTTTTTTTTATATCCCCGCTGACCTGCCTAGTTCTTTTGTTGTTGTTTTTGTATTTAAACTCTTGAGTCTGGGACAGATTTTGGAGCAGCACAGTTGTTTATCTAGCTTTGGAGACCAAGCATCCCATCGTCGGAGCTGCAGTGGCGTTTGTTCTTCAGGTTTTTGTTTTGTTTTTGTGAACCGTGTTAGGCGATTTTTGTTGTTGTTGTTCATTTGCATCATCTGTTCTTTGGACGGAGGTATCGGGCAGGAGTGGATAGAGGAAGGATGGGGAATGCAGTGTTTTGTTTCTCAGGCTGCACTCTTTCTGGAGGCTGCACTCTCTTCTCTTCCTTTCATATGGCTCCTTTTTATTCACTTTGGCTCTCTCTCTCCTCTGTCTAACAGCAGCAGCAACAGTACTGGATGGCTTTGACCTACTGTGGCTGGAAAAAAGATCTTAATGCTGTGCACACACACACACACACACACACGCGCACACGCACACGCACACGCACACGCACACACACACACACATATATTATATATATATTATATACACACACACACACACACACACACACACACACACACACACACACACACACACACACACACACAAGCAAGTACACCAATAAAAGGCTCCTTGGTTATGACGCATACATAAAACATGCACAGACCTTGACACATTTCTGTTTACACCTGTCTTTGTATTTACATGGGCGCAGGCAATGCACACATTTGTAATGCATTACAAATTATGACATTTGTAATGCCATACAAATGTACATACATTTGTACAATCCTACACACACTTGACCAGTGAGTGTGTTGACCTGGCTTTGCCAGCAGGTAGAGTATTGCTTGTGTTTTACTCTTGGCTAATGCACCACCTGCTGGTTGGAATAGGCAAAAACACCTGATTAATTTAACCTACAGCTACAATCCACACCCCATGGTTTCTACACCGAGACAATTTTAATTTGGTGACTTTTCTAAATAGTCTCGCCCCTTGATAATCACGCAACCTTTCATTTGAAAATGAGATAGATGAACGAAACCAGACTTGATTACCTCCTCCCACCTTGTCGCAAATCACAACCATAAACCATTGTATCCATACAACATAATTCAGTGAGAATTTATACTTGGTTGGTACAAGCCCACGACGCGTCACAGTGCGACCTGTTGTTGTATGCTTGTAGATCTGCTATTTTCTAGTGTGCGACTAGTATAAATTACCCTTTAGTGGAAAGCTGTAAGCCTTGAGATCCAAGCAGCGAGCACATCATCGAGGTAGAACTTCATCATGTTGCACTTAAACATTGAGCCATGTTATGGCAGCCATTTTCCTAGGAAGTGTTCAATTGTAATTGGCTTGGACATGCAAAATGGCTCATGTGAAAGCCTTGCTCTCCATCTCACATGGTCCATACCACTTTCATTAACTGTTAAGATGTTTCACCCTTTCTCACCTGTCTTTAATTTATTTTTTACTATATATCTAACCATGTTTCTATTGCAGGAGCTATTTTGTTTGATGCTAATGTGAATGTGTCTTTATGGGGCAGAACTGGAATGATGCCAAATATAGAAAGACTATAAACTGCTTAATTTGTCATTTCCTGCAGTATTTGCATGTCTTCTGTCTGTCTCATAGTTGTTGTCAATTTAGACTTGTTCTGTCATGCGTTTGTTTTCTCTCTCGTCTGCTTTTCTCCTTTTGTCAGCTTTTTGTTTTGTTTGTGTGACAGAATATTCGTGTCTGTCTGTCTGTCTGTCCGTCTGTCTATGATTTGTACAGTATGTATCTTAGGACCCTGTCTGTTGGTATATACACACGTCAGTGAAAATATGTGTTTGGCAGCATCAGTCTGCCTGTCTGTTTTCGTGTGTGTGTGTTGAGTCTGTGTGTAGGTTCAGTGTTACTAATAACAGCAGAAGGTGGTGGGACCATTAACGCCTCCTTGCTGTCACAGGACCCACCCTCACCGCGACCACCCTGTTCCGTTCCAAACTGCGCCGGGCCATTTCAATCCAAACCACTACCCTTTCAAAACCATTCCAAAGTCTTCTCCGCTTTTCAAAACCATCCCTTCTCATTTCATTGTGTTGAAACCCATTTGTACTCAAGCATCCCATCTCATATGCATACTACTGCGTACCATCCTCCCAGGGTCACTTTGTAACCCAAGGATACAACATCCCACCCCTAGTTAATGTTGCAGTGGCTCCATTGAGGAGTCGCCATGATGGCATAGTAATTAATCATAAAAATAATTTTGATCATATTTCTAGAACTGGGAGGAGAAGTCCTATTCTGTTCGTTTTTTTTATCGGGCTCGTTTGCGCTCGGATTGGAACGGTCGCACTAGGTGCCGAGAGTGGTGTGACCTGTGCTCATGTTAGCCCACTAAACAGTGCTCTAGTTGTTACTAGATTGAAAATGTTAGCCCGCTAGCCATAAAAAAAAAGACTAAACTTTTGTTGATTTTTCTCGAGGAGCCCGTATGAGGGAGAGGGTCGGGATGAGGGGAGCAGGTGAGAAACAGACCAAACCCCAAAACCCTACAAAATCCCAACCCAACAGCCTGCTGTCAATCAATGATTACCCAATCAGACCAATCAGTAGCTGATAATGCAAGTCGTGGGGGGCCTTGTTGTGATTGGCCGGGAAAGTGTTCTAACCGGGAATGTAATTGGTGATGGGTGGATCGATCAGGGGATGAGCGATTTGGCCGGTAGCCAATGGTAGCATCTGAGTGAACGAGTGAGTGCGTGTTGGTGGGTAGGTCGATACGCATGGTGGGGCGTGTGTGTGTGCGCATGCATGCAAGACTTAAGAATCCTTTCTAGTACCCAAATGTGTGTTTGTGTGTAATTAAACAAGGACATTCAGTCTAATGCCTAATTTGTTTCGTATGACATTGTTGCGCACCGAAAATAGCCAACAGACAAGCTTACAACGCATCACAAATGTGATACATTGTGAGCTTTTCTATTGGCTATTTTCGGCACATGACACCGTCATACGATGAAGTTTAACCCAAGCTTCACATACTTCTAATATACGCTCATCAAATATCACACAGGTGATATTTGTCAGTCTCCAACAGAGAGAGACACACACAAACACACAGGGGTACTTGTGGAAAGTACCCCTGAAAAAAAAGAGGGGAAAAAAAACATTTCTTTCTTTTGTCTATTTGCCCCTCATCTCGTCTGTCTGTCCCATGTCTCACCCTCCCTCTCATCTGTCTCTCCAACATCCTTTTTCCTGTCTCTCCAACATCCTGTGTTCCGTGCTCGTACTTGTCCTCTCTCCTCTCTTTGTTCTCCTTACTCAATTTCCCTTCTCTCTCTCTCTCTCTGGTCCTCTCTCCTTCTCCCTTCCCATCTCCCTTTTTGCTTTTCCTTGTCCACTACAACCCTCTCTAAACCCTCCTCCTCTTCCCCCCCCCCCCCCCCCCCAATCCTTCCCATTTGTCCATCTATCCGTCCATCCGTCCATCCAGGTCTATGCTGAGCAGTACGGTGGATAAGTCGGAGAAGACTTCAGGCGGTGTGCTCTCCTCGCCCTCCAACAACGATGAAAACAACTCCTCACCGGGCTCTGGGAACACTGGTAATGCTGCCTTTATTAAGGATGTATTGTCCTTAACTGGTTAACCCGTTCAATCCAGGAACGCATCTGTGTCATTTTAGCTATAACCATTATTTTATACTTTGGCTATTCAAAGATAGCAGATCTACAAGCTCTATGATATCTATGAGCTTGTATATCTGCTGTTTTTGAATAGCCAAAGTATAGAATATGGATAAAGTGGTTACCCAGATGCGTTCCCGGTTTGAATGGGTTAATAATACTTTTAACATTTTACTTGTAGTCATCTATGTTTCCCTAGTTGTTGCCATCATGACGATCGGTTAATGTTCCCTTTTGGCTACAAGAGATGTTTAAAGGGGGTGTAACTGATATACAAAATAAGTGTTAAATAGCTCTATATTCTGATTTAAAAAAATAATCATTGCTGTAGAGTTGTTCAGTCCAAGGGTGTCCCTGGTACTGGAGTCTTCTCTCTACAACAGAAAATATGTTTTTCAGGTCTGGATACAAATTTTATCCTGTGATGAAACAAATAAAAGAATGGGACTGGAACACTAACATTTAGGCTGATAAATTATCTTTGTGGCGTTCTCTCTCCTGACTGGATAATATTGGTATCCATACCTGAAAATGTATTTTGTTTACTAAAGAGCTGGACAGTTAGGCGAGCGACATATCTGCTATTTTCGACCAAAGTTTACTCCAGAATAGGAACGCTAGGGTTCTTGTTGTTGGATGCATTGCATGCAAGATGAATAAGGTCTCTGTTTCTGTCATCTCTCTCTTTACCTCTCTCTCCTCTCCATCCATCCTCTTCGTCTATCCTTCCCTTCCCTCCCAGGTGGTACCGGCACCCCACCAACGACACTGGCCGGCGTCAAGGACCCGACCAAGCCGCGCTCGCTGCGCTTCACGTGGTCGATGAAGACCACGTCGTCGATGGAGCCCGCCGAGATGATGCGCGAGATCCGCAAGGTGCTGGACTCCAACAGCTGCGAGTACGAGCTGCGTGAGCGATACATGCTGCTGTGCGTGTCGGGCAGCCCGGCGCGCGACGACTTCGTGCAGTGGGAGATGGAGGTGTGCAAGCTGCCGCGCCTGTCGCTCAACGGCGTGCGCTTCAAGCGCATCTCCGGCACGTCCATCGCCTTCAAGAACATCGCGTCCAAGATCGCCAACGAGCTTAAGCTGTGAGCCGAGCGATGCCGAGCACCGAGGAAGAAGGCCGAGGGAGGGAGAGAGAGAGAGAGAGATGGGTAGGCAGGAGGGTGCTGGGAGTTCACGGGGAGGGTGGTGGTGGAGGGGGTGCATTTAGTTGTTTGTAGAGGTTCGGGCGGCGCTGAATGCCTAGTGGCAGTGATGCTGTATTGGGGCGGGATTTTTTTTTGGGGGGGGGGGGGCGGGGTTTGGGAATGAATGTCATGGACACGCAGGTGAGGTGCATCGTGAGAATTTTGGGGGGGGGGGTCTCATTTTGGAAAGTGTCAATGACGACTAAAAAGATTTTGAAGTAGAGCTGTCGGCCACAAGAGACTGTTTCGTCCAAAAAAAAGGTTTATTTCATTCGACTTCCTGAGAACAGTAGATAAGAGACTTGACGATTTTTCTTCTGTCTCTCTCTCTCTCTTGGTTTCCTTGAGTTCTGATGTTCTACACAGAAACAACAACAGGGTTCTTTTGTTTCCGGGTTCTGTCCGAGTTCTGCTTTAGGTGTTCCCAGGGAACCTTTCACGTTTTCTCTGCATGTCGATGATTCTCCACTCTGTTCTACAAGGAGTGCTCACTTTGATCACTCTCCTGCTATTTATTCTGTTTTCTAACCACGGTTCACACAACAACAACAACAAAACAGTCCGGATGAGAAAGCGGGAAAATAATAGGGAAGAGTGTTGGTTTGAGCGATAGATGGGATGGATGGAGAGATGAACAGATAGGAGGTGAGAGAGAGAGAGAGAAGGTGCAAAGGAATGACTGGAAATCTAAATTGCGTGTTTTCATAGAAGATTTCCCAGGAATAAAAGTCCCTTCTTTGGAATTCTGGAACAGGTAGAAAGTTGAACACAGTCTCACAATCTCAGTGGACTCTCATTGAGCCAGGACTGTGGAAGCCCCCCCCCCCCCCACACACACACACACCTTTCTCTCTCACACACACACACAAACTGTATGTGATCCGGACAGACACGTTGGTGAAAGGACACTCCCAACCCAACTCCAAAAATGGACTTCTTTGACATCGTTCCCCCTCAAACCCAAACCACCCAGTCTCCCGACACACTCAACCCTGTGTGTGTACACAGTCACACACACACACACACTCCTCTCCCTCTAATGTGTGAACTGAATGCCGCACGCCCACCACAGACCTTCACCTCGCCTCTTGGAGTGTTTGTTGGAATTCCACGTGCGACCACCCCCCTCCTCCCGACCCCCTCCACCTCACCAAGTCCCGTGCCAACTGGGCTCGGAACGCCATGGCCGGACCGAAAACCTCTCTAGTCTGAAGCTTTTGATCTTTGTCTCTCTCTCTCGCTATTTTTTTTCTTTATTTAATTCTTGTCTTTTCCTCTTTTAATGCAGGTTGCTTTAACGAGAAAAGAAAAAAAAAGTTGTGCACTGGAAAAGATGTGGGTGGGGGCGGGTTGTAAAAGATTTTATGTTGCCTTTTCTCTGAAGTATAAATGAAAGTTAGCATCCCTGTGGTGTTGCAAATTTTGTTTTCTTGATTCTTGGGGTGGTTAGTCACCACCACACGAGATGACCCTTAACCACTTAAACCCTATGTACTTCGTTGTACGTCAAATAGCGATAACAGCCAATCTACAAGTGCACATACTTCGTTGTGAACTTATAGATCTGCCATTTTCACAGAATGTTCGCCTATTATGACATGCCCAGAACGCCAGGGTTCACATGGTTAACTTGTGTCACGAATGGAAACCATTGATGTTTATTTTGTAATATTTGTTATGGCTCTGGGTGGCATTGCACCTTCCTTCACAAAATGTCCACCCTGGCGCTTGGAACCGACATAATGTCCCCCACTTGACCTCATTCTATTCTTTCCGTCCCCACTTTTGACCTCTTCTTTCTCTCTCTCTCTCTCTCTCTCTCTCTCTCTCTCTCTCAAATCTAATCCTCTGTGCTCTCTTCAATTCCCCTCTCTCTGTCTCTCACTACGTGTTTCCAAAGAGTTAAAATAATAGTAAAAATAAACACCAAGCTATCTATTTAGAAAAAACAAACAAAAAGAATAGAGAAAAACAAAGCAGATCACTGGAAGAAAAAAGTTTAAAAAAGTTGAAACGGTGAATAATTTTCCCTCTTTCACTTCTATTTTGATTTGATAATATTCTATTTTTGTGTCGTTGAGACCTTTTGTTTTTTGGGGGGAGGGTGGGGTTTGTACAGGTTGTGGTCAGGTATGGTCAGGGGTGGCACATCTGATTATATCATTGCTGCCTTTTCAGTGTAGTGCAACTCTTACACACACACACAGACACACACGCACACCACTTAATGTATTGGAACGGGCACTCACACTTAACACACGCACACAGCAGTGACCCCTACGGCACATATCCGCTGATGTCGACAAAAAGGTGGAGGTAGTGGGTGGGTGGTGTTAAATGACTACTGCTTGTTCTACTTTTAGCCATTTGGGGGCGCTGTACACAAGTAGTTTATTTTAATTTTTTTTATTTCTTTTAGTCTTTGTCATTCTTTTTTTTTTTTTTTTTTTTTTCTCAGCCTTAACTTGTCACCGGTCCAGAATGACTTGAAATGGAATCGAGAGAGAGGAGGAGGAAGCAGGTTAAGTGCAGAGAGGAGAGAGGGCGTGTTTATATAGCCTTCCATTGCGCACACTCCCCAAGGACAAAGCCAAACTCAAAGTCCTTGGAGACCCAGTGTGTGTGTCTCAGAGAATGTCCCCATATCCCATGTCTCACATTTTCCTTCTCTCGATGTGTCTGCCCCTTCCCTCCCATTCGTGTCCGTGCACATTACTGGGTTTACTAAGATTTATACTTAGTCGTACGATGGCGACGAGCAACAGAAATAGTCGATCTACAAGCTCACGACACGTCGCAGACGCAACGAGTTGTGAGCTTATAGATTGGCTATTTTCGGTGCGTACACCGGCATTTGGCATTAAATTATCCTCTTACAAACACAAACAAACAAGAAAAGACAAGACAACAGTGGCTTCTTGGTGTCTCAGACTCACAGACAGGGGGCAAGACCCGTCCCGAATTGTCACACGCCCAGGTGTGGTCAATAACTTTCTTCAGGGACAGACGACTCTGGATTATAGCGGAGCAGATTGGAAATGAGGGGGTCAACAAGGCACGATGGGTCACAAATGTCCCCTCAACAGGTGTAGCTAACTTAACATTTTACTTTCCCTTTCTCTCTTTCACAGTGACACAACCGTTGTCTCTCTTTTTTTCACGTTTTTAATACGTCACAATTTGCGAAATCTTTGTTCGTTTTTTTTTTTCTTTTAAAGTTGATCATTGTATTACGGTGCTGGGTATTGGATTCTAATTATTATTCTGCCTGTTGCTGTTTTTGTTTTATTATCATTCTTCTCTTTCAGGATTGATTTTATTTGATGTTTCGTTTTACATTGCTGTAATTTACATTGATTTTAAATGTGGTTTGTTTTTTGTTTTTTGAGCAAACTGTAACTTTAGTGGTGGGAACTTGGGGGCTGGGAGGGCTGATCGACTCCTGACAAATGTATTATTTGTTTGTTTTTTGTGCAAAGACGAAATGATGAAAAATTACAATGATAGTAATAAAAACAATGATATTAAAAAATTAAGCTGGTTGCATTTAAAACCAGTGTAACAAATGGGTTGTTGAATTGTGTTTTTTATTTGTTTTTGTTTTTTAAAGGGCAACGGCACCATTTATGAACCTGAAACCTATTCTTTTTGCATGTTCGTCTAGCTGCATATAAACCGTCAGGATGATGATGGGACTCGGGTTTGGAAATTGGGAAAGTCGCCCGTTGAGATCTTCAGACCAACTTCGTTGCGTGCCGAAAATAACAGCTCGGCTATTTTCGGCGCACAATGAAATATAATTTGGGCTCAAAGGCTCGTCGCGGAGCTTTGATCTGAACTTTGTTTAGGTCCATCTATCTATTTATTCCTCAGTGTTCAAATGGAACCAAACGGACCAGCAACGCTCCATTTGTACACTCTTGGAGTTACAGACCCATAAGGGTGTTGGTAGCTATCTGTTTTTTAGCTGGGGACCGCCTGGAAACAACACCCCACATTGATAATCTCTGCACTATGTGGTTGAGTGTCTACTTGGGGACTTGACTGGTTACGTGAACATCTTCATGTACTGTAGGTGCATAAGGCATTGAACCACACAGCCCTTCTGCATTCCACTACAGCCTATAGTCTTTCAGGAGTGGGACGATGCAAGTAACTCACGATTCGATACTGTGACGATATTTGGCCCTCGATAACGATGTCACGATACACAATATCTACGATAATCGATTCATTGCCAGAAATGTAATCTACGACACATCACGCTATCAGTAACTGAAGAAGAAAGAGTGCCCATAAAAAGCCCCAGATCGGAAATTATACATAGTTCAGAAATCAATCCGATTTCCTTCCCTAAAATCTCCTGTGCAAATTTAATTTACGTGAAAAATATATATGATGATGGACACATAAAAGTGCTAAGCATAAAAAAAAAAAATATGAAACCTGCACAGTGCTTTTAAAATATAATAAAATGTAGCTATTTGCTGTCACAATACGATAAGTGAGTATGATTGTTAATAAAGCCATTGTTCTTGCATCAGTAACGTTTTTTAATCTAATTTGAATTTACCACTGATAATGGTAGGCTAATGTTTCTGAACTGTTATCAGCCCACCTTTGAGATGCAGAGCGAGCAGACAGAAATGGTCCTCACTAATGATGTCACCAAGTATATGAAGATATGGTTGAAAATGGGTGAAGTGATCTTTAACAAGCACCTCACAAACTGAACATTTTCAGCTAAGTGCTCGTCATCTGTCACACAGTCGTTGGCATGTTGGCCTTCAAGCCTTTCTTTGACTCAAAGATGATGAGTTTTAACACATGGATAGCTTGCGTTCTCTTCTGGGCGATCTGTCTCGTCTTATAGCCTTTCGGTATTAGCGTAAAATCTATGGAGGTGCATGCTTGGTAAGCAGTGATAACATTTGCATTTCTGAGCAATAAGATGAGGGTGGGTGTTGTAAACGTTTGACCTCTGAGGTATTCCTATGCTTTGCAATTACTTTCATTGTGTAGCCTACATGTTTGACAGTAACTTTGTGTACATTGGTGCTTCAAAGTTTGAACTATCTTTAGAATTATAGGCATTGTTTATTGAGGAAATGATCCCATGCATATCTTTGAGTGGCAAAAGTATGTGATTATTTGCTTTCCTTATAGTATCTTTTGTGAAGCCACCTAAACATTTCCGGTAACTGTTGATCAATGCTGCACATCAACTTGGCGGGATCTCAGCCTATTCTCTCCTCTACAGAACAGTTTCAAACTCTGGGATGTTGGTGGGTTTCCTCACATGAATTGCTCACTTCAGGTTCTTCCATAACATTTCTATTGGATTAAGTTCAGGACTTTGACTTAGCCATTCCAAAACATTTACTTGATTCTTTGTTCCATCACTGATGGTGTGGTGGACAATGCTAAAGTCCAATGAATATTATCATAATGTATATGGTATAGTGTTACTGAAGGTTTGGCGTTACAGGTATCTTCCTATAATTTGAGTAACCTCTGTCGGTCCGTCTTCGTCTGTGGTGTCTTCGTCTGTGCCCGATCAAACTGCGCATGCGTCGCGACACACACGCTGGCTCTGTGTGTGCGCATGCGTCGCATCTACAGCCCCACAGCGTTGCACTGTTGCACACACAGAACACTCGCCTCCGTGGCCGTGTATGCACGTTGGGGAGGCACGTGTCAAAATGGACATTATTTGTGTTCGCGCGACGGCCGCGTATGTGTGTTCGTGACGGGGGACAGCTCTGGCCGCATGAGGGTGTGTGGCGGGGTGTGTGGGGGGTTGCCCGTGGGGAGGGGTGACCAGGACGTGCAATAACCTTCACCGGGTATGGTCTAGTGTAGTTAAACTGACTTAACATGCATAAATCAGTCTTTTTATACAACATACTTAGTTGACTGCCTTTTGTTCTAGTTTTGCTTCGATATGACATGTTGAGCATATTCCATAGTGTGTGTTGGAAGCCAAAGTTGTCCTGCCCACATTTTTGACCCTGAGTTGTATGTACTGTAGGTCAGTAGGTCACAGCATCAAAATATATGCTTATACAGCATGGTAGAAAGTAACTAAGTATATTTACTCCACGTTTGTACATAAGTTGATGTTTTATTAACTCAAGTACTGTACTTAAGTACATTTTTAAGTATTTTTTTTTACTTTACTGGAGTATTTCCAATTGTTTCCAAAACCTTTACTTTTACTCCACTACATCTCTGAGGCAAATATTGTACTTTTACTCCACTACAATTGTTTGAAAACTTTAGTTTCTAGTTACTTTGCAGATATAAATTATTCCATTATAGAACATACATTAACCACTTTGGCCCTATTTTATTCACCTGTTTCCTAGGCTGTGTGTTTTCCACTTCCTGTCGATTTGATCCAATGAAATCCAATGAAACTGGTCAGATGACCAATGATATCCAATGAAATCGACAGGAAGTGGAAAACACATAGCCTAGGAAACAGGTTGAAAATAGCTGATCTACAAGCTCACAATGCGACGCATCGCGACACGTTGTGGGCTTGTAGATCTGCTATTTTCAAACATGTTAGTACTTTTGATACTTTAAGTACATTTTGATACCAATAACTTTGGACTTTTACTCAAGTAAATGTTGAATTCTGGACTTATACTTGTAACAGAGTAGCCTACTTCTACAATGCATTATTGATACTTTTACTTAAGTAAAACGTTCCACCACTGAACCAAACAAACCAACCCCTGTGTTTCAGAAGCATGTCTGTGTCCCTTGAGCATAATGGATGCTGCAGAAGAGATTCTTGTGAGCCAGTAAGTCTGGTTTTAGCTTGGCTTGTCTGAGATCATTTCAGTTACCTCTTGAGTGCTGAGTCTATAGAAAACACAGCATCCCCAGATGTCCTTGAGCGCTGCTGAACATGTAGTCTGCCTCAGTGCAGTCGCAGTGCACCTTCTCAGCTGTCTGACGTGTGGAAATCCATACAAATAACCTTCATCAATCACACATTGGCCAGGCACCTTGTGAGTGACTTCTTGCTCTCAGTGAATTAATTTGAAATGTATACATTTTGTCAGCAATATGACAAAATCCTACTCCCAGAAAGATTTGAGGCATTATTTTTTTTTGCCATTTTCCCAATAACCTTCATAATGCTTGAGTTGTGACAACCTCCGAGTATGACACCAACTTAGGTATGCAGTCTAGCTGCATTGAAAAAGCCAGTGGTGGAAAAAGTATTTTTACTTAAGTAAAAGTATCAATACTGCAATGTAGAAATACTCTGTTACAAGTAAAAGTCCAGAATTAAAAATTGACTTGAGTAAAAGTACAAAAGTATTGATGTCAAAATGTACTTAAAGTACCAGAAGTAGAAAGTACTCATTATGCAGAATGTCCCAGTTCACAAGTTTTCAAATTTCAAAACATAAAATGTTTAAAAATCTTTTGAAAACAGCAGATCTACAAGCTCACAATGCGTTGCATCGCGACACATTGTGCGCTTGTAGATCTGCTATTTTCAAATGGCCTAAATGTATGTAGGGCTGAAGTGGGTAATGCTATGTATGTTTTGTAATAATAATCAAAATCTACAAAGTAACTAGTAACTAGTTTTCAAATAATTGTAGTGGAGTAAAGCATAATATTTGCCTCTGAAATGTAGTGGAGTAGAAGTAAGTAGGCTACTTTGAAAATTGGAAATACTCCAGTAAAGTCAAAACATTTCTCAAAATTGTACAGTACTTGAATAAATGTACTTACAGTTACTTGCACTGGAAAAAGCTGTTGAATGGACATGTTAACTCAATTAAAATAATTGACCCCCCCTCCTACATTCCTACCACTTGGTTTCATCACTTAAAGGTGCTGTAAGTGATGTTGTTCAAATAAGTGTTATATAGCTCTATATTCCCATAGTAATAATAGCTATAGAGTGTTTGTTAAATAACAGGGGTCTGGGATAACAATTTCATCCAATCAGGAGAAAGAACTCATACAGGATATACAGTAGCTCTCAGTTACAGCTGTAGCCTACATCAAAACTAGAGTCAAGACGTACTTGAATCTTAATAATAACCACTTTAATGAATGATTTGGGTCAAAATCACATAGAAAAATGTGTTAAAGGTGTTTAAAAGGGGTTACAAATTAATCCCATGGACCATTAGTTGACCTGGGCAACAAGAAAGAAACACCATAAGGGTCCTAAAAAAGCAGGTTACACTTACAACAAAATGTCACTTGGGTGCAGGGGGACCCCTCCCCTACTAGACAAGTCAAATCGGAAGGAATGTCACAAAGAAAATAGAAGATGATAAATGGGTACTGTCTCCTGATTGGATTAAGTTGGCAACCCACCTGAAAATGTTTTTATTTATTAATTCCTTGTCGGCCATCCCACCCATGACCCAAAATTGCATTATAAAACAAAATGCCAGATGCCAGAGGATTGGAGCTGAAGAGACGGGTATAGATCCCTGGCCTGTTATTGACCAAACACATGATTAGTACTGATATAGAGCTTTAACTTTTTCACAAACAAAAAGCCTTTTTGTTTTAGCCCAAACAAATATTACTTACACTAGCCTACCTTAAAGCTACATGCTCAATCAATAATGCATGAGCATTTCCTCAGGTCTCTGACTCTGAGTCTCTGACTGCAGGCTAAACATCTTTGGAGAGGCTAAAATATGAAGAGCCCAAGGGGAAATAAGCAGCTATTCTAATATCAACCGCTAGGTGGGAGTGTAGGAGTAGAATCAGATCAGTCCAAAATATCATTATCCTGAAGTCTGTAAGCGACCAGTGTTGCCAAGTCTGCTTATTATAAGCGACTTTGGGCTTGTTTTTCTGTAAAGTCGTTTGTCAATATTGGGCTTTTATTGTTTTTTATAGTTTTTTGGGCTTGTTTCTAAAGTGTAGTTGCTTTAGAAACGGGTGCCCCCCCCCATCTTAAAATATTTTGTGCCAGGGAGTATGGACCCCCCCCCCCCATACAAGATTTGTGTTTCTGTCTCTCCTCTGTCTTTCTGTCTCTCCTCTGTCTGTCTGTCTCTCCCTCTCTCTCTCTTCTTTCCCCCGACACGGTCGAGGCAGAAGGCCGCCACCCTAGAGCCTAGGGTCTGCCTGACGTTTCTTCCAGTTAAGAGGGAGTTTTTCGTTGCCACTGTCGCAAAATTGCTTGCTCAGGGTGGGATGTCGGGTCTCTTCTCTACATGTAAAGTGTCTTGAGACAACTTGTTGTGATTTGACACTTTAATAAAATTGAATTGAATTGAATTGAATTGTTAAAAAAAAAAAAAAATTAGGGGGGGGAAATAAATATTTAGTCTTTTTATAGATCTGCTATTTTCAAATAGCCGTAGCCTAGTCACTTCTTTTGGGCTTGTTTTCATAAACCTGGTTGCTTGTTTCTCTCACAAAACCTGGCAACACTGGCACGATGCATAATTCGCTTTTGTTCTGTATGGCCCATTTACACCTGGTGTTGAAATCCAAGCGAGAGTCTGGGTAGTAGGATACAAAGAGGGCTAATCTAAAAGAACGGCGTCAGTTTGATTCCTCCATATTTCAGCTGTTGTGGGTTAATAAACATTTTATTAACCTCCAGCTTAAATATTTAATGTGTTTCTTGAAATCCTTAACTGTAAGAATTCTGGTGTTTGAATGTAGCTTGTACCACCATGATCTAGGAAGACCCCCCTCCCCCAGGCCCCAGCTATATCACAATGAAAAGAGTGTCAGCTTTGGGACTAATGGCCAATGCCTTTGTAAATACCTACTCAGAAACCGATCAGCTTTTAAACATTAGCTTGAAGGGATAAAGAGAGAGACACCTACAAGACCAACCAACTCACTTTTCTGCCTTTCATAGGACACTGTGACTGCCCTCCCTTTCTCCCTCTCCCTTTCACTCACACACACACACACACACACACACACACACACACACACACACACACACACACACACACACACACACACACACACACACACACACACACACACACACACACACACACACACACACAGACACAGACACAGACACAGACACAGACACAGACACAGACACACACACACACACACACACACACACACACACACAGCTCCCCAGCACGCAGATGGCCCAGGCAGTAAGCCCCGCCCACAGGCCTTTGTCTTGATGTAAAAGTGTCATGGCCATCTATCGAGGGAGAAAGCAGCATTTTGTGGAGGGTCAGGAGGTTTTGGTTATAGGGACGTGTGTGTGTGTGTGTGTGTGTGTGTGTGTGTGGGGGGGGGGGGGGATAGAATAGAGAAAGAAACACTATATATCTACACATTAGCAGACAGCCGATATCAAACTTCTTTATTACATGCCTGTACTGTATACATAGGCCTACTGCATGTGCCAGTGCAGCAGCAATGGAGTGTATTCATGGTCATTGTTATATCTTCCAAACCTGTATGGTTTGGTGCCGTGACTTAATTTGTTTGACCCGTGCATATGTAGGACCCTACTGCGTGCCTTGGCCACTGTTTATCAGTACACTGACTGTGCCCAATGATATGGGATGCTGTTGAAGTAGGCTACATTTAATTGTCATACTCTATTCCTTTATGTATCTGTTATGACTCATATCTCCTGATCACATAATGTGACCGGTGCTATGTATTCTCTACTTACTTGTTTAATACATTTAAGAACTTGTCCTGTTATACTGCCTGGTATCATCTTGTTAGCCAAATTTGCTGCTTGCTTACAGGGGAATACTTCGACTGAATCATCATCACTCAACCAGTGGTGGAAAGTAACTAAGTACTGTACTTAAGTACAATTTTGAGGTACTTTTACTTTACTAAAGTATTTCCAATTTTCAATACTTTTAGGAGGCCACGTTTTTTCGATAACTTTTTTCATTAATTTTATATATTTTTTATTGTATTTGATTTTTTTTTTATTTTTCCCAACTTTTTGAAAAAATAGATGAAAAAATTTATTGAAAAAACACAGCCCCCTCACGCATTAGAAGGACAATATCAGTCACCAGCAGGGCAGGAATTTCAGGGAGGCCACGAAGGCCATGGCCGACAGTTCATATGAATGGCCTGTTTCACCCCTGCTGGTGTCAGAAGTAATTAAGCTCCATTCAAGCGGATGGGTTTTTGCCAAACTTTACACTTGATTTTATTACCTTATTAAACATTGTCATTAATACTATAATATGCTTCCAGTCGCTAGTTTAAAGTCTTATTTCAATCACCATGATATGCGTTTTGGTAAATTATGGTCCCATTTATTTTTAAATTGATGATAAAGTAGGGCATGCTGTAGGAGGGGCGTGGCTACCTTGTGATGATTCGATTGACAAGCTACACAACCAATAGCATTCATTCCCCACCCCCGCTCTGGTCCCAACCAATAGCATTCATTTCCGAGTGCATAGGATATAGAAAGATGGCGGATTTGAAATCGTTGAAAAATAGGCTTCATTTACGGTCTGTAGAGTCTATGGGCGTAACATTGTCCATACTTTTTTACTATGTCTGTCTGTCTGTCTGTCTGTCTGTCTGTGGTTTGGCCTTGTGCCCCTCAATGGCATGCCCTGAGGCCACAGTGGCCCTAATGCCCCAGCTGACTGTACCACTTTCTCCTCTGTTTCTTTCTTGTCAATAATGTAGACACCAGTGTCTCTTACTTGTCATGTGTAGACACTAGAGATTCTGAATTCTTAACTCCCCTTAGTCCCCATCTTTAAACCAATCCAGTGACTTTGATTGGTGCAGGGCTGAGTATGGCTCAGATTGTAAATACCATCATTTATTTATTTCACTGCAGATATATAGTCTACATATATTTTTTTTTAGTTCAATTAATTCTTTCAATGGACTAAAGTCTTGTTTTATTTGATGGCCTTCCTGTCCTGGCATTTGGCCTTTGTGCCCTCAAAAAATGGACATTACCAAAGGCCAAGTGGCCTTGCCCCTAAAATGACGAAATTCCAGGCCATGGTCACCAGAACCAAGGATGGGTGTTTTCGATTAATCTATCACGATTAAAGTGGAGTTTGAAGTTACAATGGGTTTGTATAGGAAGCGGGTGTGAATGATAAAATGAATATCAGATATCAAATATCTAATCGGAATAACGAATATCAAATATCTGAAATGTCCCTTTAATATTTTTTTTGTACTACGTTTTCCACCATTGCTCACGACCATTAATAAAAGAATATACTCTTAGAACCACATCACTGGGCCACTACATTCACAACGGTCATATATCAGTGTACATAAAGTGATGTCGTCAAGACTGACATGGCGACAGTGCTCAGCGATTGTTCAACAGTCTGATGGTTGACAGGTGGAAACTGCTCCACAGTCTTAAGATCAACCCTTCCCCTCCCCCTTCCGCTAGACACACACAGGCACGCATGCACGTGCAAGCATGCACGATTGCACGCACGTGCACACACACACACACAACGAGAGAGAGAGAGGTGAAAACATACTGCCTTTCTGGTCCAGCACTGCAGAAATTTGGGAGAGCAGATAATTCAGACAGACAGACAGACATAGACAGGCACAGAGACAAATAGATACATACATGCACACGTATACTGTACACAGAGAAACAGACATTCATAATAACAATTACAATGTGTGTGTGTGTGTGTGTGTGTGTGTGTGTGTGTGTGTGTGTGTGTGTGTGTGTGTGTGTGTGTGTGTGTGTGTGTGTGTGTGTGTGTGTATGTGTATGTATGTCATCTCT